>NC_141618.1:43162602-43537432 GCF_047967505.1 Dipteris shenzhenensis | reverse complement strand
TTAAACCTTGGAACCTCTTTTCTAAAACCCTGGAACCTCCTTCTGAACCCTTAAACTCCTTCTGAACCCTTAAACTCCTCCTAAACCCTACAACCCCCAATGAAGGCGAAAGCCTTCATTACCCCAACTACGATGGTTTACGTGCCTTTTACACATGCTTGCACTTTGTTTGCTTACCACACTTAAGCCTACGTCTCTCACCGGAACACGACTCGAGGTCATAAGCTACACATATACTACAACGACAATCCCAATATATCTGTAGGTGACAAAAAGCCTCGGAACCCTGCAACATAGAAAACCCAGCTCTTCCTACGAAAGCAGTAGGAAAGAGCCAACATTTGGCGCCGTTGCCGGGGAGACTAGCATCTCAAGTAGCGAGTAAACATGCGTAGGTAGGTGTAAAACAAGTCACTACTTCAAACTCTCATGCACATACCACTCAAGGGCACGGAGAGTAAAAATTTTTTTTCCAAATCTAGCCAAACATATCAACCCCAAACATCCACTTTGGGTTACTACCTTAAGAAATTTTCTTAATTTCTTAAATAAAAGCCACATGATATACAATTAGGCTAGGTAGTGGACATGGTTGCGTAGAGCTTTCAATTACGATCATTTTACCTTTTTACAGAAAGGCAAACCGAGCTCTCCATAAAGAGTTATGGCTCGGGGAAGAGTTTAGGGTTAAACCCTAAACCTAAACCCTAAACCTAAAATCCAAACCTATAAAAACCTACTCCACCCCCCCTCATTCTTCATCTTTCACTTTTTGCCTCCATTGTCTTCCTCCTTCCCGAGCCCCACGCAAGACACTCCTCCCTCTCCATCGACCGCCCCCTTACTCCTATCCTCGCCATGTAAGTGACATCGAGCCTTCTCGCAAGCGATGACCTAGCCTTCCACCCACCGTTCATGTTCCGCGACATCCCGTTACATCAAGAAAGACTTGGAGAGCGATCAAGTGATCACCTCTCCCTGCTTTTTCGATTTCAGTCTTCAAGTTTTTTTCCCTCTTTCTTCCCCTCCATCTCCACCTCCCCTCTCCCCCCTCCCTTCATCTCCACCACCACCTCCCCCCCCTCCTCCCCCTCCCCCTCCCCCTCCATCTCCACCACCATCTCCCCCTCCCCCTCCATCTCCACCTCCCCCTCCCCTCCCCCTCCCTCCTCCCACCTCCCCCCCTCCCCCCTCCCCCTCCATCACCACCTCCCCCCTCCCCCTCTCCCCCTCCACCACCATCCTTCCCCCCTCCCCCTCTCCCCCTCCCCCTCCACCTCCTCCCCTCCCCACTCCATCACCACCTCCCCCCTCCCCCCTCCCCCTCCATCACCACTCCCCCCCCCCCTCTCCCCCCTCCCCCTCCCACCTCCTCCCCCTCCCCCTCTCCCCCTCCCCCTCCACCACCACCTCCCCCCTCCCCCTCTTCCCCCCCCCTCCACCACCACCTCCCCCCTCCCCCTCTCCCCCTCCCCCTCACCACCACCTCCCCCCTACCCCTCTTCCCCCCCCCCCTCCACCACCACCTCCCCCCTCCCCCTCTCCCCCTCCCCCCTCACCACCACCTCCCCCCTCCCCCTTCATCTCCCCCTCCCCCTCCCCCATCCCCCTCTCTCACCTTTCTCTCTCCCACCCCCCTCTCTCACTCCCTCTCTCCTCTCTCACTCCCTCTCTCCTCTCTCCCCCTCACTCTCTCCCCTACCCCCTCTCTCACTCCCTCTCTCCTCTCTCCCCCTCGTTCTCTCCCCCACACCCTCTCTCCTCTCTCCCCCCTTACCCCCTCCCCCTTACCCCGTCCCCTCTCTCTCTGCAAACACCCACCCCCTTTCTCTCTCCCACCCCCTCTCTCTCTTGGCGCCCCCTCTCTCTGCGACCCTCCCCACCCCACTCCCCACCCCCACCCCCCCGCCCGCGCCACCCCGCCGCGGCGCTCCGCAGAGCCGCCGCCGCCCTGCGCCCCCCAGCCCGCGCCACCCCCACCGCCGCCCTCGCGCCCCCCAGCCCGCGCCACCCCACGGCGGCGCTCCGCAGAGCCACCGCCGCCCCCGTGCCCGCACTCACCCCGCCCCCCTCTCCTCTCTCACGCCCCGCCCTCCCCCGCCCCGCGCCCCTGCGCCCGCACTCACCCCGCCCCCTCTCCTCTCTCACCCCCCGCCCTCCCCCGCCCCGCGCCCGCGCCCGCACCACCCCGCCCCCCTCTCCTCTCTCACCCCCCGCCCTCCCCCCGCCACCCCCCTCGGACGTCCCCCCCCGTGTCACCCCCCGCCCCCCTCTCCTCTCTCACCCCCCGCCACCCCCCGCCACCCCCCGCCTTCCCCCGCCACCCCCCGCCACCCCCTCGCACGCCCCTTCCACCCCCCTGCCCCACCCCCCGCCCCACCCCCGCCCTCCCACGCCCCTCCCCCCCTGCGCCACTCCCCCGCATCCCCCTGGCACGCCCCTCCCCCCTGTGCCACTCCCCGCACCCCCCTCGCACGTACCCTCCCCCCCCTGCGCCACCCCCCGCCATTACCCCCCGCCCTCCCCCGCCACCCCCCTCGGACCCCCCTCACACCACCCCGCGCAACCCCCTCGCCCTCCCCGCCCCCCCCCCGTGCGCCACCCCCGCCCTCCCACGCCGCGTCAACCCCCCCTCTGGGCGCCGCCGCCGGGCAGCCCCCAAAAAAAAAAAAAAAAACTAAACCTAACCTAAAATTAACTCTAGGGTTAGTTTAACCATAGTTAGGTTAGTACTAACTACAGTTAGGTTAGGTTAGTTAACCCTAGGTTAGTTAACCCTAGGTTAGTTAGTTAACCTCAGTTAGATTAGCTACGTGGGTTTGGTTAGTAGTAACTGAGGTTAGGTTAGTTTAGTTAACCCTCAGTTAGGTTAGACTAACTCTTCAGTTAGTCCGTAACTACAGTTAGTTAACCTCCCAGTTATAGTAACTGGGAGGACCTCGGTTAGTTAGTCTAACTAGAGTCACTTGGTTTCAACCCCTCGGTTAAACTTAAAGTCAATTCACACCACCATTAGGACCCCCCCAAACGCCAAATTTACCCCTCCTTTAACCCCTCGAAACTCATCCGTTTGGGACCCAAATTGAACCCCGTTTGAACCCAGATTTCACACACGGACACACCACGTTACGGGGTCTTTTTCCAGCCCATTGCACACCATTTCGGCATCCCTAGCACACGTTCATTTGCGCCCCCGTGTGGGCCTCATTTTGCATTAATTCACTCGTATTTTCACGCCGCGACCTCTGATTAACGATCCGTCTACACCGGCACATTTCCCTACACATGTAGGACAATCTTAGGCACATTATTAACACGACGGTCCCTACACAAACTAACACCACTCTAACTCTCCTAACAGCACCACCTCCGCACCCACACTTGGGGTAGCGATACCCTTGGCAAATCACGCACCATCTGCATGCAGTTACGTTCCGGCCAACGACTTCGACTCCAACGCTCGCCCAATCCGCAACTAACTCCACTGCAACAACCGCCCCCGCCAATCCTCTACCCCGAATCCCCCTCTGAGATTCAACAACTTCCTTTAACTCCTCCATGCCCCAACATGGCTGGACGTCGTCCTGAGCATGATGGGGATATCGAGCTTGATGCCGAGGCTGACAACTTCTTCAATCGACGAAATCACAACAATCACGGCCGACGCCCCTTGGGAAAACTGGAACTTCCCAAATATAATGGTAGGGGAGACCCAGCTCGCTTCCTCCAGCATTTTGATGCCGCATGTCGAGCAGGTGGTGATCAATCCCATGAAACTAAGGTGGCTTGGTTTCCAATGGCCTTAACTGATGAGGCGTCAGAATGGTACCTCGACCTTCTTGTGGAAGAACGTGCTACATGGGACCTACTTCAAACCGAATTCAAACGTCGCTTTCAAACGGAGAGGCTACAAGATGATCCCGCTCTCCAACTCAGCAAGATCGAACAAGGCTGGAGGGAAGATGTACGCACATACCTGGGAAAGATGAAGAGATTGATCGCCAAATGTGATCCACGCCCAGATGCAAAGTACCTCACGGCATGGTTCATAGCAGGTCTAAGAAAGAAAATCCGCAAGGATATGAAAAAGATAAGTAGCTATGAAACATTTAGTGCTGCTCATGCGGCAGCCATTGACATCGAAGATGGCATGACAGATTCAGACACTAGCGGTGATGATGCCAGATCAAATACACGAGATAAGCACTCGAAAAAAGGTAAATCAAAGGACACTGCCGAAACATCCAATGAAGATCGCCTCGAGGCCATGACCTTGAAGCTGAAAGAAGATATGATGCAGGCCATGGATCAAAAACTTCACTTGTCTCAGCCGCCAACTCAAACATATCCACGGCGAGAACATGTCTGGTGCCCACACTGCTTGGCAAATCATACAGCAAATGAATGCCCAGTCCTAAAAGCAAGAATCAATGCACAAGCAAATCCACCGCCACGGTTGTGGTGCCATATCTGTGTCGTCGGCGGCCATGATGAGACCAGTTGCATCTTCAACATGCGCAACAATCCGCCTCGACCACCACAATACCAAGCGGCACCCATGCCAGTATATAGGCAACCGGCACTTGCACAAGCGCCCCCAGCTCCGAGACTAAATCCTGTTCCCGTTCGGACACAAGTCCCACAACTACTCAAGAATCCAAATCCACGACCGTATCCAAGAGCACCAAATCCAGCTCCTCAGGCAGTTCCCATACATCAATTACAAGCCGAAGAAGTAGACTCACTATTTGAGTATGAAGCAGAGTACCCAGTGTACTATGTAGAAGGTGCAGAGGGTCTAATACCAGTCTATGCAAATCAAGTGCGACCCAACACATTTCGCGCACCAATCAAGTGTTACGGTTGTGGAGAAAATCATAGAATCGCAGAGTGCCCTCATCGCGGTAGCCCAGCCACTTTCCAACCACTCTGCAGAGATTGTGGCATAGGACATGCCTGTATGGATTATCCCATGAAAAATAAGGTCCGCCTGACATCCCCATCGGCATCATTGGGGTGGACCATCAAAGTCTGGGTCCGGCAAGTCTAAGGTCACAACCTATCAATGTAATTACATGCCAACAGAAAGCGGCCACGAAGGACCCTATCATTCCAATCCAACTGAAGCGACTTCTGAGAAAGAAAGCACAAGTGCCTCCACCTCCGCCAAGCAATGAGCAGCCGAGTTCATCCACATCAACTCCCGAGCCTCGAATAAAATAAGCTCCATTCCCGAATGCAGAGGTGGAGAAGGCTCGTTTTCAGGCACTTCAGCAATGGGTCCAAAATGAACAAGCTCAATTTGAGACTCAGAAACAAGCTCAAGACCCACTCCATGACTTGGCCCCACAAAGTATTGATACTGTACTCGAGCCTTTGTTCCAACAACAGACTCCACAACAGAATGTACTGCCACGTCAACTTGAAGGAGCTGCACTCTCTAGCATCTTGAGTTGCCCTGTGTCCATTCCCATCGGAATCCTCTTACGAAATTGTCCCAATCTCTGGGAGAGTTTCAAAGGATGGATTGAACTCGCAACTCCCCCTCCACCTATGAACGACATTGATGATATCCCTGTGCGGATGGGTGAGAAAGATGACATACGCAACATCACTGTGCCTTTGATCCACAAGGCATATAATGAAATCCAAGCCATAGTGGATGGTGGAGCAGGTGTCAATGTCCTATCAAAGGAGCTCTATGAAGAATGGGGTCTCCCACCAATGCAAAAGGCTAATTTCAACATACGCCTTGCCGATGATTCACGGGCTAAACCCTTGGGAATAGTGAATGGCGTGTCCACAAAGATCGCAGGAGTCTGCTTTTCCCTTCAATTCACAATCTTGGATCTCCCCAAAAAATCCTATCAAATCTTACTGGGACATCCTTGGTTACGGGAAGCATCAGTCCTCCATGACTGGGGAACGGATAGATTGACAATCCAGAATCGAGACACTGTAGTCAGGGTGAATGTGGGGACAGGAGTTATTAAACCAATTGTTCCTAGAGCATTGGATGACACATCTTCCACGACAATCTCGAGCAAATCAGATCCCTTGCAACAGCATGCCATAGCAGGTGACTCACAAAGCAATGTCAATAACTGGATACAAACATTGGCAACCATCGACAACTGCCATTCATTAGACCCCATCTTCTCACAGATAGATGTTAACACACTACAGGTCGATCCTCCACTGACACATGAAGAACAAATCGATCTAGAGATGCCATTCTTTATGGCAGACCTCGAATGGGATAATGAACCTGAAGAAGGTACCCATACCAATGATGACTCAGATTTTCCTTGGGACCTTGAAATAGAGGTTGCGAATGCTGAAATTGAAGATCAAATCTTTGATAATGACCTAGCCATTCTGCATGCCCTAATGGCAGTTGAGCTCCCAAAAGTTGAACCTCCACAGTTGATAACAGCAGAAGATCCCGCAAGAAAGCTGCCGGAGGAAATCGCAGAGAAGAGCCAAGGCCGAGCACTTCAATGAATTCGAACGAGTCCAAACATGGATTGTGGAATTGTATCTTGCAAAGGCAGTCCCCTCAAAGTCAAAACCACCACCTCTTGAATGGTCCCCTGAGGGACTGGAAGGAGTATGTGCAGCACATGAACCCTTACTTGGAAACACCTTACCAGTGGAAAAGTTACCCCACAGTTCCCAACGTAAGAAGTTTCGGAAATATAAGCCACATGTGCGGATGAAGCTCGATCAAGAGACTTCAGAAAAAGAAAGGAAAGAAGAGCCTAACAAATTACTAAATGCAACTATGCCACCCAGTACTCATGACACATCTCAGGCTAGTTCAACCCCATCAGAGGTCGATCTTCGAGCAGTGCCGGAATACTTTAAGAATTATACAAGTGGCAGTGCACCAATAGCAATGCCACGACCAATCAGAGAATCTGAAGTTCAAGAAACCGATAGCATTGGAGAAACTCCAATCTATGAGGGACTGGCAAAAACACGCACAATAAACCTCGCCCTTGAAGGGGAGGAAGAAAAGTTGGTTTTCATTGGGAAACAGCTCCGTCAAGAAGATGAAATCAAACTCAAAGACCTCCTAATGGAATACCGTGACTGCCTAGCATGGTCATACAAAGAGATGAAAGGAATTTCACCAGAAGTGGCAGTTCACACAATCCCTATAAGGGAAGGTGCTCGCCCTAAGGTATGTGGACCTTATCGCACAAATCCTAAATATGGCACCATGGTTTATGACGAGCTGGAAAAACTCCTAGATGCCGGATTCATCTACGAGATAGAGCACACTGATTGGGTTTCACCCATTGTCATTGTGCCTAAACGCAACAAGAAGCTCAGAATATGCGTAAACTTGAAAAATGTGAATGCCGCCACAATTAGGGATCACTACCCCCTACCCTTAACAGAAACAGTGTTGGAAAAGGTGGCAGGATCCGAAATTTATAGGTTCTTGGATGGCTTCAGTGGCTATAACCAAGTACAAATTGCTCCTCAAGACCAATCAAAAATAGCATTTGCTACAGAATGGGGTATTTTTGCATATAGAGTCATGCCATTCGGCCTTTGTAATGCCCCAGCCACATTCCAGCGAGTCATGTTCACAGCTTTCAAGTCATTCTTGAATAAGTTTTTACAGGTGTTCTTGGATGATTTGTGCATCCATTCAACCAAACAGGACCACTTCAAATGTCTGGAAGAAGTACTAATCAAATGCAGGGAGTATGGCATCTCCCTAAATCCAACAAAATGCCAGTTCATGGTCACCCACGGAGTTGTTTTGGGACACATCGTCTCTCAACATGGGATTGCAACTGACATGGACAAAATCAAAATCATCATGGAATTGCCTCCTACAAATTCCAAAGGTGTACAGGTCTTTATGGGACATGCCGGCTATTATAGAAGATTTATATTGCGGTATGCCATGATAGCTAGACCACTTTACAAATTATTAGTGGAGTTCTTATGGACCGAAGAGTGCGACCAAGCCTTTGAGCTTTTAAAGTGGCACCTAATCACAGCACCCATCCTTATATCTCCCAATTGGGATATTGATTTTCATGTTCATACTGATGGATCCAAGTATGCAATTGGGAGTGTGCTTTGTCAACCTGGTGAACATAAGAAAGACTACCCCATCTACTTCGCCAGTCGATAACTCAATGATGCAGAGATCAACTATACAACCACAGAAAGAGAAGCCCTCGCAATGGTGTACAGTGTAAAGAAATTTCGGCACTATCTACTCGCAAATGATTTTGTCTTCTACACCGACCATCAAGCATTGCTTTATCTTGTGAACCGTCCGTGTACCACAGGAAGAATAACCAAATGGCTCCTCTTGCTGCAAGAATTCAACTTCAAAATTGTGGTCCGCAAAGGTGCCCAACACTACATTGCCGATCACATGTCTCGAGTCAAGACAGGAGAAGAAGCCACTGGAATAGAAGATGACTTACCAGATGCCACACTATTTCAAATAGATGCTGTTCCAGAATGGTGTGGAGATATCATTGGGTACTTGATGGCAGGAAGACCACCCCCTGACATGAAAGCAGTAGATGCCAGAAAATTGATTCTAAAGGCTGCACCATATCAACTCATTGCAGGACAACTATACAAGATGGGCAAGGACCAGATATTAAGAAGATGTGTAATGCCTCATGAGATCGTGCCAATCCTGAGTGAAGTCCATGAAGGCATTGCAGGAGGACACTTCCAAGGGGAAGCCACAGCAAGAAAAGTTCTCCTCGCAGGCTACTGGTGGCCAACACTGTGGGCAGATGCCTATGAATATGTAAAAGGCTGTGATGTATGCCAACGAACTATTAAACCACAACACAAAGACTTCAGTCCCCTAACAACAGTTGTTGCACAACAGCCATTTGGAAAATGGGGGATTGATTATGTGGGTCCCATACATCCAGCAGCAAAAGGAACACAGGCACGCTACATCATTGTGGCCACCGATTACTTTACAAAATGGGCTGAAGCTAAAGCAGTCAGAAAGGCAGATGCCAAAAGCACAGCAAGATTCTTGTACGAACATGTGATCACCCGATTCGGATGCCCCCTTGAAATTGTGTCGGATAGAGGCACACATTTTGTCAATGAGGTAATCCAAGAACTCTTGTCTGGCTTCATGGTCATTCATAGAAAAAGCACACCCTACTACCCCCAAGGGAATGGACTAGCAGAATCCACAAACAAAATCATATGCAATATCCTCACCAAGGTAGTAGAACCACAGCGTTCTGATTGGGCAGAGAAACTGAATGCAGCCTTATGGGCATACAGAACCACATTCAAGGTCAGTACAGGGAACACACCTTTTTAATTGGTGTACGGCCTTGAAGTCGTGGTCCCACTCGAATTTGTAATACCAAGTCTGCGCATCGCAATACAGGAACGCATGGGTGATCATGAGTCCTTGAAAGAAAGGCTCTGTCAGTTGGAAAAGCATACAGAGACAAGACTAGTCGCTTATCATGCCATGACAACAGAAAAATGTCAAAGAAAGGCATGGTTTGACAGGAATCTGAAAGCTAAAGACATCAAGGAAGGCGACTTAGTCCTGTTATACAATGCCAAAGTACACAAGGGAAAACTGAAGTATCTAGGTCAAGGACCCTACCGAGTACGAAAGATGAATCCCATTGGAGCTGTGCTACTTGAAACACTAGATGGAGTCCAATTCAACACAACAATAAACGGGAGCTGACTGAAGCGCTACTACGTCAACACGCGAGCCATCCTCGACAAAAACGAAGATTTGGGAAACCAAGTCTTCCTTAGTTAGGATTAGATTGTATCACAAGCACTCACTTGCATATGCACGTTTTTGCACATATAGTTTGCACTAGATTGTTACATGCACACTCACTGCATACGCACGTTTTTTGCACATTAGGGATGTTTGAGTCTTAGTTTCCCTATCAAATCCCACAAATAAGCATATAGTTAGACACATCACATGCACTCACATGATTTTGCATAGGCACATAATAGATTGCATAAAAAATAGTATCACACACTTTCATTCATACTCTCAAAGCATGCAATGAATTCACATGCAGTACACAAGTTATGCCAAAACTCAAGATGAATTGGCAACAGAGTCTGCAGCCTCCGCAACGAGACCCCCGCCAAACATCACAGTCGTCTCCTATATGCAAAAATATCAAACTTGCATACTAATTATCTACAAGCTCAATGCTATGGGTGCAATCACATCCAACATGTATGCAAGATAGCAAGAAATGACAGCCTCAACAACGAGACCCCCACCAAACCTCTTCCCAAGAAGATTCGATGGCAGCGTCCGCAACCTCAGCAACGAGATCCCCTCTGACATTCATAGTCATCTACCCCTCCTTAAGAGGAGATAAGTTTCTTGACTATTGACTATAAATTGTGTGGTGCAAAAGAATTACAGCAGGAACGACTCGCATACCACAAGCTAAATAGCCACTGAATTACGCACATGGCATCCCAACTCTGAAATCAAAATAAGCCATAACCCGAGGACGGGTAATAAAATGGATCCGGGAGTATGTTGACTCTGTGCCAACATGAACTTATGAAGAAAGAGAAGGTGATACAACTTTGTGATACAACTTTGTGTTACAACTTTGTGTTACAACTTCTAGACACAACTTTATGTTACGACTTTGTGACACAACTTTGTGTTACAACTTTGTGTTACAACTTTGTGTAACAACTTTGTGTAACAACTTTGTGTAACAACTTTGTGTTACAACTTCTACACGTAAAGAGAGAAGGTGTTACAACTTTGTGATACAACTTTGTGTTACAACTTTGTGATACGACTTTGTGTTACATGCAGAGAGAGAAGCTCTCCAACTTGTATAAATACCCCATAATGGAATGAAGCCCACACTCTTGGGGCATTGTGTTGAGTCTACATTGGTATTCCAAGCATTTGTCTCAAGTGTCCATGCTTCCTTGCACTGCACGTCCAAAAGCATGTCCTAACCTTGCAACCCTTCTCCCCTCTCCTCCAACCCTGCAACCCACCCTCTCCGTCTCCTCCTCCCTCCTTCTCCTCCCTCCTTCTCCTCCTCCTCCCTCCTCCTCCTCCTCCTCCTCCTCCCTCCTCCTCCCTCCTCCTCCTCCTCCTCTCCCCTCCCTCTCCCTCCTCCTCTTCCCTCCTCCTCCTTCCTCCTCTCTCTCTTCCTTCACCCATGCTCTTACACCTTCTTCCTCTCCCACTCCTATGCTTTCCTAAAACCCTTAAACTCCATGATCTACGAGGGAGACGAGTTCTCCACCATGTATTCTACTCTGAACCCTGGATCCTCCTTCTAACCCTGGACTCCTTCTAAACCTTGGAACCTTTTTATAAACCCTGGAACTCTTTCTAATCCTGAACTCTTTCTAAACCCTGGAACCTCCTTCTGAACCCTTAAACTCCTCCTAAACCCTACAACCCCCAATGAAGGCGAAAGCCTTCATTACCCCAACTACGATGGTTTACGTGCCTTTTACACATGCTTGCACTTTGTTTGCTTACCACACTTAAGCCTACGTCTCTCACCGGAACACGACTCGAGGTCCTAAGCTACACATATACTACAACGACAATCCCAATATATCTGTAGGTGACAAAAAGCCTCGGAACCCTGCAACATAGAAAACCTAGCTCAAGGGTTCAGAAGGAGGTTCCAGGGTTTAGAAAGAGTTCCAGGGTTCAGAAAGAGTTCCAGGGTTCAGAAAGAGTTCCAGGGTTTAGAAGGAGGTTCCAAGGTTTAGAAGGAGTCCAGGGTTAGAGGGAGGATTCAAGGTTCAGAGTAGAATACATGGTGGAGAACTTGTCTCCCTCGTAGATCATGGAGTTCAAGGGTTTAGGAAAGCATAGGAGTGGGAGAGGAAGAAGGTGTAAGAGCATGGGTGAAGGAAGAGAGAGAGGAGGAAGGAGGAGGAGGGAAGAGGAGGAGGGAGGGGGAGGAGAGAGGAGGAGGAGGAGGAGGGAGGAGGAGGAGGAGGAGGAGGAGGAGGGAGGAGGAGGAGAAGGAGGAAGGAGAAGGGAGGAGGAGAGGGAGAGGGTGGGTTGCAGGGTTGGAGGAGAGGGGAGAAGGGTTGCAAGGTTAGGACATGCTTTTGGACGTGCAGTGCAAGGAAGCATGGACACTTGAGACAAATGCTTGGAATACCAATGTAGACTCAACACAATGCCCCAAGAGTGTGGGCTTCATTCCATTATGGGGTATTTATACAAGTTGGAGAGCTTCTCTCTCTGCATGTAACACAAAGTCGTATCACAAAGTTGTAACACAAAGTTGTATCACAAAGTTGTAACACAAAGTTGTGTCACAAAGTCGTAACACATTCTCTCTCTTCATGTAGAAGATGTAACACAAAGTTGTTACACAAAGTTGTTACACAAAGTCGTAACATAAACTTGTAACACAAACTTGCAACACAAAGTTGTTACACAAAGTCGTAACATAAAGTTGTGTCTAGAAGTTGTAACACAAAGTTGTAACACCTTCTCTTTCTTCATAAGTTCATGTTGGCAAAGAGTCAACAGCTAATTAGTGACATCTTAAATAAGATAAAAAGAAATATGTTTTGTGTCTTGATTGAATAGGATTTGGATTTCTCTAGGATTTGGCAAGTGCCTTCTGGATTCTAGAGACACTTGTAAGCACTATCATCCAACAAGATGGTGTTTTTTTCATTGTACTGTGGGGCTGGCTTGCCCAGAATGTTGTTAGTTTTCTGTAGAACACAGGGTTTTATTGAGGTTGGATCACAAATCCTTGCTCTTTCACACAATCATCCTGTGTGAAATGGGAAGCAGCTTTCCAACAATGCCAATGCCTTGTTCCGCATGCAACAGGTCCAAAAAAACTCATCAAAGTCTTAGAATCACCGCTCCAAAAATATTATAAAGTCATGTCAAATGAAAAACTTTATGCACTTCTCTCGTGGTGTTTCCACACTCATCATATTTTGACAGGACATCGGGTATTTTGTCATGCTTTGTGTTCGTAGATGTTAGTAACACACCATTCATGTCTAGAATCAATGACCTCTTGTCTGGCGACAAGGATGGCTAGGCTTCATGAGTTGCAACATCCTCAAATCTTGTCACATTGTTTTTAGGTGTAGCATCTTTTGTAGGGGCATCATTCCCTATTCCTAACATCTCATGTGGAAGTGCAACACCTTGTGGAGGGGCAAAATCCCCATCTCCCATGACATCATGTAATAGTGCTACAACTTTGGTGGCACCCTCAGGTATCCCATTTCTACTTCTCTTGACATGTGGAGGCATACCATCATTGTGCAAAACTAAGTCTTCTACTGGTTCATCTTTATCAACCATCAAAATAGCACTTGAATTTGAAGAGATGATGCCAACTTGAATACCTATATAAACAACACACCCTTCACCATTTTGTCAGATAATTGATAGTAGAGACTTAAGCACAAATGCATGACACTCTTGACACATCAATTGGGAATTGATTAATGTTGCACTACAACATCACACATGGAGCATTATACTTCAGCATTTGAAGGGGGAAACAAGTCATTGTAAAAGCATATACGGTTCTGGGGACATAAAAAGAAATGAGTATATCCATCACTGATAATTGGGGAAGGAGCACCATTTGCAATTTCTTCATGCCAGGGGAGTACAAGCTTGATGGGCGTAATGTCTAAGCAAACTACAATTTCTTGCAGGCTCTAGGCTTTGATTGTCGACCATTTTTAGTGGTGCTGCAAGCCCCTTTGCCCATTTCCTTGTACTCACATGCGCAGGGGGTGCATTTTGTTTCTTCCCTTCTTTTGCATCTACTACACAACAAACCAACACATTTTAGAAAATCAAAGTTTCTATAAACAAAGCTAGTAACTTGCAGGTATCTAGTTAGCTAGTTAGTAAGTAGTACTTGGCATGTAACTAGTAGCTAGGTGGTAGCTATGATATAGGTGGTAACTAGTAGCTAGCTAGTAAGTAGTAGTAGACAACTACTAACTAGTAAGAAGTAGATAGCTACTAACTAGTAAGTAGTAGTTAGCTCTAGTATAAGCAATAGCTAGCTACTAGCTGGTAAGTAGTAGGTAGCTAGTACGTGATCAATAGATCACCTAGTAAGAGTTTGGATGGTGGTAATCCTGAAGAGGCATGGGTGGAGCAAGAAGCCCTTTTACTCTCATTTGCGTATATTTGGGTGTGAGGCATATGCACTGTGCCAAAAGAGTTTCGAAAGAAGCTAGATCCTAAGCCTAGGAAATGCATCTTTTTGGGTTATAATGAAAGTCGAGAGATGGGCTATCATCTTTGGGATCCAGAAGCAAAGAAGATCATACATAGCCATGATGTGGTCTTCAATGAGAAGAAGGTGCATAAGACACCCATGAGAGATATGGAAATGAGGAAAATCACTTTCTAGGATGTGAACCCACCCGCATATATTGATAGATACCAAGCTGTCCATGCACCAAATGTGTAGGAAATGGTGCCACTAGATACTCCCACAGGTACACAATCAAGGATAGATGATGAATCATCTATCGGTGGCAATGATGAGCCAAATGTGGCTAATATTCAGGTGGGACAGCAAGCTGAAATGCCCTTGAAAAGAACATTTAGAGTGTTTAGACCACTTGAGAGATTTGTTCCAGTGGTAGACTATGTGATGCTTACTGATTGTTGCGGGGAGCCTTCTTGCTACAGAGAGGCTATGATGTGCAAGGATCAGTGCAAGTGGGAGTATGCTATGTAATTAGAGATGAGTTCACTAATAAATAATAAGACTTGGGACGGTTTCTTTTCCACATGGAAAGAAAGCAATGCCATGTAAATGGGTCTACAAGATGAAGGTCACAGATGATTATGTGCCTTAGTACAAGGCTTGTTTGGTTGCTAAAGGGTTCAAGAAAGAGAAGGGTGTGGACTTTGATGAGGTAATCTCTCAAATTGTGAAGATGACCACACTTAGATGTGTACTTGGATTTGTGGTAACAAAGGATATGGAGCTTATGCAAATGGATGTCAAGACAACTTTCTTGCATGGGGATTTACATGAGGAAATTTACATGGTATAGCTGGAAGGCTTTGAAGAAAAGGGCAAAGAGCATTTGGTTTGCAAGCTGAAAAAGAGTCTCTATGGCCTTAAGCAAACACCCAGAGAATAGTATCACAAGTTTGATGCATTCATTTGGTCCCAGGGTTTCAGAAGAAGTGAGATTGATCAGGCAGCCTCTACACTAAAAGGGCTAAGGAGATAATAGCTTGATACTCTTAGCACTTTATGTGGATGATATGCTAATGGCTAGCAAGAACACTTATGAGCTTGATGCATTGAAGGCCAAGTTACACGAGGCCTTTGACATGAAGGATTTGAGACCTGCAGGTCATATTCTTGGTATGCGCATCACGCATGAAACTCCTTTGGCTTTCATACAAGGAGTATGCTACAAAAGTATTGCAGCATTTCAATATGGAGGGGAGGAAGGCAATAAGTACTCCATTGCCTCCATATGTGAAACTGAGTTAGACATAGTCCCCAAATCAAATGAAAAGTGGGCCATGATGGCCAAGGTTCTGCCAAGGTTCCTTATGCATCAGTGGTTGGGAGTCTTAAGTATGCTATGGTAGCTACTAGACCAGAGATTGCATTTGCAGTGGGAGTTGTTAGATGGTATATGGCTAATCTAGGAAAGAGGCATTGGGAGGCAGTTAAGTATACCATGAGGTACATGAAGGGTACCAAGGATGTGTGTATCTGCTTTGGCAGAGGAGAGATGCGTGTATTTGGGTAACAGATGCAAACTATGTAGAGCATGTGGATGGCAGGAGATCCACTTCTAGTTATGTGTTCACCTTTGCAGGTGGTGCACTGTCGTGGATGTCTCATGCATAGAAGTGCATTGCTTGGTGTACCACAAAGGCCAACTATGTTGCAGCCAAAGAGGGTTTCAAGGAGGCTATATTGCTTGTTCAGCTAGTTGGGGATTCATATAGGTGTACCGACATTGCATAGTGATTCCATGAGTGCTATTCAGCTAGCACGGAAGACAGTCTTTCATGCAAATACCAAACACATTGAGGTCAAGTACCATTTTATCAAGGAGGTTCTTGAGGACAAGCGCATAGAGCTTGTCAAGGTTCATACAGATGATAACCCTACAGATATGCTGATGAAGAGCCTACCTAGTCAGCAATTGGAGTATTGTCATGTATTGATGGGCATTGGATAGTATGCTCATTGGTTGTTCTCCCTTAAAGGCACATTGGCCTTTAAGTGGAAGGTTGTGCGGGTTAAAGGCCACTGTACCTTAACCCCAGTTATGTACAATACTCAAACACATATATATATATGGATGACATAGAAGATTAGGGTGTTTTGCACCCACCCAAACTTGTGTGACTCTCTCTTGTGGCTCACCCTCTCTCTAACCTTCTTTCATTCTGCCTCCATTGTTGAGATCTCTCATTTTGAAGGATGACAGTGATGATTGGATTCCTCAAGAGTTTAGGCTAATGTTTTAGGCCACAATGAACCATCTTAAATAGCTCCATTAAAGATTTCAAGGAAGGATACAGCAAAGAAAGAGAAGCATTAGAAGGGTCACATTGTTGGGTTTTTGAATGCAAAGAAAGGAGTCAAGGTGAAGATTCAACATGTGTAAATGAACTTGGAGCCTGCAAATTGAGCTTGCTTTCCTTAAAATTGCACCTCTCTTTCACATTGTATTTTTGCATTATTGCACTTCATTTGTCCATTCCATGCATGTGTTGACTAGTGTCATACAAATATCCCTAAATCAGTATACTGAAAGGACTCCAACAAAGCTTTTGTCAATATGGCCCTGAGGGGTTCCCTTTAGGGGCAAGAGCCATATTGATAAGGACTGATTGGAGTCCTTACAATTCGCTGATTTAGCATTGTAAACTAAATCATAAAAAACTATTTTCATTGTATAGGTGAACAATACAAACTACTACAAAAAAGTGCTATTTCATAGCACAGCAATGCTAGGTAGGACTGCCAATTTTTGCATAACAGTTTAGTTTTATACGTTCATGTGCTGCCTTGTACATAGCACTGCTAATTCAAAGTCAAAATGTAAACCTCACAATGAGATGTTTTCCAAGGTTGATTCGTACACATCCATTGGCACACGATACACTGCATTGTGGCCTTTAACCTTGTGCTTTACTTGCACCATCTGGAACTTGATGGCCATCACGGCATTGGCATGCACTATAGAAAGTGGAGCATCATGACATAGATAATAACTGCTTCTTCCTTTTGGGAGTTTTTCGTAGAAGATTCCATACCCCACTTCGTCTCCAACGTTGAACACATTACCCCAGCCATCCTTGACTTACTCTGATAGGACTGTTTTGGGTTGCCTGCATAGCACCATGTAGTAGTCATCACCACTAACGTTTTCAGAGGATGCGAGCACTGCAAGATGGTCACCCATCTCAAGAAAATTTGCTAGCTTCTCTATATCCATCGAGTACACTATATCATCCTCTATGCCTGCTGCTCTATCACTATTGATAGCCTCTAGCTACTATGACAAGGTACACACCCCTACATGAGATAAATTGGTGCATCTATCCCATTTTTCATCCATGTAAAATGAACAAAAGCATGATAACATTCTAAACAAGGTCTACATAGGATCCTTGCGACTAAAACCACAAATGCAATGTGTTGATCGAGTTCCTTTCACGGTCTGGCAATCCCATGCATTAGTCCTGTCAACATCACCCACATTTACTTCCATAGATAGTCTTTGCTTCAAATCATCTCCCATCTTCCAAGTCAACCATTCCACAACTTCATGAGCATTCTGTAATTTTGTTTCATTTACATCCAATTGCTCAACGGTAAGTGCACGCTTTATCACTGCGCCAGCACCATCATGCTCTCCCTTTCCATGAGCACTACCAAAAAAGCTCCACATCATGTGAAGGCATCAAAGAGCAGTACCTTGCAACGAAATAGATTGGGTGTTCTTCCTTGAACTGAGATGCTGCCCCATCTAACCAAACCCAATGTCTTTTTATCTTCAACCCTTAAGATGGTACCCATTGGTATTGAAGCATAAAGCAATGTTGCACAAATAGTGTGTCATGTTGTTTGTCATCTAAAATGTAGAAGATGGTTTGCTTCTTTATCTCTCCCATCACCCAATAATAGAGAATCTGAACCAAGATGGTACATTGAACATTATGCCAATGCATCGACTGGATTTCATTTTGCACTTTAAATGTGTAGTTCTCTACAAAGTCAACATAAACCACCACATCCTTTGGAAAAATTTTGATGCACTCTTTAAATTGAGTTTTCTGCTAGTAACTACAAAAGTTGTGGTGTATAAACCTAAAAGTGTTGCAAGAACTATTGGATGATGGTCGATGGAGTTGTTTCCTTGTAGACAAGTTTTATTCTCTTCTTTTCATTCTCAGTGACATACTCATAAGTCTTCGACTTTATCAATGCACCATTTGCATCATTCAACTCACGTGTACTTTAGGACATTTTGAGCATTTGCGATGCAAGTAGTCAAGATTATGCCATTCACTATGCTCATTCTTTGGACATACTGCTGATCTCAACATGATAGACATAGAAGAGTAGGTGTTTATATTGGCAACACATGTTTCCTTCTCCTTTGGCCTATAAACCTTGCATACACAATCGCACATGGGCCCATGCAAATACATCATATCTTGGCTCATGGAATTCACTGCTAGTCGCAACAAATCCATCCTTGTATGATAAAGACAATAGTAAGTATTCCTTTCCTTTAGTTTTCTAACATAGTATGGCTTAAGATTTAGAAATGTGGAGAATCCAATGTTAACCTCTAGATTGAACTCTCTGAAATTCATAAAGAACTCTGACTGTACATTCAATATTCAATACATGATTAATGCAATGTAGAGAATTGTTAAGGACTCTTAAATAGTACTATTTACATACACCGTAGAGCCAAACAATGCATCATAGCATACATCAAATCATTTTTTCAAAGAGCCAAAGGGAGAATAGCCAAACAATGCAAAATAGGCAATTTATTGAGGACTCTTTAATAGTATACCTTTGTAAGACTAGAATATTTCTTTGACATAAGGCCTTTAGTATCTCAGGAAACATGACAGCTTTACCTAAGTAGTACTAAATAGTAATAAGGGCCATAGTACTATTTAGTACCAAACAATAAATGACAATGGTACTTAGCATTTCAGAGAATATGATAGCAGTTTCTAAATAGTACTAAATAGCATGGCCTTGCTTGAATAGTATACAATATTCTTGAATAGTAGACAGGGGCAAACTAGTATTAAGGGGTATAGTAAGCAAGAGTAATTAGTACTTAATATCATATGACAATGGTACTTATCATGTGAGAGAAAATGACACTAGAAGTAAATATTTTTAAATAGTACTGAATAGTTCCAAGTAGTTCTAAGTAGTATATGTCAATGGTCCTAAGGATCTAAGAGGACATGACAATAGCAAATGACAATGGTACTTAGCATTTCAGATAATATGATACCAATTTCTAAATAGTACTAAATAGCATGGCCTTGCTTGAATAGTAGACAATATTCTTGAATAGTAGACAAGGGCAAACTAGTACTAAGGGCCATAGTATGCAATAGTAGACAAGGACAAAGTAGTACTAAGAGCCATAGCAAGAAGTAGTAGACAAGGACAAACTCGTACTAAGGGCCATAATAAAGCAATAGTAGTTAGTACTAAATAGCATATGACAATGGTACTTATCACGTGAGAGAAAATGACACTAGTAGTAAATATTTCTAAATAGTACTAAATAGTTCTAAGTAGTTCTAAATAGTATATGTCAATGGTACTGAGCATCTAAGAGGGCATGACAATAGCAACTAAATAGTGGTATGTAGCATAAAACTAGTACTTAGCATTTGAGAAAATGTGATGATAGTACCTTAATTGTTTTAAGAAGTCTAGTATTTAGTACTAAACAGCAAAATGATAATGGTACATAGCATTTTAGAGAATATTTAGGAGCTTCTAAATAGTACTAAATATATTAGCAGTTCCTAAATAGTATTGAATAGCATGATAGTGGTACTAAGCATATGAACATACTTGACAAAAAAATATTGCAAAAAAAATTCAATAGTACTAAATATTTGACGATGCATTTTCATGCAAGCATTAGCAGCTCAGGGCCTACAATGGAAATGCAAAAAATATTCAGTTCTATCAACAAGTAGAAGCACATATAATAGTTTGCCTTGAAAAATCTAAATATTGTGTGCGCTTATGTTACAATCACATGATGGTGTCAATAAGCACATGATCACTTTGTAAAAGAAGGCAGATGTACCTATGTAAGCTCTAAGTAATGGCAGGGATGTTTTGCATACTGATGTGGACTAAGCCTTTGTTTTTCGCAAACATCTTTTTGTTTGGAGACACCCTAGTGTTGTCTCTCCAGAGGTCGATAACACATTGAACAACCTCAGAACTCAAGTAATCTTGCATGTGCCTCCGGGCTCCATCGACCCATTTGAAATCCGATTTTGCTATGTTCACACAATACTTCTTAAAATTGTGCGGTTGAATACCAAGGGTTTGACCTATCTTGGTGTAACTAAATGGTTTTCCCATTGATTTGTTGGCAACCATGTGAAGCAATGCTCTCTTAGTAGCAGCCAACTTATTTGCACTTTGCACTCCTTTGACAACACCCAAGGATGTCTTGAAGTTATCAACAATCGCAATTGATAATGACTCATTTGGAAATTTTGTCTGTTTCACAACTTCTTTGATTTTTGGATGTCGTGTAATCCTGGTCAAAATGTCTGCCTTCGCACTCAAGTCAAGGTTTATGGTCACTTTTTTGAAATGTTGCACAATTGTGAATGTCAAATGTCGCATGCTCCTTTCGGAGTATTTTCATAGAGATGGGCACGATCCGTTTTTGCTTAGCACATCTGTGTTAGTTATCTAGGCTAAGGGGAGGACATCACTAAGAACAACTTTAGCTTCCATTGCATTTCAAATTGAATCATCCATGGCTATTCTTCAATGATCTATCCTGCACGCAAATAAGGGATTCAAAGGCTAATTTTGAGTTCATCAATGGACACCAAGAATCAACATTAATACAAGCATGCTAGTATTCCGTAATGTCGACCTTTGGGATCAATTCAAACAACAAAAACATGTGTCCACCTAAGAGAGAGAGACACAGACATGGAGAGAGAGAGAGAGAGAGAGAGAGAGAGAGAGAGAGACTAGAGATAGGTTGAGAGCGAGGGAGGGACATATGCAAGATAATGAGACTCGAGATAACGAAAGCCTGCAAGACAATGCAATCAGGAAGCCTTACAGACAAAAGGATAGATAAGAGTAGCCTGGAGAGAGATAGGGAGTGATGGAGAGATGACGAAAGGATGAATGCAAGATGACAAGAGAGAGAGAGAATAGATCACTACAAGACAACAGGAGAGAGAGCAATATAGATTGCACACAGAGAACTACTAGACTCTGGAGGCGATACAAATAATCCTTGTTCTGCTGGGCATCGTGTTTCTTCATTCTAACATGTTTGTCAGATGTTTCCTCAATCTACAGGAGAGGATTATTCGTTCAACACGACACTACTATACTACTTAGTATTGGATGTCATCCCCATTTTTTACCGAAAACAATACTTTTTGCATACACCGTAGCGTGCATCTATGCTATAACAATGTGAGGCCTTACATGCTTCCTGCTTCATAATACTTTGACCACAAAGCAAGTCATTCCTAGCTTTTGAAGTGGCATTTATGATATGCCTGCACAAGTCACTTAATGACTTAATTGTTTTAGTTACCCACAGTTGCACATAATCAAAGAGCTATCTTATAGGGTGTAGACAATATTGTCATTGTGATGTTCATATTACCTCCATTGAGGAATTATTACTATAAGCAACAATGCGAAGGAAAAATCATCTATTGAACTAATACAACACTTATTTTTAGAGAAGTACTAGGAGTACTAGATGTTCTTGGAGGATGCTTGTATGACACTTTGTCATAAGCATGCAAAAATAGACACCAACCAAAACTAGCTTTCAAAAATGTGACAAGGATTGTTGTGATATCCGTGCTACGTATCCTATGTCTTACTAACGCTATGCATATAATGTACAATCACATGAATTAATATTCAAAAATAGAATTGATGCTCCATTCATTAAACATATTTACAACAGCCAACACAAACATATAAAGAGCAAAACCATCTCAAAGGATCGTTACTTAAGGGAGCAAAAAAATAAGTGGCTAGAATGGTTTCTAAGTATGTAGAAAGTCACATTTAAATTTAAAGGCTTTAAAATGGGAAAAATTTTGTGTTTTTTCAATTCAAAATATTGATTCCTATGTGACTTTGCTAAGCATACATATTTCAATGAAAATTCAAAATATGAGGGTGTTATGCTAAGGGCATATCATGTATATCCTCTACAAAATGAACCATGAGATTTCTCTGTGACTTAAGCCTAATATAAACAATGTTGAGATATCGAGCTCCACTCGCGATATGCCAGGGTGACTGTTGTGCATTTATGTCACCGACTTGTTAGCTGGAGATGCGGTTGGTACACCGCCCACGAATAATAGCTGGATGACAGCTATCCTTATCTACTATAGTTTGTGGCTCAGTTAGTATGCCACCTTAGTTAGTTGAGTTTGGTTTGAGACCCACATATAGGGTTCTTCTATTTCTTTGTACTTGAGTTCTTTTGGCTTACACAACTAAGAAGAGGAAAACTGTTTTCAGCCTCCACCTTCGTGTGTATTCCCCCATTGTGCATGTGAGAAAGCCTCAAGTGAGACTCCTTCCCTCTCTCCCACAATCTTCACATGGTATCAGAGCCTTGTTCGTGGTAAGGAGCTCAAGAAAGCAAGCCAAGTTCGTGGTGTCCTGGTAAGAGGACAAGTGCTGCTTTCCTATTTCGAGTTTGGGAGCAAATCTCTGCAGGTAGCACAGCCAGAAGTGCAAGAGTGCACTGTTTCAGATTGAGACGGCCTTCGCCGTGTGGCGAGAGCGTAGTATATGCTGCTGCGGATGAGGGCGAAGCCCTCAGTGACTTTATTTTTCTGATTCGAGGCCATTTCGGGGCCCGTTTTGAAGGCGGAAGTTCTTCCTAGGCACTCAGAAAAAAAGCCCTGTTTTTTTGCTATTATGCGACCACTGCGCGGCTAGTCTCGGTGGAAAGGTGCCGCAGAAAAAGCATCGTATGCCTGTGTGCAAAGATATTGGGAGTTGCAGATTCATGCCTATTGCCTGTTGATGCAAAATCGTCACTAGGAAGTGACTGTGTGGTGAAATACCACTCTCGTCGGTTTTGCAGATCTGCCTGTGTGAGGCAAAAGCTGTGTTTTTTGCAGTGACAGAATATTTTGCAGTGTTCTGTAATGGCATCTGATTCTCTTTCGCAGATTGTCACTGAAAAGCTTGACAAGAACAACTTCCAGGCATGGAAGTTTAGAATGACGAATTTCTTGATGGGAAAAGGTTATTGGGAATTCATTACAGGAAATGAAGAAGAACCTGTTCTTCCTAATGTTCCCAGTCAACAGGAAATGCAGGCATTCAAAGGATGGCATGAGAGAGCCAGGAAAGTTATGTATTGGCTGTCTATCAGTATTTCGGACTCCATGATTGTGCATATTCAGGATGCAAATACGCCAAAGGAGGCATGGGATACTTTGGCAAAAATGTATAGCACAAATACGCAAGCCAGGAAAATGCAACTTAAACAGGAGTTGCACAATGTGCAGAGAGAAAATTTGAGCATAAATGACTACCACATGAAGGTGAAGAAAATTGCAGATGCACTTGCTTCCATTGGGTCGCCAGTGGATGATGACGATTTGGTTTCTGTGACCTTGAATGGTCTAGGAAAGGATTATGCACAGTTCCGGACATCCATTGCCGTCCGTGAAAACTTTCCTGATTTTGAGGAGTTGATTGCTCTTCTAATTTCTGAAGAGCAGAGAAATGGGGGTGCATCTTCTTCAGCAGGAACTTCAAAAGAAACTGTCTTCTACTCAAATGCTGGCAGAGGTAGAGACAGAGGTAGAGGAGGCCGATCTGCAGGCCGTGACAGAAATCAGAATATGCAGCAAACGCAAGAAAACCAGTCCTATGCAGGAGGACATGGTAACTCTAGAGGCAGGGGGAGCCAAAGAGGCCGTGGTGGATGGCAGAGAAGCCAAAATGCAAACGGCAATGTTGAATGCTACTATTGTGGCAAAATGGGTCATATGGCTAAAGACTGCTACAAAAAGCAGAATGACATTATGAGTGGAAAATTGCAGCAAGGCAATTATGCATCCTCTAGTAGACAGGGCGATGACAGAAATGAGCATTTGTTTATGGTGCAGCATATGACAAATTCTGTAACAAGTGCAGAAGAAAGCAATGATGTGTGGTATGTTGACTCGGGTGCGTCAAACCACATGACAGGTCACGCTGAATGGATGCAGGATGCAAGAAAAATGGAAAAACCAGGATTTGTGGAGACTGGTGATGATACTGCACATCCTATTGTGCAGATTGGCAAAATTCCTTTGTCTATGCAGGATGGGAAAAAGAAATACTTGTCTGATGTATTTCATGTCCCGAACATCACCAAGAACCTGGTTTCTGTTGGTCAAATGGTTGAGCAGGGCTTGCAGGTTAGATTTAATCCGCATGGATGCTTTGTTGAGGATATGAAAAATAACGGTCGCTTGATAGCAAAAGGAAAGAAGAAGGGCAAGATGTTTACGTTAGATGCAGACATGCCTGAATTGAGTGCAGCAATGTTTGCACATGGGACCGGTGTAGTTGCAGATATTGATATTTGGCACAAACGCATTGGTCATGTTAATATACAGCGACTAAAATCAATGCAAGCCCAAAATATTATTGCAGGATTGCCTAAATTCAAGGTTGCAGAAATGCACAAGGTTTGTGAAGCCTGTCAATTTGGGAAACAGGCAAGGAAACCTTTTCCTAGGCATGTTCAAGAGAGTAAAAAACCATTGGAATTAATCCACTCTGATGTGTGGACTACAAAAGCTGCATCTATTGGAGGCTGTCACTATTTTGTCACATTTATTGATGACTTCAGCAGAAAACTGTGGGTGTATTTTATGAAAAAGAAAAGTGAAGTGTTTGGGCACTTCAAAGCTTTCAAAGCTATGGTTGAAAAAGAAACAGGCCTACAAATAAAATGCCTAAGGTCAGATGGAGGGGGAGAGTACCTCTCAAATGAGTTTGCAAGGTTCTTGCAGGAGCATGGTATAAAGCAGCAATACTCATGCAGTCATACCCCACAGCAAAATGGAATTGCAGAAAGAAAAAATAGGCATATTGGAGAGGTGTCTCGGGCTATGCTAAATGAAAAAGATCTACCAGATTATTATTGGGCTGAAGCAGTTGCTACAGCAGTCTATATAATGAACAGGACTCCCACTGCAGCAATACATGGCATGACGCCAGAGGAGATGTATACTGGTAGGAAACCAGATATTTCTCATTTGAAGATTTTTGGTTGCATTGCTTATGTCCATGTGCCAGATGAGTTGAGGTCCAAGTTGGATCCAAAAGCTGAGAAGTGCGTCTTTATTGGTTATTCTCTGTAGCAGAAAGGGTATAGATGCTATAACCCTTCTACACGTAAGTTCACAGTGAGCAGAGATGTTGTTTTTGATGAGATGAGCAGCTGGTATAAACCAGTAAATGTGATGATTGATGTAGATGCACAAAATGGTAATGCTGCACAGAATGCACAGCAGCAATCACAAAATATCAGTGGACCTGGAGTGTCCTCTACCAGTGGTTCACATACTTCGCCATGGACAGGCAGATTGAGATCAGGAGAATCCCCTCAAAGCAATGTAGATAGTGGTACGCAGGTATCACGAAAAGGAAAAGAGAAGGTAGATCAACCCATGTTTGATGTGAATGCAGGTCACTCTTATGTGGATGGTGAATCCAGTGGCTCAGAATAGAGCATTGATGATGAGTTGGGTATTCCTTCTGTTGTTACACCTGGAGTAAGGAAGACCAGGGATGTTTTGAGAGCACCTGGAAGTGAGCCTATTTTGCGCAGGTCTACCAGGGTTAGGTATCCTGTGGATAGGCTGAAATATGATGGATTTACAGCCATTCACTATGCCTATATGGTCAAAGTGATACAGGAACCAGAACCCACTTCTTTGAGCAAGCCATGGGAAATGAAAAATGGGAGAAAGCCATGGATGAAGAAATGGATGCCTTGGATGCTAATGCTACATGGGAATTGGTGCCTTTGCCTAAAGGCAAGAATGCAATTGGTTGTACGTGGGTTTATAAGATCAAGCACAATGCAGATGGTTCTGTGAATGGATACAAGGCAAGATTAGTTGTCAAGGGGTATGCACAGACATATGGCATTGATTATGAAGAAACTTTCAGCCCGGTTGCAAGGATGGCAACCGTAAGAGCAGCCATTGCTATGGCTGCATCAAAGGGATGGTCTTTACATCAGATGGATGTAAAGAATGCCTTCTTGCATGGTGATTTGCAAGAAGAGGTCTTTATGGAGCAGCCAGCAGGTTATGTTCATGCTACTCATCCTGAGTTTGTTTGCAGGTTGAAGAAAGCCTTGTATGGCTTGAAGCAAGCACCTAGAGCATGGTCTGACAAGATAGGACAGTATCTTGTCACTATTGGCTTTCAGATTTCCAAGGCAGATTTCTCACTCTATGTGAGAAAAACAGAGAAAGGGATTATGCTGCTGGTCATTTACGTTGATGATTTGATCATCACAGGTGATAGTGATGAAGATATCCTTCATGTGAAAATGCTATTGAGGCAGAAGTTTGAGATGAAGGATTTGGGAGAGCTGTGTTATTTCTTGGGCATTGAGGTGATTAGATCACCAAGTGGGATACAGCTTTTGCAGAGGCAGTATGGATTGGACATGCTGTCCAAATATGGGATGACAGGCTGTAAGCCTATTTCAGTTCCTTTGGAGCAGAATGTGAAGCTGAGCGCAGATGCAGGTGAGCTTCTAGAAGACCCTACTATGTACAGACGCATAGTAGGAAGTTTGATTTACATGACTATTACCAGGCCAGATTTGAGCTATGCTGTTGGGTTGGTAAGTCAGTTTATGCAGGCTCCAAGGAAACCGCATTTGGATGCGGCTAGACGCATACTCAGGTATGTGAAGTCCACATTGCAGTATGGACTATTTTATGAGGCTGGGGTTCAGATACAGTTGCATGGATACACTGATGCTGATTGGGCTGGTAGCATTTCTGATAGACGATCTACCAGTGGATATGTGTTCTCTTTTGGGAGTGCTGCAGTCACTTGGAGCAGCAAGAAACAGCCTACAGTTGCCTTGTCAAGCACAGAGGCTGAGTACAGGGGTGCAGCAATGGCTGCATGTGAGGTAGCTTGGTTGCATAAGCTACTCTATGATATGCATCAGTCTACAGATGGGCCAGTTGTCATTTACTGTGACAACATGAGCAGTATACACTTGGCAAAGAACCCAGTCTTTCATGCCAGAACAAAGCACATTGAGGTGCATTATCACTATGTGCGGGAGAAGGTTTTACTAGGTCTTATTGATCTAGTTTATGTCAGCACAGAGGATCAGGTAGCTGACATATTCACGAAAGCATTGGGCGTAGAGAAGCTGCGCAAGTTCAGAGACCTGCTTGGTGTGCAGGAATTGGGATTGAGCTCGAGGGGGAGTGTTGAGATATCGAGCTCCACTCGCGATATGCCAGTGTGACTGTTGTGCATTTATGTCACCGACTTGTTAGCTGGAGATGCGGTTGGTACACCGCCCACGAATAATAGCTGGATGACAGCTATCCTTATCTACTATAGTTTGTGGCTCAGTTAGTATGCCACCTTAGTTAGTTGAGTTTGGTTTGAGACCCACATATAGGATTCTTCTATTTCTTTGTACTTGAGTTCTTTTGGCTTACACAACTAAGAAGAGGAAAACTGTTTTCAGCCTCCACCTTCGTGTGTATTCCCCCATTGTGCATGTGAGAAAGCCTCAAGTGAGACTCCTTCCCTCTCTCCCACAATCTTCACAAGTGAGACTCCTTCCCTCTCTCCCACAATCTTCACAAACAAGACCAACAACGTATGTGGAATTTTAAAATATAATTTAGATATGGTACACCTATGCCTATTTCACTTGTGCATAAAAATGGGTCTACTTCTAAAATCTACAAAGTACAATCTACAACTCTTATCAACAAGGTACCAAAGATAGCATTTTTCTTTTTTTGCCTTAAAAAATGCTATGCCAAACAATCAATCAGAAAAGAATTTTGAAAATTGACATTACTTGATACTAATTCATTGTGCACTACTCATAAAATAAAGCAACTTTGATTAACATCAGCTACTTAATGTAAATTAACTTGTAACCTAGCACATCAAATGTGTCTCTAGCTCTATCGACCTAACGAGTCAAAAAGATGGCGAGGGGATAGCAGCAGGGGGAGGGCAAGGGAAAGAGCACAGTTTGAGGAGTGGGACGAAGGGGGGAGGGAGGAAGAGCAGGAAGAATCATGGAGAGGGGAAGGTGGAGGTAGAAAGCAAGAGGGCAGTAGAAAGAGAGCCAAAAAGGGGTGAAAGAAGGGAATGGAAAGACAAAATGAGACGGGAAAGGGAAAGGAGATTGATTGCCATCCTAAAAGGCTAACAGAGGATGGAGAGAGGGAGTCATGGGAAGGGATGAGTAGAAAGGCTAATAAAGGATGGACTGAGGGGGGAGGAGAAGCAGCTCCTAGGAGGTCAAGAGACGAAGGGAGAAGCTCGGGAGAAGAAGAATTGAGGCAAGGGGGCGCACTGAGCTTTTAGGGAGATGATTGACTTGATTTTCTACAAGACACTTACCTTATTTTTTGTATCGCTGGTGCACGGGTGATTAAGCTAATATTAATCAATGGATTTCATGGAGGGGAGAGGCTAATTAATTGATATTTAAATAAAAGTTCACTAGCAGCACATATGGTCCACTTATGGACAAAATTTTATGAAGTAGAAATGGTAGCTCAACTTTCACTTTTGGATTTTGGCACTTTCAAATTTAAAAGGTCAAGGAGAACACTAACACTTCCATATGTGGGGTGCCCTCATGATGAAGATACATGTTACCCTTGCATCTACGTGTGCATAATTTAGTCAAAATGTATCAATGGTGTTCACATTGGAATCCCAAGAATATTGTGTGTGTTTGGTACCCATGGACCCAAACTTTTTCTTATCCTTCACCTTAACAAGGTTGATATTGAAAAGGAATGTCATACATGGTGAGTTAAAATGCCAAAGTACTAAGAAGGAAACATATGCGCTAAGGTTTGGAGAGCAACGGGAGGACCACATTCACTATATGCATGCAAAGAAAGCCTTGCAATTTTGTACATGCTAGCTACTAACATGCAATGGAGGCAAATAAAAGCCCACGTAGATACTCTTTATAAACCCATATATAACATGCAAGCAAGATACGTATTTAAATAATCCATAAATTTTAGGTTGTACACTTTTTGCATCCTTGTTTATCTCTCTTCCATAAATATACATTTTTTTCATCTAAAATTTAAAAGTCCCCTTTGTATGTGCACATTCTCTCTCTCTCTCTCTCTCTCTCTCTCTCTCTCTCTATACAGAGACTCTCTCTACCTCTCTCCCTTGCTCTCTACCTCTCTCCCTCTGTATAGACTCGCTCTCTACCTCTCTCTCTCTGTACAGACTTGCCCTCTACCTCCCTCCCTCTGTACAGAGAGAGAGAGAGAAGGTAGAGAGAGAGTCTGTACCTCTCTCCCTCTGTACCTCTCTCGCTCTGTACAGAGAGAGAGAGAGAGAGGTAGAGAGAGAGAGAGTATGTGCCTCTCCCTCTGTACCTCTCTCCCTCGCTCTCTCTCTCTGTATAGAGGGAGGGAGGTAGAGAGAGAGTCTCTTTGTACAGAGAGAGAGGGGTAGAGGTAGAGAGAGAGAGAGGTAGAGAGGTAGAGAGAGAGAGAGAGAGACCTCGCATCCGTACAACACCTCCTTCCATTGACTATAAGGCAATATTTTTAGAAAGTGTGTATATGGGCTCCTTCCATTGACTATGGTGACATGTACACTTTTATAAAGTAACCACTCTGGGATAAAAAGAGAGAAAAGAATACTTTAGGACCATAGTGTGTTTGATGAATGGGAAAGAGAGGATTTATTTGCATAAATATGGACAATGGACATCACCAGACAAGTGGAGGACAAGGAATGTGAGAAGAATGTAATACTACTATATAACAAAGTGCACAGGAACTGCCTCCTAGTATAAGGAAAACTGGTGCTTTTGGATGTAGAGGAGACAGCATATGATTTTTTTATTTGCCTTGGGGCTTGGGCTATTAAAAGGAAATTTTAACCTTATAAAAGGTAGTTTGAGACTCACAAGTCAATCAACTTTCGTTAAAAATTACTTTGGATATTTACAAGGGAGAATTCAATTCTCCTCTATAGCACTCCACTAAGGAGCTAGTGCTAATAAGAGTCCATAAGTGTATACATGTGAGTGTTCCCTCCTAATATACTGGTAAAGCTGCTTTTGGATAGAGAGGAAGCAAACAATCATTTAGTGCCTTGGGCTGTTAAAAGGCCTAAAAGTATAAGCTTTGTAGAACAATCTTCATAAAAAGCAACCCAACTCAATTAACTTTTTAAAAAAAGTACATGTGAAAATTCACAAAGGAGAATTCAATTCTCTACTATAGCACTACCTCTAAGGAGGCATTGCTAACAAAGCAATTACACGGTTTTATTTGTATAATACATGCTCTTTTTTTTTCCCTCACACACCTAGGGCCAATTGCAATGGGAAAATAGCCTGTGGCTTACATTGTTACACTAGAGAAGGATCCTTAGGGATTCTAACGTGAGCCGCCAACTCAGCGGGTGAATGCCCAAACTGCCTAAGCTCCCGTTTCTTCGCTTATAATACATGGTTTTAGGGCTTGCAAGGAGGGAGGGGAGTGGGACAAGGGTGAGCACCTGTAAGCTGTATGATTTCGTCCACGGCGGCTGTAGCGGTTCCGATGCTGGTGCTGCAAACCGCCACAACCAATGGTGACAATGCCTCTACAACGGTCGCCGCCAACGCTACCCCCAAGCACGCCGATGTCGCCACCCTCGCACCAATGAACACCTCCTTGATCTTATGACACGTCGCCCTGTCCACTGCCCACATGAATTCGTTGCACTTAATGGAGAAGTCCGACGATGTCTGTCGTGCTTGCCAACACACGGGTCCTACCCCATTGTAGCCATTTGGACAGCTCCCATAGCATAATGCGCCATCTTTTTCCTACACTTCTTACATTCCATGGTAGCGCATTCAGAACACATGTTGCAAAATTGGTATTTAAACACACACACAGAGTATAATGCACCATCCTTTTCCCGTATTTCTTGCATTCCATGCGTGCCTATTCAAACCACAGGTTACGAAATGGGTGTAAACACACACACACACATACACACACACACACACACATTCAGCACAAGTCACACCCACGTGCGCCCATTCAAAAAACACATGACACACATGGACACACAATTCAAAAAACACACGGACACACACAGTGTACACACACACACACACACACACACACATCACCTCTCCCTGCGCGCAATCGAGAGGAACCCCCGCGCCTCGGCCATAGGTTTTTTTCACTAAACTTTGCCTGCAGAAGCAGCCGTCGTCTGTGTAGCCTTCCGGACACCCGCAGCAGCCGAAGACGGTGCAGCAGCACCCCTTGCCGTAGGTGTGGATGCAGAAGACGCCCACGTCGCTCAGGCCTTCAGGGCACCTCTCCCAGCACACTGGACCGACGCCATGATAGCCATCTTTGCACGACGGGTAGCACAATTCACCGTCCTTTACGGTTCCTTCCGGGCATGTATTCAACGGCACACCCGCGCCCCTACCAATGGCCGAGATGAAGCATGCCTTCTTGCTCCTGCCACACTCTCAGAAGTGTTAGCAAACAGCTATATTCCATGAACTTTCGCATGAGCACTTGTTCATAGATTTCTATGACACGAGTTTTTAGCCGATTCACAAACGATCCCATTCGACTAACAAACGATCCCATTTCATCAATTGTGGCAAAACGAAACAAATAGGCTAAGTTTCATGAGCGACCCATTAGTGTGCCGTTTTCTAGTGGGAAGGGAATCGACGCCAGCGCTACATTTCACGTGATCGGCTGCCACACGAAAGAAACTCACAGAGAGGGCAAGGAGGAAGCAGGCAACTGGCAACAGGACCCGTAAAGGAAGGCCTAGTGGCTTGCAGGTCATGGTCCTTCTCTGCAACCCAGAGAGGAGGTAGATGATCTGGGGAATGCCTGCAGACTAAGACTATGAAACACGCAAAGGTCCTAGGCAGTGTATGAACGAAAGTAAAGGCACCGGCCAGCTGAGAGCAACATAGAGGAAGAAGCTTTTCATGGGTCTCCGTGTGAGACCCATTAAAACAAAGGAAAAGTGAACGTGGAAATACAAGTGTCAAGATTGTATTTGTTACTACCATTCTAGATTCTCTCTCATTCACCGCGTAGCTACTTGGTAAGGTCGGTCCGAACTCCTAGGGAAATTGACACACGCCATTTTAGTTTTATTTCCATCCCCTTGGATCTAGCACTAACATCCATGCACTCATTCTTCTATTCCTTGATCCGTGAACATGCAAAGCCTTAGTGTGAACTTGTGTACTCATTCATCTGAACATGCAAATCCTTAGTGTGAGCTTGTGCACTCATTCATCTGAACATGCGAAACCTTAGTGTGAACATGTAGCAAAAGTAAGGCATGGCGATGTGTTACATGATGATAGGTCCCATGATAGCAGCATTATTTGGGTTAGGCTTTAGTAAAGGTGTTTCTGTTTAAGAAATGGAAAATGATGTGGATTTTTTGCTATTTTGGTCCACATTTTTTTTCCCCCCTTTCTCTCTCTCCTCTCCCCCTTTCTCTCTACCCCCTTTCTCTCTCTCTCTCTCTTCTTCTTCTTCTTCTTCTTCTCTCAGCTTCCAGGGCAGGCCTTTTGAATTTATTCAACTTGTTTTTTGTCTTTTTTATGATTGGTGCAAGTTTCAGTTGCTATTTTCATCCCTAAAATTCCTCCATCTTTTTCTCTACTTTCTCTGTGTCTCTCTCACCCCTCTCTCTCTCTCATACACACAACCTTTTTTGGTAGAAATCTGTCTCTCTCTCTCTCACACACACACAGCTTTTCGCCCTCTTTTCCATGCTACCCATCCAATTCATCTTCTTTTCCTTATTTTGGATCTTGTGCAGGCCTTATGAATGATTTTCATCATTTATATGATTTCCCTTGTTTTGAGCAAGCTCTGAATATGTATAGTAGGAGAAGAAGGATGTAGAGAACATAGGAGAGACATGCCGTCGTCATGATGCTGGCTTTTTACCACATTAGTCATAACTTTGTCCAACATATTTGTTGTTGAGTTTTGTGTGTACACACACTCACATATTAATGTTTTCCAAGTTGGGATTTTGGGCATTATGGACACTTCACCTTTTGTTGCATTCACTAATCTAAGGTGCATAAGAAATGCACATGGCTTAAAAAGACTCCACTTCTCAAACATGTATGCGCTTCATATATTTTATAGCTTATTTGGAATTTTGTATTTAGATTTGAAATTTATTGAATATTGGGAAATTCCATATGTTATTTGCAATGTTGAGAAATTTTTTTGTTATGAATGACCTTCCATATGTCTTCTCCTTGCTTTATATTTTATAGCTTAATTATTGCTCTATCCATCATCGGTCTTTATTGCAACTTTTCGGACACTTACTGAATTGTCATTGTTTTCATCAGGCGTAAGCATGTTAACGTGCTACGCTATTTATGCTTTTAAAAACATTTCAAGAACTTCTTTACTAGCATAAAGTTCAACCCTTTTGTATGTATTTGTACTTTCTTAGGATGCTATGTAACAACTATGTTTAATGGTTATGAGTGGAAGGTGATATTATGTAAATTATGATTACAAGTATAAATTTCATTTTGTTTGATTGATGATGAGGGTGATTGACTAACACATGGCACCAGAAACAAAGTTTGACCTATGCATGGGGACACGTATGGGGGGGAATTCCTCGTGTAGGAAAAATGAAGCAAATGATGAAAAGTGCATAACCAAATCACAAGAGGAAACTAGCACACCCTCTAGCTGAAGTCCAAGTAGAAGAGCAAAAGAAGATGCAGAAGGAAGACAAGTCAAGGGGCTCCTCAAGAACTCTCTGTCTTAAACTCTCTAAGCATCTCTCTCTCTCTCTCTCTCTCTCTCTCTCTCTCTCCCTCCCTCCCTCCCTCCCTCCCTCCCTCCCTCCCTCCCTCTCTCTCTCTCTCTCTCTCTCTCTCTCTCTCTCTCTCTCTCTCTCTCTCTCTCGCTCCCTCCCTGCCTCCCCCCCCCCCTCTCTCTCTCTCTCTCTCTCTCTCTCTCTCTCAGGGGGGTCAGTCATCATATGTAGCCCTATCACGTGAGTTCAACAGAAGGATATTTTTAATATCTAAATTTTATAGAAATTAATTTACATAAGGGAGTTTTTTTTATGATTTTGGAAAAAATTTAAAATTTTGTATAGAAAAAGGGTACATTTTATTAATGGAAAATTTACAGATAAGGGATTTTACAAATAGTCCTTGAACGCATGTGATATAGAGGGTTTATACATAGTGAACCCCCCCCTTCTCTCTCTCTCTCTCTCTCTCTCTCTCTCTCGTGCATGCGTGCACATTGTATCTACATCACTCTCTCTTTCTTGGTCTGCTTTGATACTCTCTTATGTTGATGCAACAAGGTGAAGGTACAGATGGTGGAATATTTACCATGACGTGCACGCGGACATTGTATCTACATCACTCTCTCTTTCTTGGTCTGCTTTGATACTCTCTAATGTTGATGCAACAAGGTGAAGGTATAGATGGTGGATTATTTACCACGAAAGTTTTTCTTCCTCATAAAAAAGGATCTTCATATAGATTATGTTGTGACATATTAGGCAAACACCCAAATCTATGAAAGGACTTGGATACCTTAGAATTTGAATGATTATCAACCTTCAATCACACCAGGGAGAACAAAGAATATTGGATTAAGTGTAGCAGTCTTCCGCTAGAGGTTTTCTAGGTATTCAACTGGAGGCTTTTTGACAAAATGAAGAATTTTTACATAATTTAAGGTATACCAAAAGCTCCCTATCAAATATGGAGGTTGTAGTGGTTTTTGCTAATTTAGGATATGTGTGTCAATTTAGTCTAAAGGCTGTAAAAGTATGGAAGGTAGTGTCTTTTGCATGGGTAGTTGTTGCCAAAGATCACAACAGTGACCTTAAAAAAGGGGGCTACTTTTGATAGTCATTTTAAGCAATTGAAGGTAAAAAATGGTAACTCTAGCAATGCCCAGGAGGACAATAAGGAAGGACATCAAGGAGTGAATCTCCAAAATAAAATAACTCCTTAGCCTAGAGCACTAGAAAACAATGAAATCTTAAGCTTCCCTCTTATAGATTACATGCCACAAGGTGAGGCCTTGAAAATTACAGCATTAATTGAAGACATAGAAAGAAGAATGGGCATTGCCTAGGTTGCATGTGCAATTTCTCAAAGAAATTGGAGGAAGCAATGATTAAGATGATGAGTCACAAGAAGGTTAGTGCAGCTCGCAATGTTTTAGGGCACAGATTACATCACAAGCAGAGTTGCCTTCCTTGCCTCATAAAATTTCCATTGAGAGATCCAAATAGCAACAAATCATTCAATGTTGCGGTTGTTCTTAGGAGTATCAAATGACTATGAGACCATATCCATTAATATTAAAGTACATTTATCCATTTTTGTGTTTGTTTATAAGGAACGGTATGTGTACATACATTAACTATCTTTGGATGTTTTATGTAAGTACTGTAGACTAATATGGAGCTACAATTTGAAGGAAGACATGATTTTATTCTCAAGATGCTCCATCAAGTTCAAGTAGGTTACTACCTCTTCCCATCTAAACACTCTATGGTCTTAAGTACTGTAGAAATCCGTGGAATGGATTTCAATGTACAGGAAACCTTGATGCTGGTAGTACTACCATGCAAGCGCACATATACTCCATTTTCTTTGCAACTACATGTAACTACATGTAGTGGTCAATACTCCATTTTCTTTGCGACTACATTTTCCAACTATACTATGGTGATTTTACAGAGTGCTCATGTTAGTGTGGCTAGGAAAAAAGGTAAAGTCTTGATAAAGGCCTCTCATTTTTTTTGCTTGCTACATCTCATTTTTTCAGTCATCTACTAGTTAGCACTCATCAACTATGTTAGTTAGCACACACCTATTATGTTATTTACCACATATAGACTATGCTAGCTATCACACATAGACATGTTAAGTAGCACTCAACTATGATAGTTTGCATAGTTTGCATCCAAGTATGTTAGTTAGCACCTACCAACTATGTTAGTTAGCATGCACAGATTAATATGTTCATTATCACACATAAATTACATTAGTTAGCACCAAACGATGCTATTTAGCATTCAATTATGTTAGTTAGCACTTACCAACTATGGTAATTAGCATACTAGACTAGACTATGTTAGTTAGCACCTAGATATGTTAGTTAGCCCTTACCAATTATGGTAAATTTTAGCAAGCATAGACTATGTTAGTGATCACTCATCTAGACTATGTTAGTTAGCATCTAGCTATGTTAGTGTCTGTGAAGCCAAAAATTGATAACTTTTATTTGGCATTGGTATTGTTTTTCTCTATGTTTGATAAGAGTTTGAGTATCAACAAGTGATAGCCTAGCGGCTCTCAGTTATTTCTATTTGCTAAGATATTTTATGGGATTGAGAGGATGAGTGGAATGGATCATTGTAAATACCATAGGTATGAATTATAAATACCATAGGTATGAATTATAAATATCAAGGAGGTACCATGTTTCCCCAGAATTTGCCCATCCAGCCAAATCATCCCCTTCAAGCCCCTAGATATATATCAGTTCATGTCATGTTGAGCCGAAAGATCTTCTTCCAATAATGCATCGCTCTTCTCCTTGGCACTAACCAGCTTGGTGAGATAATGACCTCTGTGGATCCTTTTCTTCTCCTGATACTGGACTACAATGTCACTTGGTATGTTACCACATTCATTCTCCTCTAAGGGAAGCAAGGAGAAAGATATGTTGTGGTTGTCTTTGCATGAAAATATTTTTTTCATCTTTCTTTGCAAGTGATAAGGGTCTCTATTATTAAGATTAGGAAGAGCATGAAGCTAAGAGGTGCATGAAGTTTCATTACCCCCAACTTCATGTCACATCTTTTTGGTGGAGACGTCAGTTACGTTTGGTATTGGATTCATCCCACCTTACTAAACGTTCATGGGTGTACTTGATTACATGTTATGCCTAGTATAGGCATGTGTTTTTTGATGTGATAAAGAAGATGCTTGGAAGAACTCTGTTAGAAGAAATTGTAGCCTATTTAAGAGAACTAGAAGATTGTGAAGGTCATGCTCAAGCTATTCGCATGGTCATCATGATCATATCCTTTATGTTTGCACTCTTGAAAATATGCTGGTGAATCAACAACATTGTCAGCAAGCACAATGATATATTAGGGATTGTTTCATGCACTGGCAGCTTGGTATGAAGAAGAGTTGAGTCTTTGGGTAGTTTTTAACTATAACAATGGAGTGGTGATTCTCAATGCTTTCAACTTCTTTCACTATGCAAATGATGAAGAGTACAATATCTTGAAGCTGTTATGTGCACTTCCAATTGTGAGAAGGGTGATTCTTGAATGCATGTATACACAATGTTTTTATGGTGCTGGTTGGTCACTTATTTTTGAAGATTTTGTTGAGGATCACATTGTGGAGGGTTTTCAACAAGTGGTTATGCATAATAAGTTGGTCTTGGTATACTAAGGCTCTGTGAGATGTTGTTTGGATCTTGTTTGGGATATTAGTTGGATCTTGGTGTTTTCTTTTTGTGTTTCATCATGGTGAAGATTCCAATGTTTTGAGGTACCCAAGGGGAAGACGTGGAGTCTTATCTTTGGGATTTTGTTTGAGGATGCTGGCTTTCTAGATGGTCCATGAAGGATCGGGTGGAGATTTTGCTTGATTTTCTTGAAAGTGTAGCCTTGAGTTGGCATGAGGCCTTGCTGGACTCTACCAAGGAGGACTAGGACCAAGTGGTGGCATTAATGAAGTAGAGATTTGGGGCAGTGGAGTCGCCAAATGCTTTGATGTTGCAATTGGACCAATTCTATCAAGGAGAGGGTGAGATGGTCTTTGCGTTGTGAGATGGTCTTTGCGTTGGCAATCCGATATGAAACTTTATGGACAAAGTATGAAAGGGTAGCTTTGCAAGCTGTGGCATCTGCATCATCGGCCCCTCAAAGTCTCTCAGGGATGGAGCACTTAAAGATGAGCAAATTTGTTATGGCTTTGGAGCCTCGTCTTCGCTCAAAAGTAATGAGTAAAGATCCAACAATATACATGGAGGCACTTCGCATTGCAACCAAGAAAGAAGCTTCTCTAAAGATCGAATCCTCTTTTGTGTCTTCAACAGCTTTAACTCCTAAGGTGGACATAATGGGCACTCCTCAGGTACCAAAGTCCTCTTAGTTAGATCATAATATCTCCCAATTGATGGCAGAGTTTGCTGATTTGAAATTGGTTAATGCACGACAACCTAAAGCACCAAAGAGTAAGGATAGGCCTCGAGATAAGAGTGGGGTCACTTGCTATGAATGTAATGAAAAAGGTAATTATCGGCCCGAGTGTCCTAGATTGAGAAAGAAAGAAGAAAAACAAGTATCCTTGTTAGAAGCTTCTTCAAGGGATGAGGAAAGAGAGGTAATGATGGCTAAATGGGGGCATGGTAAAGCAAAAGAAGAAGAAGAAAGCAAGGAAGAAGTAGATGAGGAACATTAGGAAGAGGAACACCGTAGTAAGAAAAAGAAGGCATCTAGAAGGAGAATTAGCTAGTTAGACTTTCCTTTAAGACAAGGCATTGGAAGCTATGACTTGTTGTCTGACCTTAAAGAAAAGGAAGCTCATATCACCTTTGATCAATTACTTACTTTGTCTCCAAAACTACAGAAGGAATGGGAAAAGCTAGCAAGCACAACAGTGTCAAAGAAGAAAAAGAAGAAAAGTGCCATTCCTATTGTTAAAAAGGTAGATATAGATGTTGGTGATGATGTACCTGTGGTTGATGTGATCATTGATGGTCAAGTGATTTCTAATGTGTACATTGATGGAGGTGCATCAATTAATGTCATGAGTGAGAAGACCACGATAGATGCTAATTTAAAATACTCTAGTAACCTCTCCTTATCACATCGAATTGGCTAACAATACTAGGGTCAAGACCTTGGGAGTTGTGAAGAATCTAGAAGTGGATGTGTGTGGAATTTTTGTGCCAACTCTGCTAGGGATAAGAAGGAATGCATTGACATTCAACTTGATGTTTCAAAATATGTAAGGGCCATGATGATGAAATTGATCTCAAGAAGGCATGCAAATGGATCCTAACAAGGTTCAAGCAATCATGGCATGGCCAAGTCCTGAGAGTGTCACTAGTGTTCGCAAAGTTCTAGGAAAGAGCAAGTATTATCAACGCTTTTGTGATGATTTCACAGAGATAGTGTATCCCATGAACTTATTGACAAGAAAGGAGTTTCTTTCCAATGGGGTGTGGAGCAACAAGAGTCTTTTCAGCAACTTAAGGAGGCCATGAGTAAGGGCCCAATATTGAAGCCCACTGATTGGTCTCAAGACTTTTATGTAAATCCAAGTGTATCTTTGCATTTAGTTGGTGCTATATTGCTACAAAAAGGAGCAGTAGGTAGAATGCAGCCCATCTATTATGCTAGCCGACAACTTACAAAGGTGGAAATAAGGTATGAAGAAATAGAGCAGCAAGCTCTCTCTTTAGTGTTTTCAGTCAGAAAGTTTCGCTCCTATTTATTACCTCAACCATTTTTCTTCCTTACCTCTCAATTTGTATTAGCATATCTAGTTTGCAAGCCTAATCCTGGGGGGACATTTGCAAAATGGTTTGTCAGAGCTTCAAGAGTTCTCTTTGTCTTTTGTCACTGAAAATACCACTAGGTCCACTATGGCAGATTTGCTCACAGGACGGGAGGATCTAGGAGAAGAAAAGAAATGTAAGAAGAACATTAAAGATGAAAGGGATACACCACCAACAGCTCTTGTTTTGTATTTTGATGGGTCTTTTAGTCCTTCACACCAACAAGGAGCCGAGGGGATAGTCTTGATGAATTTTGAAGGTCAAGAGGTGTGGGCAAGAGGACAAGAGCTTCCAAGTATCACAACTAACTATGCAGTTGAATATAATGCTTTGATTCTTGGTTTGGAGGGTTGTCTTCAAAGTCAAGTTAAAGAATTGGAAGTAAGAGGAGATTTTCAGCTTATTATAAATAAAATGCAAGGGCATTACATGATTCTTCCTTTTAAAGTCCCAATGTGCCCAACTGTCGGATCACCAAAATTTAGAATTTCAACCAAATGGTTCAAAGTTGGATCATTTCTTCCTTAGTCTAACTAATGGCTTTAGTCAAAAACCATTGACCAGTTTCAATGATATATTACCATGCATATCAGCTAATCAAAACTTGCCCTAGCCTGATTCCTTCACAATTCCAAATGGTCCATCATATCCCAATTTTAATTTCTTTGGGAATTTTCCCAATTTTGTATTAAACATGAGTGCCCAATCTCCTTTCTTAAACAATTTGAATTTAATGTTTCTGTCAACCCAGGCTTTTCTATGCTCTTGGATGACTTGTGTTGTGTGACAAGTCTCTAGTCGGCGGTCTTCTTCCAATTGATTTGATTAATCTTGTCAAAACTCCACCAAATCCTCCGGACTCGGTTTTTTAATTGAAACCTATAAACCATCAATCATCACGGATTCCATCAACACTACTCCTCAATGCCATAAACTAGCTTGAAGGGTGTCATTCCCATGCTAACCTTGAATGGTGTTTTGAATGCCTGCAATGCTGAATCTAGCTTTGTACCCTAGTCCATTCTATTCTCTGAAATTGTCAACTTGAAATCCATTTCATGATTTTATTGGTACTTTTGCCAGTTATTTTGATGATTTTATTAAAAAGTGTTCTCCTTGATCGGACACCATCTTTATTGAACATCTTAACCGTGTTATGATGTTATGGGATTGTGCCTCTACCCACTCAGTGTAATAATCTATGGCTGTCAAAATTTATTTGTTTCCAATGTGTTTTGCAGCTGGCTTAAATGGCCCCACAAAATTAAACCCCATTAATGGCTTAAGTGGAAGGATTGGGTTCAACAGTAGCAATACTCTATCTGCATCAACCGATGGTTGTCCATCTTTTTGACAGTACCAGTATTTCTTTGCAAAAACATGAGAGTCTTTAATTACTATCGAGGCCAACACAGTTCATCTTGAAATAAATTTTTAGCTATCAGGTCACCTACAAATTGGCCACCTGAAGTCCCCTAATGGGCTTCTTGTAATATGGCAAGCTGCTCATGTTCTGGAACACAATATTGTAGTATATAATATATTACCCTTTTATACAATGCTCTTGTAATGATCATAAATTTTTTGCTTTTGAGAGCCATTCTATGCCTTTAATCCTTTGTGAAGCTTTCAAGAAACACTAAACAGTTTTCCTCTTCTTAGTTGTGAAAGCCAAAAGAACTCTAGTACAAAGAAATAGAAGAACCCTAAATGTGGGTCTCAAACCAAACTCAACTAACTAAGGTGGCTTACTAATTGAGCCACAAACTAGAGTAGATAAGGATAGCTATTATCCAGCTATTATTTGTGGGCGGTGTACCAACCGCATCTCCAGCTAACAAGTCGGTGACATAAATACACAACGGTCACCCTGGCATATCACGAGTGGAGCTCGATATCTCAATACTCCCCCTCGAGCTCAATCCCCATTCCTGCACACCAAGCAGGTCTCTGAACTTGCGCAGCTTCTCTGCGCGCAATGCTTTCGTGAATATGTCAGCTACCTGATCCTCTGTGCTGACATAAACTAGATCAATAAGACTTAGTAAAACCTTCTCCCGCACATAGTGATAATGCACCTCAATGTGCTTTGTTCTAGCATGAAAGACTGGGTTCTTTGCCAAGTGTATGCTGCTCATGATGTCACAATAAATGACAACTGGCCCATCTGTAGACCGATGCATATCATAGAGTAGCTTATGCAACCAAGCTACCTCACATGCAGCCATTGCTGCACCCCTGTACTCAGCCTTTGTACTCGACAAGGCAACTGTAGGCTGTTTCTTGCTGCTCCAAGTGACTGCAGCACTCCCAAAAGAGAACACATATCCACTGGTAGATCGTCTATCAGAAACACTACCAGCCCAATCAGCATCAGTGTATCCATGCAACTGTATCTAAACCCCAGCCTCATAAAATAGTCCATACTGCAATGTGGACTTCACATACCTGAGTATGCATCTAGCCACATCCAAATGCGGTTTCCTTGGAGCCTGCATAAACTGACTTACCAACCCAACAGCATAGCTCAAATTTGGCCTGGTAATAGTCATGTAAATCAAACTTCCTACTATGCGTCTGTACATAGTAGGGTCTTCCAGAAGCTCACCTGCATCTGCACTCAGCTTCACATTCTGCTCCAAAGGAACTGAAATAGGTTTACAGCCTGTCATCCCATATTTGGATAGCATGTCCAATCCATACTGCCTCTGCAAGAGCTGTATCCCACTTGGTGATCTAATCACCTCAATGCCCAAGAAATAACGCAGCTCTCCCAAATCCTTCATCTCAAACTTCTGCCTCAATAGCGTTTTCACATGAAGGATATCTTCATCACTATCACCTGTGATGATCAAATCATCAACATAAATGACAAGCAGCATAATCCCTTTCTCTGTTTTTCTCACATAGAGTGAGAAATATGCCTTGGAAATCTGAAAGCCAATAGTGACAAGATACTGTCCTATCTTGTCAGACCATGCTCTAGGTGCTTGCTTCAAGCCATACAAGGCTTTCTTTAACCTGCAAACAAACTCAGGATGAATAGCATGAACATAACCTGCTGGCTGCTCCATAAAGACCTCTTCTTGCAAATCACCATGCAAGAAGGCATTCTTTACATCCATCTGATGTAAAGACCATCCCTTTGATGTGGCCATAGCAATGGCTGCTCATACGGTTGCCATCCTTGCAACCGGGCTGAAAGTTTCTTCATAATCAATGCCATATGTCTGTGCACCTCCCTGAAGTAGGCCCAAGTACAGGTCTGCTGCTGCTCCTTATTCCTCCTAGAAGGCTGCACTGCTGGAATAGCCCTTGACAACTAATCTTGCCTTGTATCTATTCACAGAACCATCTACATTGTGCTTGATCTTATAAACCCACTTACAGCCAATTGCATTCTTGTCTTTAGGCAAAGGCACCAATTCCCATGTAGCATTTGCATCCAAGGCATCCATGGCTTTCTCCCATTTTTCATTTCCCACGGCTTGCTCAAAAGCAGTGGGTTCTGGTTCCTGTATCACTTTGACCATATAGGCATAGTGAATGGCTGTAAATCCATCATATTTCAGCCTATCCACAGGATACCTAACCCTGGTAGACCTATGCAAAATAGGCTCACTTCCAGGTGCTCTCAAAACATCCCTGGTCTTCCTTACTCCAGGTGTAACAACAGAAGGAATACCCAACTCATCAGCAATGCTCTGCTCTGAGCCAGTGGATTCACCATCCACATAAGAGTGACCTACATTCACATCAAACATGGGCTGATCTACCTTCTCTGTTCCTTTTCATGATACCTGCGTACCACTATCTGCATTGCTTTGAGGAGATTCTCCTGATCTCAATCTACCTGTCCATGGCGAAGTATGTGAACCACCGCTAGACGACACTGCAGGTCCACTGATATTTTGTGATTGCTGCTATGAATTTTGTGTAGCATTACCATTTTGTGCATCTACATCAATCATCATATTTATTGGTTTATACCAGCTGCTCATCTCATCAAAAACAACATCTCTGCTCACTGTGAACTTACCTGTAGAAGGGTTATAGCATATATACCCTTTCTGCTGCAGAGAATAACCAATAAAGACGCACTTCTCAGCCTTTGGATCCAACTTGGGCCTCAACTCATCTGGCACATGAACATAGGCAATGCAACCAAAAATTTTCAAATGAGAAATGCATGGTTTCCTACCAGTATACATCTCCTCTGGCGTCGTGCCATGTATTGCTGTAGTGGGAGTCCTGTTCATTATATAAACTGCAATAGCAACTGCTTCAGCCCAATCCCAGGGGATTCACTCTTCATTAAAGGGGGGCATCACCTGCGTGCATGAACTTCAAGAAAACCCCCTATTTAAGATCCATGTAGGATGATAAAACACCCCTATTTAAGCTTATAAGATACCACCAAAACATTATGTCCCCCCCTTTCCTTAAATCTACGTTATTTCTCAAGCATTTAGATTACACAAAAAGCAAATTTTGATTACTTTCCCTATGACTATTTAAAACCATGAACAAAACCAAACTTGTTCAGACTAGTTATGCAAGGTAGCCTATACTAAGTCCCCCCCTCTTAAATATGGCATGGCCCCCTAACTTAATTTCAATATTGGGAAAAAATAAAAAGGGCCCCCACCCCTAATGTATAAGCTTATGCCTCATTTCAAAAAAACCCCCTATTGTACACTCACGTGATATCATAAATTTCCCCCTGTGAATCCCCCGGGAGCCCAATAATAATCTGGTAGATCTTTTTCATTTAGCATAGCCCGAGATACCTCTAAAATATGCCTGTTTTTCCTTTCCGCAATTCCATTTTGCTGTGGGGTATGACTGCATGAATATTGCTGCTTTATACCATGCTCCTGCAAGAACCTTGCAAACTCATTTGAGAGGTACTCTCCCCCTCCATCTGACCTTAGGCATTTTATTTGCAGGCCTGTTTCTTTTTCAACCATAGCTTTGAAAGCTTTGAAGTGCCCAAACACTTCACTTTTCTTTTTCATAAAATACACCCAAAGTTTTCTGCTGAAGTCATCAATAAATGTGACAAAATAGTGACAGCCACCAATAGATGCAGCTTCAGTAGTCCACACATCAGAGTGGATTAATTCCAATGGCTTTTTACTCTCTTGAACATGCCTAGGAAAAGGTTTCCTTGCCTGTTTCCCAAATTGACAGGCTTCACAAACCTTGTGCATTTTTGCAACCTTGAATTTAGGCAATCCTGCAACAATATTTTGGGCTTGCATTGATTTAAGTCACTGTATATTAACATGACCAATGCGTTTGTGCCATATATCAATATCTACAACTACACCGGTCCCATGTGCAAACATTGCTGCACTCAATTCAGGCATGTCCGCATCCAACGTAAACATCCTACCCTTCTTCTTTCCTTTTGCTATCAAGCGACCATTATTTTTCATATCCTCAACAAAGCATCCATGAGGATTAAATCTGACCTGCAAGCCCTGCTCAACCATCTGACCAACAGAAACTAGGTTCTTGGTGATGTTTGGGACATGAAATACATCAGACAAGTATTTCTTTTTCCCATCCTGCAGAGACAAAGGAATTTTGCCAATCTGCACAATAGGATGTGCAGTATCATCACCAATCTCCACAAATCTTGGTTTTTCCTTTTTCCTTGCATCCTGCATCCATTCAGCATGACCTGTCATGTGGTTTGATGCACCTGAGTCAACATACCACACATCATTGCTTTCTTTTGCACTTGTCACAGAATTTGTCATATGCTGCACCATAAACAAATGCTCATTTCTGTCATCACCCTGTCTACTAGAGGATGCATAATTGCCTTGCTGCAATTTTCCATTCATAATGTCATTCTGCTTTTTGTAGCAGTCTTTAGCCATATGCCCCATTTTACCACAGTAGTAGCATTCAACATTGCTATTTGCATTTTGGCCTCTCTGCCATCCACCACGACCTCTTTGGCTCCCCCTGCCTCTAGAGTTACCACGTCCTCCTGCATAGGACTGGTTTTCTTGCATTTGTTGCATATTCTGATTTCTACCACGGCCTGCAGATCGGCCTCCTCTACCTTTGCCTCTACCTCTGCCAGCATTTGAGTAGAAGACAGTTTCTTTTGAAGTTCCTGCTGAAGAAGATGCACCACCATTTCTCTGCTCTTCAGAAATTAGAAGAGCAATCAACTCCTCAAAATCAGGAAATTTTTCACGGATGGCAATGGATGTCCGGAACTGTGCATAATCCTTTCCTAGACCATTCAAGGTCACAGAAACTAAATCGTCATCATCCAGTGGCGACCCAATGGAAGCAAGTGCACCCGCAATTTTCTTCACCTTCATGTGGTAGTCATTGATGCTCATATTTTCTCTCTACACATTATGCAGCTCCTGCTTGAGCTGCATTTTCCTGGCTTGCGTATTTGTGCTGTACATTTTTGCCAAAGTATCCCATGCTTCCTTTGGCGTACTTGCATCCTGAATATGCACAATCATGGAGTCCGAAATACTGATAGACAGCCAGTACATAACTTTCCTGGCTCTCTCATGCCATCCTTTAAATGCCTGCATTTCCTGTTGATTGGGAACATTAGGAAGAACAGGTTTTTCTTCATTTCCTGTAATGAATCCCAATAGCCTTTTCCCATAAGAAAATTCGTCATTCTAAACTTCCATGCCTGGAAGTTGTTCTTGTCAAGCTTTTCAGTGACAATCTGTGAAAGAGAATTAGATGCCATTTCAAAACACCGCAAAATATTCTGTCACTGCAAAAAACACAGCTTTTGCCTCACACGAGCAGATCTGCAAAACTGACGAAAGTGGTATTTCACCACACAGTCACTTCCTAGTGACGATTTTGCATCAACAGGCAACAAGCATGAATTTACAACTCCTAACATCTCTGCACACAGGCATACGATGCAATTTCTGCGGCAACTTTTCACTGACTAGCCGAGCAGTGGTCGCACAGCCAAAACAGGGCCTTTTTCAAAGTGCCTGCGAAGAACTTCCGCCTTCAAAATGGGCCCCGAGATGGCAGCATATAATGCCCTCTCGCCACACCGCGAAGGGTGTCTCAATCTGAGACAATGCACTCTTGCACTTCCGGCTATGCTACCTGCAGAGATTTGCTCCCAAACTCAAAAAAGGAAAGCAACACTGGTCCTCTTACCAGGACACTGCGAACTTGGTTTGCTTTCTTGAGCTCCTTACCACGAACAAGGCTCTGATACCATGTGAAGATAGTGGAAGAGAGGGAAGGAGTCTCACTTGAGGCTTTCTCACAATCACAATGGGGGAATACACACAAAGGTGGAGGCTGAAAATAGTTTTCCTCTTCTTAGTTGTGAAAGCCAAAAGAACTCTAGTACAAAGAAATAGAAGAACCCTATATGTGGGTCTCAAACCAAACTCAACTAACTAAGGTGGCTTACTAACTGAGCCACAAACTAGAGTAGATAAGGATAGCTATCATCCAGCTATTATTTGTGGGCGGTGTACCAACCGCATCTCCAGCTAACAAGTCGGTGACATAAATACACAACGGTCACCCTGGCATATCACAAGTGGAGCTCGATATCTCAACACCACCTAGGCTGCATTTAGTGAGATATGGCTCAAAGTCCATGGGAGAAGCAATATAAAATAGGTGGAGATGGCTATTATATTGAGTTATTCCCTCCATATGGGATAGGCCCATGTGGGGGAGGTATAGAAGGTCCAAGAGAGCAAGTTAAATAATGGGGAAAGTAGGATGAGATGGCAAGATTCCTTGTGCCAACCCTCCACTTGTCCTCCTAGAGGTTTGAACATATTATAAAATTGGAAAGAGACCAAGGGAGTATCATAGACTTGAGATATGGGGCTTGATTTATGTGGAAAATTGAGGCAAAGGGTTGTCGCACACAATTGAGAGTGCGTAACCGCCTAGCCCACATGGGAGACTTTTCCACACACACCATGCATGTGGGAGGATACATTAATGGGGAGAGACCCCTTCTTTTGGCTATAAAAGGAAGGGGCTATTCCTTGGCTCAAGTGTGGTATGAGAAGCAAGCCGAAGACGTTCGCCAAAGCTGGCTAAGGTTGACAGCAGCGATGATTGAGTATTTCAGCAAAGAAGAGGAGCCGGAGAATGTGTACCTGCAGGTGGCAAACTTGAAGCAGTCAGAAGGTGAGATGGCACGTCGATATGTGGATCGAGCGGCCGTGCTCCTGGACCGTTTGATTGCCACACAGGAGGACAATGCCAGATTTCGAGCTGGAATGACTCAGCATGTGCTGGGCTACCTTGTAGTAGGAGCGAGTGATGAATTCCGCCTCAAACTTAAATGGGAGAATCCAGAAACTATGGTGCTAGCACATGAGATTGCTCAAAAGTTTGATAAAGTTCAGTCTGACCCCGCTTCAAAGAAGATGATTGTCCCTCCGCAACCCCCTCAATTCCTACAACAACAACCTGGGGGGTCTAACTCAGGGGCATACCCCCACCCCTCATCAGGGATGTATCCACCACCTCCACCTCAAATGTATGGTCCTCCCTTAGATGCTTACCCTCAACAAGGTGGATATCCTCACCCACCCTCCGCCTCGAAGATTTCCCCAGCCTCGCCCACGAGCCCCCCTCCTCTCTACTCCCATGGCCCCTCCAACTAAAGAGGCCCCCCCTGCAACAGAACATGGAGTCAATGACCTAGCCAAGGCCCTGAATGATCTTCGGCTTGAGATGGTGGGCATCAGAAATCAAGCCAACTACCCTCCAAGAGACCGTGCTAATGTTGTATGCTACGAGTGCCACCAGAAGGGTCATTATTGCATAGAATGCCCCAATATTCCAAGGGTGAATCTTCTAAGTGAGTCGGGCACTGAGGATTCTGATGTAGAGATCCTTGACCTCGGGAAAAGAAGTCGCGCCACCTTGGCCACCCCAGGAAGAAGGTGTCCTTCTTAGAGCCCTCAGATGCTGAGATGGCAGACCCACCTATAGAGAAGACTAAAAGATCTCACAGGAGTAAGTGGTCACCCTCGGATTTTCCCATCGGCTCAGGGCAAGAGGACTATTCGGTCGTTCAGGACCTTGCTCATCGGTCTTTGAGCATCACACTCCCTCAACTAATAGCATTAATCCCTAAGGTGAGATGTGAGCTGCAGCAAGGTCTCTCAACAAGGAAGAGCAAGAAAAAGGGAAAGGTATGAGAGGTATCTTCTATCTCTGAAGAAATTGATCGGCACCCACATACAGTAGATGTCATCATAGATAATTGCCGTGTCAAAAATGTGTGTGTTGATGGGGGAGCTGCATGTAATATCATGGTGCCCCGAATCATGAAGAAATTGAATTTGAAATGTACAAGGCGTTCCTCCACTCGAATCAAGGTAGCAGATGGTTGATGACTCGCCACCATGGGAGTCATTGAGGATTTGCCCATCACTATCAATGGGTTGACCACCACTGTCAATGGGAGTCATTGAGGATTTGCCCATCACTGTCAATGGGTTGACCACCACTGTCAATTTCTATGTAGTGGACATTGAAGATACAAGCAGAAGTTACCCAGCCATACTCGGGAGACCATGGTTGAGAAAGAGTGATGTAGTCAGCTATTGGAAGACAGGACACATGTCTTTTGGTGCTTCAAAGGAGAAGATCCCAGTGCAACCTGGCGCCATGGAACCGGAAGAAGAAGAGGAGCATGACAGTGATACTCTCTCATCCTCAATGTCTGAGTCCATGGAAGAATTAGACGGGGAGGAGGAATTCTCAGAGGAGGAAGTTTACATGATGGGGGTGTCTCCGACCCTGCCACCTGCAGAAAAGATAACAGCTAGTCCTCAACAGCTCGAATCAATGCTTTCTCCAGACCTCACTCCAAGTGAGAAAGATGAGTTTCTCGAAATGTTTAAAGATTTCCCTGACCTCTTTGCAACTAGCTACCACCACCTTCGCCATGTGACTGCCATAGAGCACAAGATAGAGTTGAAGCCTAATGCGAAGCCTGTGGCTCAGAAGTATCGGAGATTAGGGCCCTTGCAGACCGATGCTTTGCGTTCAGAGTTGCAAAAGCTTGTAGAGGCTGGGTTTATTGTTCCGGTTCACAATACTGAATGGGTTTCACCAGTGGTAGTCATCCCAAAGAAAAACAACAAGTGGCAGGTCTGCATCGACTATAAGAAGCTCAATGCTGCCACCAAGAGGGATCATCATCCTCTGCCCTTTCAAGACCTCACTCTTGAGAAGGTAAGTGGTCATGAGATGTACACTTTCTGTGATGGTTACTCAGGGTTTTATCAAATCAGAATTGTCGAGGCAGATGTGCTTAAAACCACATTTGCCACACCTTGGGGGACATTTGCATTCAAAGTAATGCCATTTGGCCTCACCAATGCTCCTGCTACCTTTCAAAGATTTATGCAGATGGTGTTTGCTCCTTATTTGGGGGATTTCTTGGAGGTGTCTTTAGATGATTTCTGTATATTCTCGTCACGTAAGGAGCACATCATGAAGGTTAGATTGGCCTTCCAAAGGGTCAATGATGCAAATGGCAGTCTCAACCCTGAGAAATGCACCATTGGAGCCACTCAAGGGAGGTTATTGGGACATGTTGTCTCATCCGAGGGCATCAAGCCTGACCCTGAGAAGGTAGAAGCCATCCTCAAGCTCTCCCCACCTACAACCAAACGTCAGGTACGCTCATTTGTCAATCTAGCAGGATACTATCGCCGCTTCATTGATCAATATACTGCTTTGACCCGGCCCATGACTATGCTATTAAAAGATGGGGTTGATTTCTCTTGGCATGAGGATTGTGATCATGGGTTTGCACAAATCAAGAATGCTCTGGCTTCAGAACCCATTCTACGCAATCGAGACTGGTCAAAGACCTTTTATATCAATCCTGGGTTTGGTGAGCACACTCTGGCAGGTATTCTTCTCCAGCAAGGGGAGGATCGGTTCATGTATCCCGTTCGATTTGCTTCTCGACAATTGCTCGACACTGAGCAATGCTATTCAGAGGCCCCGACAAGCATGCCTTGTCTTTGGTGTTTTGCATTGAGAAATTTAAGCATTATGTGGCTAGAAAGTCCTTCTTTATACTCACTGGCACTGGTCTTGCAAAGCAGGTCCTTCAATCACCAAATCCCATGGGCTGGTTGGCCAAATGGTTAGCAGTTCTACAAGAATATGATTTTTCTTTCAAAATTGTAAAAGGGGGTTGTTCCAACTTGAAGAATGCTTTGATTGATTTAGAGGAGTGCCTTGATGTAACCCTTGTAGCAGCCATAGAAGTTGGGGATCCTTGGTATGGTGGTATCTACAAGTTTTTGACTACTTTCTCCTTTCCTTCAGAAAGTACTAGCTATGAGAGAAAGAAGATCCGCAGAGATAGTAGGCGCCACACCCTCCTTGATGGGTACCGTCAAGGCATGGATGGGGTACTAAGATAGGCCATTGATGCAGATGAAGTGCCTAAGGTATTGAAGCATTATCATGATGGATTTTGTGGAGGCCACTATGCCAATGACTATACAGCTAAGAAGATTTTACATGCTAGATACTATTGGCCGACCTTGTTCAAGGATGTCACTTTGTATTGCAAAACCTGTGAACCATGTCAATTCTTTGGTAGGAAGGATTTGCGTCCTGGGCAACATCACCCAGTGATGTCCATCCATCCGTTTCAGAAGTGGGGAATAGATTTTGTCGGGCCCTTTCCCATGACTGCTCGTAAAAAGAAGTATCTTTTGGTAGCCACTCAGTATGTCACTAAGTGGGCTGAAGCTATCGCCCTCCCTGCTGCAAATGGCAAGGCAGTTTCAAATTTCATATTTGAACGTATCTGCACAAGGTTTGGGACACCCATGGAGATAGTCTCTGACCATGGGAGTCCATTCTTAAATGAAGCAGTGGAGTTACTCATGGATCGCATGGGTATTGATCATCACACTTCTAGCATCTATTATCCAGCATCCATGGGTCAAACAGAGCAGACCAATGGCCTCCTTTGTAAAACCATGGGAAAAATGGCCGCAGGGAACAGGAGCCAATGGGATCAGAAGGTCACTGAAGCCGTGTGGGCTTACAACGTCACTCATAAAACATCTACAGGTCACACTCCTTTTGAGTTGGTGTATGGTACTGAGGCAGTTTTACCACTAGAGATAGAGATTCCGGCCTTGAGATTGGCACAAGAACAGAGGATGATAGAAGATGAACATGTAGAGGCCAGATTAGTACAACTTGAGAAGTTAGATGAGACCCGACGCCTTGCACTACACCAAACAGAGATCCAAAAGAATCAACAAAAGGCCCGATTGGATGCTAAGATTCGCAAGGGATGGGAAAGACACTTTGCTGAGGGGGATGTTGTGCTATGCTTTGATACCAGATTGGACCACCAAATGGATAAGAAGTTTCTGCCACTGTGGGCTGGTCCATACAAAGTCATCAAAGAACGTAGCAATGGGTCTGTACAAGTTCAAGAGCTGCATGAACCATATGGTAAGAAGGTGATCAACAAGCATTACCTCAAGCCTTTGTGCTGGATGGACCCAGGCATGGAAATGCTGTGCATTCCCTGCCTGGGGGGGGGGACTGTTATGGATAAAATTGTCTAAGGAAAAAGGCATTAATATGTATGTGTGTTTGTATATGTGGCAATAGTATAATAAAATATAATGTGCATAGGGCCCAAGGTTGAGGTGGCAGGGCATGACCATGTGCCACCCTTCCATGTAAGAGGACCCATAAGGTGTGTTGTACATAATCCATGATAGTAATATTATAAAATGTAAGGTGGCATGGCTCCTCCATGTGCCACCCCTCCACCTAGGCTGCATTTAGTGAGATATGGCTCAAAGTCCATGGGAGAAGCAATATAAAATAGGTGGAGATGGCTATTATATTGAGTTATTCCCTCCATATGGGACAGGCCCATGTGGGGGAGGTATAGAAGGTCCAAGAGAGCAAGTTAAATAATGGGGAAAGTAGGATGAGATGGCAAGATTCCTTGTGCCAACCCTCCACTTGTCCTCCTAGAGGTTTGAACATATTATAAAATTGGAAAGAGACCAAGGGAGTATCATAGAATTGAGATATGGGGCTTGATTTATGTGGAAAATTGAGGCAAAGGGTTGTCGCACACAATTGAGAGTGCGTAACCGCCTAGCCCACATGGGAGATTTTTCCACACACACCATGCATGTGGGAGGATACATTAATGGGGAGAGACCCCCTCTTTTGGCTATAAAAGGAAGGGGCTATTCCTTGATGAGACACGCTCATTCTTGTAAAGCCACCTAGCTAGTATTTTGATATTTCCCTCTCATCCCTTCTTTCAAATAAAGTATGGTTCTCTTCCCTTGATGTCTCCATCTCTACATTCCTCCTCCTATCATGTACATGCTTCTCTTCCCCCTCTCCTTTTCCCCTTGTGTCATAGTCTCCCTCTTCCTTCCCTCCATTTCTAATTCCTTTTTCCCTCCTATGACAACCGTTCGCCCTCATGATCTCCTTTTCTCTATGGCCCTTGAGCGTCGCCATGCTTAGCCTCTAGCCTCTGGTCTCAATTTCTTTTCCGGCTAATACCATTCAATGGCAAATTTTGACACTGGAAGAACTTCAGTCATCAGTCTTAGTTGGTGAAGAACTTAGGAATCAGGCCATTCATGCACACAAAGGTCATTCTAATGATCATGCATTCACAGCTTTAGACAAAAGCAAAAGCAGAGGCAGGAGGCAGATCATTCTAGAGAAGTGGTCATCATCAGCAACAAAGTCATCATCAAAGTCAAAATCAGCATCAACATCATCCTCAGCAACATTAGAATCCGGAAAGAAGAAGTCATTCCAATTGAGGAAGATTCCAAGGATGAGGGATGAAACCATTAGAAGGTCAAAAGAATGTCATCAGTAGATCATACACTGAATCCAGAATGGCAAACTGCTATGAATGAAGAAATGGAAGCCTTGTACAAGAATAATACTTGGGACTTATGCAACCTTCCACCAGGAAAGAAGACCATAGAAAACAAATGGGTATACAAAGTAAAGTACAATCCAGATGGAAGTATTGAAAGATACAAAGCCAGACTAGTTGCAAAAGGATTTGCACAACAATATGGTCAAGATTATGATGAGACTTATGATCCAGTAGCAACGATGGATTCCATATGATTCTTGATATCACTAGCGACACTCAATAGATGGAATGTGTACCAGCTCGATGTCAAGAATGCATTTCTTAATGGTTACCTAGACGAGGAAGTCTACATGCAACAACCAACAAGTTATGTTGGACCAAGAAAGGAGAATAGGGTTTTCCATCTCAAGAAGAGTCTCTATGGCTTAAAGCAACCACCCAAAATTTGGTACAACAGAATTGACAAGTATTTTGTTGATTTGGGATACTTGAAGTCCAATGCAGATCATACACTCTATTAGAAATTTCAAGGGGAAGACATTACTATTGCACTTTTGTACGTAGATGATTTGATTATGATAGGAATCAAGGATAGCTTCATCAAAAAGCTGAAACAAGACTTATCTGCAGAGTTCAACATGAAAGATCTTGGACTTATGCACTATTGTCTTGGAATTGAGTTCTAGAGAGATTCAGATAGCACCTTTATGAGTCAACTCAAATATGTGGATAGTCTCCTGAAGAAGTTTCATATGGTAGATTGCAAGATTGCAGCCACTCCTATGGAATAGAGTTTGAAACTTACTAAAGATTCAAAAAAGCCTACAGTCAATGATAGATATTATAGGAAGCTCATCGGCAGATCTCTTATATATCTGAATATCACATGGCCAAATATATGTTTTGCAGTAATTTCACTAGCACAGTTTATGCCAAATCTAAAACAATCTCACTGGAATGCAGCCAAAGTGTCTTGAGATACATCAGAGGTACAAGATAGTTTGGGATAGAATACAAAGAATGTCATCCATGGTTGCATGGATACTGTGATAGTGACTACAGTGGAGATCATGAGACCAAGAGATCCACGCAGGGATATGCATTTTTCCTTGGTCAAAGTCATCATGGTTGTCAAACAAACAACCAACTGTTTCTTTGTCTTCAACTGAAGTAGAATATTGATCCTTTCATGTGAGGCTATATGGCTCAGAAGACTATTGTCTGAAACATATTACTTTGATGAATCAAAGCCAACAATAATATACTGTGATAATCAATTGGCTCAAGCATTGGCCAAGAATCCAGTATACCACTCGGGGACAAAGCACATCGATGTCAGAGAGCACTTCATCAGAGAAAGAGTGTTACTTGGTGACATCACACTGCAGCATTGTGATAGCAAAGAGAATTTTGTAGACATCTTTAACAAACCACTCAATAAAGATCTTTTTGAGAAACACTGACAAGCTCTTGGTTTGACGTAGAGCAAGGATATTCCCATTAAAGGGGTGTGATGGAATGTAATGTTAAGTCCTTTGACTCCCTAGAATCATCATCTTGAGGGAAGGCCTACTTCATGATGTTGATCTAGAGGGAAGGTGTTGAGACACCATGCTCAACATCATGTGATTACATGTGCATAGCACTAACACATATAGAGTGCTATAAAGAAAAGGGTTAGATGCCCTAACCCTAACCCTAAATAGGTTTGTATATATTCTATATTTTCAACTAAATCTAGTGTATAGTTAGTCATTTGTGGTGTGCTCTAGCTATTCCCTCTCTCCTCATGTCCACTCTTCTCCTCTCCCCTCTTCATATTTTGTCACTTGGTCGTCAGTGCTGTTAGAGGGTTGGAGAGGTTTCTTATGTCCTTGTGGGTCGACTTTACAAGGGTCGTTTAAGGAGTCTGTGTTGGAGCAAAAGAACCACTCAGGAAGAATGAACCTCAGAAGAACTCTCACTTCAAGAAACTCTCACAAACACTCAAGACAAGAATAGAAATCTCTCAAGAATGAGCACCTATCAATGAATAGAAATGGAAGGAAATCTCTCATAAGGATCAAATAGAAATCTCTCTCTCATACTCAAAATGGAGATCGCTCATAACAAAAAACCTTTCAAAACTCTCAAGCTATGAAGGGAAATGAATGATAAGGACAATGACAAAAATCTCTAGATGAAAACGTCTCTTTCATCAAAGGAATGAAAGAACATTAAATCGCGCTTGATCTCTAGATCTCTCACACTCTCACAAGAAGAATGGCACCTCAGCAGAAGGTACAACCATGCTCTAATACCATGAATAAAAATGGAGAGAGGAGAGGAGAAGAGTGGAGATGAGGAGAGAGGTCATAGCTAGAGAGCACACCACAAATGACTAATTGTAAACTAGATTTAGTTGAAAATGTAGAATATATACAAACTCATTTAAGAAAGGGTTAGAAACCATAACCCTTTCCTTTATAGCACTCTATTGGGTTAGTTCTATGCACATATTAAACTTATGATGTTGAGATGGTTTCTCAATAGATCATACAACTTGTATGCTTTTATTTCTGCACCATAGCCAACCATGATGCATTTACATGACTTTCACATCCAACTTTTTCTGAGATGATCATCATGTATGTGGGCATATGCTATGAAACCAATGCCTTGATTATGTCTAGTTAATGCCTCATAAGGTGTCATACCGAAATTGGCTTTGGTCGGAAGCCAATTAAGTAAGTAGTTTGCATTGGGGATTGCTTATGCCCAATACTTATTCGAAAGATGCTTCTCATGGAGCATTGCTAGCACTACTTACTAAAGTCCCATTCTTCCTTTTAGCTATTGCATTCTATTGAGGAATATCTACATGTGCATTATCTTTAAATTCCATTACTTTTGCAAAAATTCATGAATGTTGAAGACATGTATACCCCTCCTTCGTCCGATCTCATGACTTTGATCTTTCTACTTGTTTGGTTCTCAACCCTGGTTCTCAACCCTGGCCTTGAATACTTGAAATCTGGAAAAGACTTCAGATTTCTCTTTTAAAAGTTAGACCCAACAATATCGATTATAGTCCTCGATGAAAGTCAAGTAGTACAATGAACCATTGATGCTGCAGGTCTATGCATAACCCCATACATATATATGTATCAAATCAAGAATAGAGTCAGGTGCTTCTGCAAAAATTGGTTCTCTTTTGTTTATCGAAGCAACATGATTCTCCTAGAAACTAAAGTTTTGGAAATCCAATTCCCATATTTTGATTTCTTAGTTGCATTAGACTTTTGAAATTGACATGTCCATATCCCTTGTGCCATATTGTGGAAAGTGGTGTCACTGACGACTGTTATACTGACCTGACATGGCATAGCATGCAAGTTTGATATTGAAGCTAGCATCTTGAACAAGCATCTTTCCTTGAATGCTTTTCATACTGGATGATATCATCTAGATTTTTCTCTGATTGTGCATTCATCAATAGCAAAGATGACTCTATAATTGTAACTGACAAGAGGTTCTTGTTGGGGTTTGGAAAATAGAGTACATCTTTCACCAATTCTTTCGTACCAGTGAAATTGTTCATAAGGACAATGCCTTTCCCTTGACCTAGGTGGTGTGTTATCTATAGTGCTGATAACATTCTTGTGTCATTTTAATGGTTTCATCTCTTCAACCATTCCTGATAGTTTGTCATGTGCGATGACGTAACATTGTCGATGTACAAGGGATCTTGGTCAGTATGGTTGACTTGATAGCTACATTTCCCCTTGGAATTAAAATCAATGTCAATGTACACTATGTCAGTCTTTTGCATATCGTCACTTGCAAGATACACCATGTGAGGCTCATTAGTACAATGATTGTGACTTGAATGTCCACCACAGAGATTTCCTCTTCCATAGAATGTCCCTCTCTTGCTGCTAGATTAATATCCTTAGTCGTACTACTTCTTGTACCAATCTCTTTCACAGTGTTGAAATATATGACAATAGTCACATTGAATGTTGGTGGATGCATTCCCTCTTCCACGAAATCTCCCTCGATTGGAATGATTTCCTCTTAGATGTTGATGCTGATGCTACTGTGGATGCTGGTGCTAATTCTAATTTTAATGATGATGACCATTTCTCTTAGATGTTGTACCTTTGCCTCATGTACAAAGACTCATGGAGAGCAAAAATTCTAGTAAACATATGACAATGTAAAATTGCAAGCATAGCTATTACTATTTTTGGAGCACATTTAAAGAGTCTTCCATGTCAACATGTATGTAGATTATAGAATGGTCTGACAAATATGCATATGCAGAACCACATCTAGTTGTGACCCATATACTTTTGTGATGTGGTGGCATTGTAGTGTGAAGCCAAAAGTGTCCATAATCTATTGTAGCCTTTGTCTTTTTTTGGTTTTTTGAAGCATGTCAATATTAAAGTCTCCTATGAGATTTTTTTTTAGAGAGTTTGTAGCGATGACAATTGTTTGTGTAGTAATTGAAAAAATGTTTGTGTTTTCAAATGGTGGTCTATAAATGTTTATAATTTCATATGTTTTGTGTTTTGTTTCAATTTTAGATGTCGTGATTTCAATTCTGTGTAGTGAAATTGTGTCTGCATTTTTTATGACAATGTTGTTTCGTACTAATGTACAACTGTTGTGATTATTTATATATTGGAAGTCGGATGTTATATATGGTTGGCAATGTTCGATTCTTGTTTCTTATAAACATATAATATTGAAGTTCATAAATGAGTCTGTGGCTTGTATGTCATGTTCATACTTTTGCAATGACGATTGCCAAAGGAAACTCATTTTTGGATTGAAAGCATTTGTGAAAATATCCTTCGGTTGTCTTTTCAAGAATAGTATTGGCTTACCTATCTGTGATCGTATTGCTAGAACATATGTTGATATGTCTATTCCAATATTATCAATCCAGTTGGTGAATATTGTATTTGTTTCGGTGTCTATACTGTGTAGATCTGCATCAATTTTTGTGTATATTGCTTTGTTAATGTGGAGATCATTAGCATCTAAAGGGGTTAGAATCATTGTTTTATCTAGTGGAGGCTTTGGATAATGAAATCTACAAACGTTGGCTCTCTTTTTATGGCATGTGGATGTATGTTTGTGTGTTTGAATGTCTTTAGTATTTGGTGGTAGTAGGTTTTTGTCACATGTTATGTACTTATCAACAAAAGACGTGATGTCATTATTATCATGAATTCCATGTGTTGGTGCATTTTCTATCCATATGATTCCATGTTCATATTGGCTTCCTTTGCTTTGGAATTCTGTGACGAAGAAGTAATCATATATTTTTGCAAGTATGTCATCATCTTTCATGATTAGTTTGAGGAATTGTTGGATTTTTTGAGTATAATACCTTGCACACATCATTGGATTTTTTCTTATTAAGTCCCTTGTGTCTACATTTTTGTGTTGTTGTGTTATGTTTTGCTTATTATTAGTAGAGTATATGGTATATATGGAATTGGTTCCCATATTCTTTCTACACATGACAATGTCATAAATAAAGATGGGGGACCTAGTTGCCTCATCATGAGTTTTTCTTTGTGGTCCAAAGAGGTACGTAGGTTTTTGAAGTCTATGTATCCAATGTTGGATTTTAAGATGGCTTCAATGTTTGTGTCATTGGAAACATCTTTTGTGCATAGTACTTTGTTTTATAGTGCACCTTTGCACAATCGCACCCAAATATATTGCATTACTTGATTAATCAAAACTTTAATTGATTTGTAAAACAGGTTGGGTATATTTTGTGAAAACTTAAGTGATTTATGGGTCAGTTCCCACTTTAAGATGTCTTGGTATGTCAAGCAAGGATTTTGAATATGTCTTTCTGAGCCAAAGGAAAGTGTAGGGAAATTTAACTTTTCACTATTCCTGTATTGAAAGATTCCTAATGGCCTATTGTTTTCACAAGGGGCTACGTAATTGATGTCAATTTCATAATCTGTAACTTGTTCAACTGTAACAATGTTGTGTATAAGAGTATCTCTATAAGTTTTATCAGTGTCATCTAGGTATGATTGTTGGTCATTCTCTTCTTCTTCTACATTTTCTTGTGAGCATAGAATCTCTTCCAAATGTTGCATCCATTGCTGGTTAATTTGTACATTGTTAGATTTGCAAAGTGGTGTTTGAATGAGTGTATGTACTGCTCGTATAAGAATAGTTGGTTTGACTTTTCCAATCAAGTATGTGCTTTTATATTGTAGTTTTTTTTAATTCCAAGTATTATCGATGATTCGTCGTTAATGAATCTTGATAAAATATGATGTATCAGCCATGACGTTTACAATGCTACCCTGCATTCCATACTGACCACCGTATGTTAATTCTCTTATTTGAGTGAATGCTATTCTTGGAGCAACTAATCATTCCTCAATGTCATTAAGGATTACTACTTTTAGCGATTCTGTGTTTCCTTGTATTTGATGAGGGACAAAGTATTTTGGGATAATATTTGATTTTATGGATGTCTTACATTCTCTACAAATGTGGCGTTTCTTTTGTTTGAAAGGGATATTATGATGTCTTCTGGTTATTATCCAAGTGTGTGATTTCGTTTGCACATCTTGTTTGTTTTTTAAACAATAGGTGGTCACATGAGAAGCATTCACATTTTGGAGTGTCTCGAATCGAGACAATATATTTTTTAACCAATTGAAGGAGTTCCAAATGTTTTTGAGTATTTTTGAAGTGTTATACATTCATCTGTTATACATGTACATTTCGTTTGTGTGTTATTAATCTCAGTTGTGAGTTTAAGCTGAGTTCTAGTGAAGTTGTTGTTGTTGTGCTATTGTGGTGCTGCAGTTGGTTATGTTTCTCAGGGTTTTGATTAGTACAATCATGCTTATGATTTGCTATTGATTTTTTTTGTCTTTTTTCAATGTCCAAAATTTTACATTTGACAAGGTCGATACGAAGTAATGCTTTTGGGAATTTTTTATTTAAGATGTATATTGCTTCAATAGGAGACATGATTGTGTTTTCATTAATTATGTTTTCTAAAACATGACCCATGTCTTTGGTCCAACAAGTAAACTTTGTTGTTCTTATGTCAATTGCATATGGAAAAATTAACATATCCAGGTTGCTTTATGAGAAGCTGTATTTTTTGTGGCTTTTGTGTAGGGTGTGTTATTTTAGAATTGAAAACATTAGTTTGCTTGTGAAAATGATGTATTTCAAATTCGAAACTGAATGTGTTGAAAAAAATATGTTGCCAAAAATAAGTCTTCGATGTAATAGTAACAATTATTATGTAGTAATTGTTCAATGTATTTGGTAATGCTTTTGATTTCAAGGTACAGCTGTTGAAACAACTTAGACTTGAAGAATTGTTGACCCCATTTTGCTATCTTGAATTCAGATTGTTCTGAACTTTTTGTGCATTGTATATATATATTGCTTTTCTCAATGCTTCTGGTGTGACATGGAAATTTAGCATATAAGATTCTTATACACAGGAAGATACACTTATTTTGTGGATATAGTTTAAGGAATTTTGAGTCGATATTCATTTGGTCAGAGTAGTGGTTGCTTGTCATGTTGATTGCTTTGATCGTAGGGTGTGGGAGATTTTTAAAAGTGTGCTAGAGTAATATGTTTGCAAGAGAACAAGAGTAAGTTGTCGAGAGATGTCGACATTCTTTCATTATTATAGTTTAATAGTTACAATTAACAATGAGAATATATTTTTAGATATATTCTAATATTTGAAAGAATTAAACAATTGACTATGTAGTATGTTCATTGGGACGTATTAAATACTAAGCATTTTATTATATGTGCAAAGTGTTTAGTAGAACAGCAATGACTATAACATAACAAGTGTTAACTATCAAGATATTGCACTTTGTTCTATGACATTATGTAATACAAATCAAATGTTACTTGATTTTCGTAGCTGATCTACTAAATATGGCGGTGAAACACTCGAGCTAATTTTACAGAAATTGACGGAACTCATGTAGGTGCCATAATAGTTAGATCAAGCATGTTAAGTGCGATTGGTTGCTATTTTTCTTCGCTCCTATGTTTCTTAGAACAAAATGGTAGAAACACACAACCTTAAACCTATCGACGATCTTGACATAATCCGAGCGTCGGTTGTTCCAAAATGTCAACTGCAATGATGACGTATGTTAGTATTTTCTACTCTAAGTATAGAATTATTATTGTGATTGACAATCTAGCGATCTACAATAACAAGTTACCGTGATGAGATCATCTGCATTTTTGCCATCGTCAACAATAAGTTCATCCATCTAACGCATGCAGCTTCTAAGCGTAATTATTGTTACTGCGATTGTAGCCAGTGGCAAGTAGTTCCCTTGTCCCTTGCTAGTTATTTCTTTGCAATCTTCCTTGTATTTGTAGATACTAGTAGTCGAAACAAAAATTGGGTTGAGTCGATATTCATTTGGTCAGAGTAGTGGTTGCTTGTCATGTTGATTGCTTTGATCGTAGGGTGTGGGAGATTTTTAAAAGTGTGCTAGAGTAATATGTTTGCAAGAGAACAAGAGTAAGTTGTCGAGAGATGTCGACATTCTTTCATTATTATAGTTTAATAGTTACAATTAACAATGAGAATATATTTTTAGATATATTCTAATATTTGAAAGAATTAAACAATTGACTATGTAGTATGTTCATTGGGACGTATTAAATACTAAGCATTTTATTATATGTGCAAAGTGTTTAGTAGAACTGCAATGACTATAACATAACAAGTGTTAACTATCAAGATATTGCACTTTGTTCTATGACATTATGTAATACAAATCAAATGTTACTTGATTTTCGTAGCTGATCTACTAAATATGGCGGGTGAAACACTCGAGCTAATTTTACAGAAATTGACGGAACTCATGTAGGTGCCATAATAGTTAGATCAAGCATGTTAAGTGCGATTGGTTGCTATTTTTCTTCGCTCCTATGTTTCTTAGAACAAAATGGTAGAAACACACAACCTTAAACCTATCGACGATCTTGACATAATCCGAGCGTCGGTTGTTCCAAAATGTCAACTGCAATGATGACGTATGTTAGTATTTTCTACTCTAAGTATAGAATTATTATTGTGATTGACAATCTAGCGATCTACAATAACAAGTTACCGTGATGAGATCATCTGCATTTTTGCCATCGTCAACAATAAGTTCATCCATCTAACGCATGCAGCTTCTAAGCGTAATTATTGTTACTGCGATTGTAGCCAGTGGCAAGTAGTTCCCTTGTCCCTTGCTAGTTATTTCTTTGCAATCTTCCTTGTATTTGTAGATACTAGTAGTCGAAACAAAAATTGGGTCAATTGCAGATGTTTCACAACATTCGACTCTAGTCGAAGGATCAAACACTAAAGTGTAATCAGATGTTCCTACATCGTTATGAGTATTTCTATCACAAACTGAAAAGTTTGTAACTTTTATCCTATATTCAATGTCTTCACAAAATCGGCATAATAAACCTCACCTATCGCAAGAGTTATACAACTATCGCCTTCTCTATCAGTCAAATCTAGTTTCAAACTCTTGGGATAAGTGATGTTTTGTAAGGCCCAAGTTCCGTATTTATTCAGTACTCTACCTTCAAATATTCCATGGTCCACTTCATGAATAAATAAGGCTCTCTCACTAGGCTAACTTTACTCGTTTGTCTTCTCTAGGATCTACCTCATCATACATTCTTTTTATAGAGCTCTTGTTGACGGTCACAATAGCAAAGTTTGATGATTCCGCACCAGATTCAACTGGGACTATTTCATTGTGCTTACTGTAGTGTCTACTTGAATCTGAAATACACGTTTAGTATAATATTAGTATGTTACGCTAGTTTGAAAGTTATATCTTTCAATTCTAATGTAGTGGCTATAACAAATACTTTTTAGATTAGGATTTAAAATTTTCTAATAAGGAGCTTATATTTTAAAGAACTATTTAGTTCACTTTAAGAACACCAAAATATTAATTTATTTGGATATAGAGCTTTTAAACTTTATATTCATTTCAAAAGGCATACATATTATATACAATTTGTCAAGAAACAAAAGCATTCGTTTGTACAAATTATGAAAGATACATCCATATCATAGCCTTTAAACAACTATGTAGATATCAAAGTTTGTTTATCTACATAAACTACTCTGGACTATATAAATGCATATGTGTGCTTATAAACTCTGAAAATCCTAAAGCTTTGGCATTTTCGTAGTACGAAGGCTTCTTTACAATCTTTTCCCCTTTCTTTTTATCCTTTAGCAACTTCTTTTGAACTTGATAAACTTCGATTTTGAAGGCTGACTACTAGCAATCATTTTTAGTGAAATTCATGCATACGATTTTAAAAACCTATTAAAGAAAACAAAGTGGTAATGAAGTTTTTCTCTCTAACTTGTTTTCATTTTCATAGTAATGTTATACGAAAGAAATAAATAATTCAAGTTTTTCCCTCCAACTTCTTTTCACGGTAATGTTATAGGAAACAAATAATTCAAACTTGTTTGTATATAAAACATGCAAAACTAAAAACTCATATTAGCTAATTCTATTTCTACGTAAACAAGCAAAAACTATACTATAAATGCCCTCCTAATCATTATTTGTTTTAAACTACAAAATATAGAGTTTTGTCTTAGAAATTGAGAAACCTAAATTTGTTATGATTTTCCATTTATAAATTTGAAACAATTACATTAGCATACTAAGATTTGCTTTTCGATTAAAATTGCATATCTTGTTCGACATTACTATTAAGAATAAGCTTGTGAAAAATTACATGCACCATGTTGAGCAACAACTACAGGCGAAAACAAAGGATATAGACATCCACAGTAATGCTTAGTCGTTGCTGCCAATACGGAACAAACAAAAAAGAAACATTGGAAAAATTGTAGCACTCGCAACAATGAACAGATTTAATAAGTAAACGTAAATTTTAAATTGCCATTACAAAATCTAATTAACAAAAACATATGCATATAGCTTACAAGCCTAGAAAGAAAATTACTTATATATTAATGCACCATGGATTTTATTATGATTTCAATGGGTGCACTTGCTATTTGGAGTGATTTCTCTCTAACAAGTTCTATCACTTATAAGTACATACCTCTAACAGGTTCAAAACCTAAGTAAACTATCAATTGCATGTCTCTTCTTTGAAAGAGAACCATTGGCATGAGCCAAAAATGTCGGGCCTTCCATAAACAATGCCATCCAAACGTTCTGCAAGACATAATTGTACTCTCACAAACAAGCATACAATACCAAACCACAATGTGCATTCTACATACCACTCTAGTACAAACAACCACACAATAGATAAGTGCAATACATTCTCAAACATGTCAGTTTTTCCAGTTGTCATAAACAAACAGACATACTTATGCTCAACAAAGATGAATACATAACAAGTAAAGACAAAAAAAGAACAAACTGACTTGTTGACTACTACAAGAACTTGGCCTTTAAGACATAAATAGCTAGAAGAAATTGTAATGGAAAGACACAAAGAAAGAAACCGCTATCGAAAGAACATTTACTGAATAGTAGAGCAGTGAAAGCTTAGAACATCTACTGATGAGTAGTAGAGCAGGCCCACCAAAATGAAAGCTTTAGCTAGATTCATTTTTCGTACCTTGCTCATTTGCAAAAGAGAACAAACTCAACAGTCTGGAAACCGAAAGAAAATGGAAGTCCCAGAAGGACCGAATGCTTCTACAGGATAGTAAAAAAGGACGAAAAATACAAACCGCAGAACAATCGAATGCTTCGACAACCACACAGCAATTCTATGACAAAACATATAAAACAGAGAAGCGAGCCAAAGCTTCCGAAGAAGAGATCCAAAAAGGAAGAAGAGAAGGAAGGACACAGGGAGCGAAATTTGGTGCGCCATAGCCAGCGAGCCCAATCGGCCATAGCCAATGTATGACGTAAAATATAAAAGTGAGAAGCCAGCAAAAGCTTTCTACCTCCGAGAAAATCCCCCGAACGATAACCAGAGAAGCACCTTGCCAGAGCACGACCAAAACGGATTAACAGACAAAAGAGAAGACACCACACGGCCTACACAGACTCATAGACACCGTTTCATTGCAAATTCGGAACCTGGATAAACTCTCGAGATCGTTCCATTAACCTGGTCAAATTGACCAAGTACTGCCCTAAGACCCTTTGCACGGCCAAAAAATCTAGAAGGAATTTGACCACAACATTGAAGGCAAACTGATTGGGACGGCATGTAGTGAACACCAAAATGCTCCATGGCACAAATTTGGCCATTTGGACACCCTCCAAATAACCAACTTCGTGCCATGGATGGTTTTTGTGTTTTTGGACACTAAATGCCATTGTGATCAACTTTGCCTTCTCCGTGGCGGTCCAATTCCTTCTAGATTTGCCCTTATTTGAATTTAAAATAGTAAATTCAATATCAATGACAAGTAATTTCATGGAATACAATATACTATTGGATACAATATCAATGAGGAAATTTAATTAACATAGCTATAACTTTGGCACTAGGCTTACATACAAAAGATTCACCATTTAGTCATAGATAGAAGAACATTATCACAAATAGATGTTTGTATTTCAAATTTTATTACAAAGAGGCTTCATAGATTGTATCTCTTCTTTTATAACTCTAATAAATCAAGAATAGGGTTGTTTGAATCCCCAAGTCAGTTAGAAACACCACTAAGGCTATTCTATATTGAATGTCACATCCAACTTGTAATTTTGTGTGGTCTCATGTACAACACATTGGAATGGATCACATAGTATGCCCTACATCAATAGTGTGACTTCTCCATGCCTTCGATGTTCCAAATGGATAGATTCCCCTATTTCCTGAAAAACAATGGTCCATGCGCATAGAGAATGCGATACACACATGAAGAAACATCATTTTACAAACAAGAATTTAAATAAAGATTGTGATACTGATATGATTATCATGACAAAATATGAAGAGGGGAGAGGAGAAGAGTGGAGATGAGGAGAGAGGGCACAGCTAGAGAGCACACCACAAATGACTAACTGTACACTAGAATTAGTTGAAAAAATAGAATATATACACACCCTTTTAGGGTTAGGGTTAGGGGATCTAACCCTTTCCTTTATAGCACTCTATAAGGTTAGTGCTATGCACATATGATCACGTGATGGTGCTATGCTCACATGATCACATGATGTTGAGCGTGAACTCTCAACACCTTCCCTCAAGATCAACATCATGAAGTAGGCCTTCCCTCAAGATGATGATTCTGGGGAATCGAAGAAGGACTGAGCATTACATTCCATCACACCCCTTTAATGGGAATGTCCTTCCTCTGCATCAAACCAAGAGCTAGTCGGTGTTTCTCGAATAGCTCTTTACCGAGTGGTTTGGTAAAGATGTCTGCAACATTTTCTTTGCTATCACAATGCTGCAGTGTGATGTCACCAAGTAACACTCTTTCTCTGATGAAGTGCTCTCTGACATCAATGTGCTTTGTTCTGGAGTGATATACTGGATTTTTGGCCAATGCTTGAGCCGATTGATTATCACAGTATATTGTTGTTGGCTTTGACTCATCAAAGTAATCTGTTTCTGACAATAGTCTTCTGAGCCATATAGCCTCACATGCACCTGTAGTGAGTGCTCTATATTCTGCTTCAGTCGAAGACAAAGAAACAGTTGGCTGTTTGTTTGACAACCATGATATAGCACCTTGACCAAGGAAAAATGCATATCCCTGTGTCGATCTCCTGGTCTCATGATCTCCAGCAGCATAGTCACTGTCACAGTATCCATGCAACCGTGGATGACTTCCTCTGTATTCTATCCCAAATTGTCTTGTACCTCTGATGTATCTCAAGACTCTTTTGGCTGCATTCCAGTGAGACTGTTTTGGATTTGCCATAAACTGTGCTAGTGAGCTTACTGCATAACAAATATCTGGCCGTGTGATTGTCAGATATATAAGAGATCCAATGAGTTGCCTGTAGTATCTGTCATTGACTGTAGGCTTTTCTGAATCTTTAGTAAGTTTCAAACTCTGTTCCATGGGAGTGGCTGCAATCTTGCAATCTGCCATATGAAACTTCTTCAGGAGACTGTCAACATATTTGAGCTGACTCATGAATGTGCTATCCGAATCTCTCCAGAACTCAATTCCAAGACAATAGTGCATAAGTCCAAGATCTTTCATGTCGAACTCTGCAGATAAGTCTTGTTTTAGCTTTCTGATGAAGCTATCCTTGCTTCCTGTCACAATCAGATCATCTACGTACAAAAGTGCAATAGTAATATCTTCCCCTTGAACTTTGTAGTAGAGAGTATGATCTGCATTGGACTTCATGTATCCCAGATCAGCAAAATATTTGTCAATTCTGCTGTACCAACTTCTGGGTGCTTGCTTTAAGCCATAGAGACTTTTCTTGAGATGGCAAACCTTGTTCTCTTTTCCTGGTTCAACATAACTGGCTGGTTGTTGCATGTAGACTTCCTCGTTTAGATAACCACTGAGAAATGCATTCTTGACATCGAGCTGATACACATTCCATTTACTGAGTGTCGCTAGTGATATCAAGAACCGTATGGAATCCATCTTTGCTACTGGAGCATAAGTCTCATCATAATCTTGGCCATATTGTTGTGCAAATCCTTTTGCAACTAATCTGGCTTTGTATCTCTGAATACTGCCATCTGGATTGTACTTCACTTTGTATACCCATTTGTTGGCTATGGCCTTCTTTCCTGGTGGAAGGTCGCATAATTCCCAAGTGTTGTTTTTATACAAAGCATCCATTTCTTCATTCATTGCAGTTTGCCATTCTGGCTTATCTACTGCGTCTTCGAAGTACACTGGCTCTTCTGTAGCCATGATGGTAGTCATAAGAGCATAGTTGGTGGTTTCCACCTGAATTGCTTTGCCTTTCTGAGCATATGTCAATCTGGCTGGTGGTCTGCTTTCCCTAGTAGACCGTCTGAGCTGCTGTGACGCTGATTGGGGTGTTGCTGGCAATTCTTGCTCTTCTTCATCAACCTGTTCTATAGATGACTGTGAAGTCGATGCTTCTATCTCCTGTGTAGGTGAGGTTTTCCATTCTGATTCCTCATCGAAGATTACATCTCTGGAGATAATGACTTTGCGGTTGATGGGATCATACAATTTGTATGCTTTGCTTTCTTCACTGTAGCCAACCATGATGCATTTGCGTGACTTCGCATCTAATTTCCTGCGATGATCATCATGTATGTGGGCATATGCTATGCAACCAAATATGCGGAGATGCCCAATGCGTGGCTTGTGTCCAGTGAATGCTTCATAAGGAGTCATACCTTGTATCGGTTCGGTAGGAAGCCGATTAAGCAAGTAGTTAGCTGTAGCTATTGCTTCTGCCCAATACTGATTCGGAAGATGCTTTTCACTAAGCATTGCTCTAGCACTGTCTGCTAAAGTCCCATTCTTCCTTTCAGCTATTGCATTTTGCTGAGGAGTATCTGCACATGTGAATTGTCTTCGAATGCCGTGAGTTTTGCAAAAGTTCATGAAGGCTGAAGACATGTATTCACCTCCTCTATCTGATCTCATGACCTTAATCTTTCTGCCTTTCTGGTTTTCTACCATGGCTTTAAATTCTTGAAATCTGGCAAAAACTTCAGATTTCTCTTTCAGAAAATAGACCCAACAATATCTGCTGTAGTCGTCGATGAAGGTCAAGTAATAAAGTGAACCATTGATGCTGCGGGTCTGGGCATAACCCCATACATCTGTATGAATCAAATCAAGAATACCTCGTGCACGAGAGGTACTTCTGACAAAGTTGGTTCGCTTTTGTTTGCCGAAGCAGCATGCTTCACAAACTTTTCCAAGAAACTGTAGCTTCGGAATCCCAATTGCCATATTTTGATTCCTGAGATCTAACAAGTACTTGAAGTTGACATGACCATATCTCTTGTGCCATTTTGCAGATAGTGGCATCTGTTGCATTTGAGCTGACATGGCATGTTTATCTGGTACTGTAGCTAGCATCCTGTATAAGCGTCCTTCCTTGACACCTTTTGCTACTAGCTGACCTCTTTTGGATTTGTCTCTGATAGTGCATTCATCACCGTCGAAGATGACTTTGTAGTTGTGTTCCGTCATTTGACCTACTGACAAAAGGTTCTTGCTGAGCTTCGGAACATAGAGCACATCTTTGACTAATCCTTTTGTACCAGTGAAATTGTTCATAGGGATAACACCTGTCCCTTGAACCGGATTCGGTGTATTGTCTGCTGTATAGATGACATTCTTTTGACCTTCTAATGGCTTCATTTCTGTGAACCATTCCTGATGATTTGTCATATGAGATGATGCACCGCTGTCGATGTACCAAGGATCCTGTTCCACTTGGTCGACTTGATAACTGAAATCTTCTTTGGGATTGAAATCAGTGTCTAGGTGCATTGTATCAGTCTGATGCAATTCCTCACTTGCAAGAAACATATTTCCATGTTCATTTGCAAAATGACTGTGACTAGAATGTCCACCACGATGATTTCCTCTTCCTCGGGAATTCCCTCGATTACTGCTGGATTGACCGCTTTGGTCATACTGCTTCTTGCGGCAATCTCTTTCATAGTGTCCAAACTTGTGACAATAGTTGCATTGAATGTTTGACACATTGGTGGATGCATTCCCTCGTCCTTGGAATCTTCCTCTGTTGGAATGATTTCCTCTTTGCTGATTTTGATGTTGCTGAGGATGCTGCTGATGCTGATGCTGATTCTGACTTTGATTTTGACCACTTTTCTGATATGATCTACCTCTGTTTCTGCCTTTGCCTCTGCTTCTGTCTGAAGCGGTGAATGCCTGATCATTAGAATGACCTTTACGTGCTTGAATGGCTTGAGTCCTGAGTTCTTCACCAAGTAGAACTGACTGAAGTTCTTCCAGTGTTGGAATTTGCCGTTGGATGGCAATACTCTGGACTAGATTCTCATATCCTTCTCCTAGTCCATTCAGGATTACTTGAACCATTTCTGCAGGATTCATAGTCTCTCCTGCTGCTGCAAGTTGATTGTTGTAGTCTTTGATGCGGAGTACATAAGCATGACCGGTTTCATTGCTATTGCGGAAACTCTGGTTGATCTGGTTTCTCAAGGTGAGAATCCTGGATGTGTTCTTGGACTCGTAGAGAGCTGCGAACATATCCCATGCTTCTTTTGATGTCTTGACTGTGTTGAGCTGTCCTAGCATGACATCTTGCACATTCTGCTTGATCAGGTGATAGGCATACTTGTCTTTCTTATCCCATTCTGCTTGAGCTCGGGCAATGGCAGGATCTACTACTGGTGTGCGGAAACTGTTTGTGTAGATGTAGATCCCGATGTAGATCCCGTTGCTGGTGCTGTGACAACAGATGGAGTAGAGCTACTGGTGGCTGGATCGGCCAATGGTCTAGGTATGGATCCATCAACATACTCCCATTTGTCCTGAAGCACAAAATGGTCTCCATTCGGTATTTCCATGTACCGTAATTGGAGTTGTCTAACTTAGCAGATGCCTCCAGATTGAGGTTGCTAGCTGACATGGTGCAAACAATGTACTCAAAAAGTGTCCTGGAAAACTCTGTATGAATCAACTGCAAATACACTGAAGATGCCAAGTGAAATCTCTGTACCGTCGGTGAAGATAGAACTGCAGTAAATAAGATCTGACCTGTGTTACAAGGCTTGTGGCAATGATGCCGGGAATAGCCAAGAGGCTTTACAAGGCTGAAAATGATGTGCACGATGCCGTGAGATAGCCAAATAGGCTTTACAATGGTGGCATGTGTGTGTGAAATCAAGTGCTATCTGCCCACTGAATCAATCTGCAATGCCTCTGAACTCTGAAGTCTGCTCACTGAACTGATGAACGTAAGGTTTCAGGTAATGCTATGATGTGAAATCGGATGTGAGCGTATGGACTGACTCCGAGTAGGTACTAGTCGGGAATTTCGGGCATGGCTTAGATTGGCAACTTGGGGAATTCAAAGCGTCCCCTCTATGGCGATCTAGTCTACTCTGATCTAGATCTAAACCAACCGTCGATCGATGAAAGAGCAGCAAATAATTCCTTTTCCTTTGTTCTTTTTAAGTGCTGGGTCAGATGCGTCGATGTAGAGGCAAATGTGCGTGAAGGAAGTGGTTTTGTCGGCGAGGCTCAAATGTGAGTGTAACTTGCGTCGAAATGTGCGCGTGATGTAACGAGCGCGTAGAGCACGAAAAATCGAGCGACTTTCCTTTTTGGAGCACCCTCAAATTCTTCCTGGATCAAGAGATATGACTTGATCTAGGTGGAGGGGCAAAAGGAGTGCAAATGGTGCTCAATGATGATGTGTCACTGTGAGTCACATGCAGTGATGATGTGGCACTGTGCTTAGCAAGAGGTGTGCCAGTGAAGCTCTGTGCTGAGGTGGCAGTGCTGAGGTGTCACTGATGACATGGCACTGATGACGTGGTAATGATGACGTGGCACAAGTGACGTGGCAGATGACGTGGCACAGATGACGTGGCCTGATGACGTGTCACTGATGACGTGGCAGGTGACGTGGCTGATGACGTGTCACTGATGACGTGGCAGGTGACGTGGCTGATGACGTGTCACTGATGACGTGGCTGATGACGTGTCACTGATGACGTGGCAGGTGACGTGTCACTGATGACGTGGCAATCGGTGATGTGTCAGCTGACGTGGCACTGTGGATAAGGTTGCCACGTGGCACGATCTAACCAACTGATTTAACCGTGATTCACTTGACTTAACCACAATTGTTTAACCACGGTTAGGGGCAAAACTTATCTGGTTAACTGACTAGGGTTAGGCTAACCAACCCTATCTGCCACGTGTCGCAAGGTGAGTGTGTGCTTTATCCTCCACGTGTCAGGGCGTGGGTAGCCGGAATCTTTGGAGATGCCGACGGAATCTCGGGATTCCATCGTCTTCTACGATGGTTTGTTGAGAAAACTGTTCGTTGGAGGAGCCGCCGCTGGGTAGCGTTGCTGTGTGGAAGGAGCTTGGACTGCGACCGTTCGTTGCCGTTGTTGAAGGCGCGCGTTGAAGGAGCTTAGGAGTCGCTGGTACTGAAGCTGTTGTGTAGTTCGAGGAGCTCAAGCAACGTTTGCAGCGCCATCGCCATCGCCATAGCCTCTCCTCTTCAAGCTCTTCAAGCTCTCCCCTTGTGAAGCCGCTCCCGGCGGTCGGGGAGGGCCTCGATGGCCGAAGCAACGTCGACCGGGGAGGCCATGAGCGCTGATAAAGGGAGATCGAGAAGAGTCTGCGCAAGACTCTGGAAGAGTACAACGCCAAGGAGAAGGCCTTAGAGGCCAAGATAAGCGCTCTGGAGAAGAGAGACGTGGAGGTCTCTGCCAGGGAGCAGGCTTCACTAGCCCGCGTGCAGGCTCTCTGTTGATGAAGAGCTGCTTTGTGAAGTGGTCTGGAGCGCAGGTAGCGTAGGAGCCGGTGGTCAGCCAGCCACATCGAAGCTCCTAATCACTGGAGGGCCTTAGATGTCGATGGAGTAGTTGCACCTGTAGTAGCCTTTGAAGAAGCCCGAGAGCTGGGAGTGCACGTTTGGATGGATCCTCCCACCTATCTCTCTCTCAGAGATCTCGAAATGAACCTTACAAAGAACTTCTCTAAAGAAGAAAACACCTCTCTCACTCTCAAATCACAATGGAAAGAACAGATGTTCTTTCAAACAAACGGAAATCTCTGATGAATGAAATCTCACAATGAACGGAATAATCTCTCAAGTGAACGGAAGTTTCTCTCAACGGAAGAGAAGATCACTCAAGAAAAAACTCTCAAATCTCTCAATCTCTCAATCACTCTCAAGAATCATGTGCAATGCCTCAGCGGAAGGCAAGGAAGCTCTGATACCATGACAAAATATGAAGAGGGGAGAGGAGAAGAGTGGAGATGAGGAGAGAGGGCACAGCTAGAGAGCACACCACAAATGACTAACTGTACACTAGAATTAGTTGAAAAAATAGAATATATACACACCCTTTTAGGGTTAGGGTTAGGGGATCTAACCCTTTCCTTTATAGCACTCTATAAGGTTAGTGCTATGCACATATGATCACGTGATGGTGCTATGCTCACATGATCACATGATGTTGAGCGTGAACTCTCAACATATCATGTACTGTGTGATATGCATAATTGGTATTGTTCCCTTGAGTTTCACATGTCTTCTCCGCTTGTGTAATGCATCGTGTGCATAGTTCTTCTAAAATCAATTCTAAGCATGAACAAGTTACATTTGCAGAAAAAGGTGTCACGAGTGGCACTGCAAATTTCTTATACTTTCCCATAATAGCAAATTTGAAATTTAGAAAAAAAGGATGTGCGAGCTTCATTACTTATATCAGCAACACCACAAGCTCCAGGCATCTCCTTTACATTCACAATAGGCTTGAAGTCTTGCATCACCTCTCCAACAACTTGCACATGAATGACTTTTTGTCTTTGGGTATGAAGAGCCAATATCATCTATGCCCATTGTTCCCATTTCATTCTCCATGAAGTTCCTAAAAGAAGAGCACAAGTGAGCCTTAGCATAAACAATGCAGCACCATGGGCATTCCAAAGTAAGAAATTTCATTCAAACACTAGGGAACCAAACTTGTAGCTTAGATTCTCTACAAAGTGGTATGAGGAGGAGAAAGATGGAGAGAAGCAAGAGGAGTAGTAGGAATGAGCATGAGGCAAGAGGAGCATGCATGAGGGGCACGCAATAGCAATCAATCCTCTTTCTCTTTCCATCCTACCAAGAACTAGTTTGAAGAGCATGTCAGAGGAGGAGGAGGAGGAAGAGGAGGCATATGGAAGGAGGGAGGAGGACGAGGAGGTGGTGTGTGGAAGAAGGGAGGAGGAGGAGGCAAGAGGGAGGAGCAGGAGGAGGCACGTGGGAAGATGGAGAAGGAGAAATTGGGCGCATGGAAGAGGAGGAAGGAGGGAGGGAGGGAGGGAGGGAGGAGGGTTGGGGGAGGAGGGAGGGAAAGGGAATTCAAATTTTGAAATTTGAAATTTTGACTTTGAAAGAGGTGGCGCCGTCTTAGGTGTAAGAGGTGGCCCGTTCCTAGGTGTAAGAGGTGCAAGAGGTGGGCTCAGTTGTGGGTTTAACCAACCTAAGTAGGGGGGTTAGGATGCCATTGGACCCCACCATAGGGCTTGCATTATGCCTAATCCATTCCTTACGAGACCCTTTTGAGACTCCCCTAATGTGTCTATTGCAAACAAGTAGTTTGAAATTTTATGTTTGGCCAGAAGAAGTGAACAATGCAATGTATTTGGATAATTGCTCACCCAGACATGTACCCAAATGTATGATACTAGAAAAAGCCGTGAAAATAAATCCCATGGTGATACATTTTTGAGTATTTGCTTCAAGAGAACATGCTCATGTCTAGAAGGTCAAAAGAAGCAAATATGCATCAAAGAGTGAGATATCTATTTTTGTTGGATACACAAAAAAATAGAAGGTATAGAAGTTATCCAATCCAACATCCAAAAAGATGTTCTGTAGTTGGGTTGAATAAATGCTAGGAAATAGTATATGTTAGGGTCATGATTGCATGGATCAAATGCATTTGAAGAAAAAACCCACCCAAGAGATAGAATAGTTGGATGATGTTATTGAGCAAATAGGTCATCATGATGGATATATATGAGGAACGACTGAGACGTATCTCCAAGTCAGCAGTAAACAAGCCAAGACATCACAACCATCAAGTTCTCTTCAATGAAGGAAATTTGATCAACTTGCAAGAACATCAAATCCCGGGGTGAGAATTGGTAGAAGAAACATAAGATTTTATTAAGGGTAAGAAACCTAGACATCAAGTCCATGTTGCTTGTTATTAAATGTTAGACTACTAACACCCATTTAAGAAGCAACCAAGTGTATCAGTTATTCAAGTCCATGGAGAACGAATATAAAGACATCATGAATGTCACTCTAAACAACAATATTATTTGTGTTTTGCATCTTTCGAACAAGTTAACAAGTCACACAGTTGAAAGATGCAAGGGTACTCTTAGTAGAAAGGAGTGGATTTTGAGGAAACCTTTGCACTTGTATTGAAGACAATTTAAATGCTATTATCAGTTGCATGTACTTTGGACTTGTATGTTCATCAAAAGGATGTCAAGTTAGCTTTTCGTAATGGAGATTTACCATAAGTTTACATGCAACGACCACGAGGTTTTGAGATCAAAGGAAAATAGCATATGGTTTGCAAATTGAAGAAAACACTTTAAGGTTTAAAACAAGCCCCAAAAGCTTGGTACAATTCCATACTTCATGTCAAAAGGATTTGTCAGAAGCATGGGTTTTATACTCTAAACAAAAACAATTTTTTGACAAGTATTGTAGTGTATGCAAATGATTTGATCGTTGCAAGCAACAATATGAAGATGATACATCAACTTGTTAAGGCAAAACTTCATGTTTGTGAGAATTGCAGTATATTTTGGGCATTGAGATCAATAGAAATGAAGATGGGATCTCTCCGTTAGAGGAGGTATATTGTCTAAATGCTCAAACAATTCAACATGGTAAAATGCTAAGCTATCAATACTCTAGTTTTAAAAAGTCAACATACCTTTAAGATTGAGGTGATCTCAAATTGACTTGTTTGATGATAGTAGCCAAATTAGACATCAATTATGCAGTAGGCTTGGTCACTCAGCTCATGCCAAAATCCATGTGAGCATCATTGGAACAAGTGAACATAATCTCTACATACATCAAATATACAACGGACCATCGATTATCATATTTGAAATATACAGGTTAGAAACAACATACTCATTGGATTTTGTAATGTGAATTGGGTGGGAAAAAGAGGCAAAGTCAACAATTGATTCTAAGTTCTTCCTCAGGTGCAACTGCTTTCTTGACAACAAGAGCATTGTACATTGCTTTATCAAAGTATGAAGAAACATGGTTACGAAGGCTAGGTTAACTTTGTTCAGTCAACCGAAAGAAAATGCAATCTTTTGTGATACCATGATTACAATCGCTCGAGTTAAGAATCAAAAAGATCATGGAAGGCAAAGCATATTGACATTTATTTTCATTCAATTTGATATCAAATGGTAGGTGAAGCTATCGATATTTATTTTCATTCAATTTGATATCGAATGGACAAGGGGGATATCCATTGTTTCAATTGGTAGCAAAGTTTGAGGCATTCTGAGAAAATATATGTTATCATTGACATAGACATTCAACTAAAGGGAAAGGGAACGTGTTAGAATGATCAGTCGTATGGTCTTATGCATCATTGAACACACTCTTAAAGGTCCTTTACCACAGCATTCTTCTGTGAGGTAGTATACAGGGTGAAAGCTCTTTTCAGATAGCTGGCACAATCGATAGTACCATGCCTGGTTACTCTCGCTTCCATTTATACTCCACGTAATTAGCAAGGTAACCCTTCCACTTGTATTTCACTATTTTCCCTTTGATATGTGCAAAGCTCCCTGCACTTTTGACATGAGTCTTATCCAATCAATGTACACATTCTTGTCTTTTTCTTCAGTTTATAATCTCTACATGCTGCCATTGCTTTTTCTTGTAGTTGTACTTACATATGCAGCTAGCTATAATCTCTAATTTCTAGTAGTTGCACTCAGATATGCTGCCTTCTGCTTGTGTACTTCACAAGATCACTCCAGCTCTTTCTTTTTCCCTTCAGGAGTTCATGTTTAGATCAGATTGTATAATAGGGCACTAGTTTACTGTTATTTCTTTTGGCTCGAAATTGCAGTGCGAGATAGTTGTGAGGATACTCTGATCTTTCTCCTGCTCTCGCTATATGTAAATTTAAGCTTAAAAACAAGAACTGCATTAAAGAATAATAAGCCTACCTATTGGAGGATCATATGTCAATACATAGGAAATAGTAAATGCCTCCAATTATACTCTTGTGAGAGACAAATATGATCCAAAGAGAAGCTATGCATGTTCAATTGCTTTACAAAGAATGTTAACTGTCCAATACAACACATCCAACATCCACATCCGCATCCACAGTAAGCCAGAATGAGGTTAAGAGGGGATAGAAGACAATTACCAGCTTCAATTATCTCTATGCTCAGCATCATCTGCCCAACAAAACGTCATCAATGACTTTAAAATAAGGCAATCAACCCACAGCCATTGAAAATTCCTACTCTCGTGAGTTACCTTTCAGGTCTGCACATTTTCTTTCATTCAGGATCTGCTATCCAGCAATGGTTTCAAATTGTAAACCTTCTAGCTTTGAAGTACAAGGAAGCTAACAGTGGAACTATGGAAAATAGAGTTGAACATTACTTCATGTAGCTTCCCCATCACTATTGCCAGTCTACATACATACATACATATACATACATACACACCCCCACACGCATACGTACGTATGTATGTACACACAAATACACGTGTGCGCGTGCGTGTGTCTGTGTGTGTATTACGAATATATCTGATCTCTCTCTCTCTCTCTCTCTCTCTCTCTCTCCCCCCCTCCTCTCTCTCTCTCTCCCTCCTCTCTCTCTTGCCTCCACACAGGAGGAGCATGAGGAGGTCAGAGCTCACACAGGACACATGCCTCCACCCTGTGGATGTACATATGAGATGGTTTGTAGACGCCGCAGGATCTTGTTACATAGGGGACGTACTCGCCGCTTCATCTCCAGACGATCCAAGATGATGGCAGCTTTTCGGAGGAGACTTACTCATGGAGATCTCGCCCCACCAGCCGCTCACCTCACCTTTGCTCAAATTTGTACTCTCATAGCAGGAGGCAGAGTCGATGGACAGGATTTCCAGTATTATTTTGATTCTCAGACTCCATGACACCTGGACTTGTATCTTTGCATTGGCATATTGTACTCATCCCCCCCATTTTGCACCCAGGGGCGGTTTTCTTGCATCTAGTTTACTTTGTATTTAGGCTCAGATTTGACATTATGTACTTTCACTTGCATTGTATTGCGTAGCACTTAGATGATATTCGACGATGCCTCTTCTTTGTGGCACGTTGATTTTGTGTATGTACTTTCACTTGCATTGTATTGCGTAGCACTTAGATGATATTCGACGATGCCTCTTCTTTGTGGCACGTTGATTTTGTGCTATCTTGTATGCAGAGTTCTTGATGTCCCATGGGCCCATTTTGGCCTTTAGTGGACAATAATACACTTTCTTTCTTTCTTTCTCTCCGTCCCCTCTTCTCTCTCTTAATCTCTCTCCCTCCTCTCTCTCTCTCCGTCCCCTCCTCTCTCTCTCTCTCTCTCTCTCTCTCTCCCCTCTCCTCTTCACTCTCTTAATCTCCCTCTCTCTCTCTCTCTCTCTCTCTCTCTCTCTGCGACTCAGAGAGAGAGAGAGAGAGAGAGAGAGAGAGTTGACAGTATATAGTTTGTTATTTTTAAAAAGATGCTCATTACTTAACCAAAAATTCCTGCATATAAGTAGATCCATCATAAAAAATTCAATTTTCTCTGCAAAACATATTCAACTGTGATCATTACGAAAAAAGACCCATGAACTTCTCAGCCCATCAACTTCTCATCAAGCAAATTCTGCCTCAATGTAGGTAGGCAAGCTTAAAATAACACCAGCTGAGAGAGACCAGAAAGTTCGTCACAATGTTGTTCAGACTGTATGAAAACAACTCTTTATAAGCTGAATTCAGTATCTTCGAGCTTTCATGTAATTAAAATCCATTGCCAAAGGACTTTCAATCAGCAGAATTGATCATAGCTATGCTAAAGAATACTGTAAGATACGCGATCAGAGCAAAATTTGTGATTAACATGGTTGCAATTTGACAGCCTGTGCAGGCTCCAAAATTCCTTCTCAAACCGAAGGAGCTGATTACATTCAGGTAGAACTCTTTTTGGCAGATCTCTTTCCCCCTGTTGTAGACTGCTTTGACATTGTTTCCTTCCCACCGTGTTTGTTCTTTTCAATTGACTTGCCCAAATCCGAGTCACTAAAAGGTCTCCAGGAGCCTTCTGAGTTCTTAAATAGCTGATTACATTGAGGTAGAACTCTTTTTGGCAGATCTCTTTCCCCCTGTTGTAGACTGCTTTGGCATTGTTTCCTTCCCACTGTGTTTGTTCTTTTCAGCTGACTTGCCCAAATCCCCTGAGTCAATAAAAGGTCTCCAGGAGCCTTCTGCGTTATTAAAGAACCAAGGTCGAGGGGCAGGACCTCTGTTGCCATTTGATTTGCCCAGATTGAAATCAGGATAACGGAAGTGCTCAAAGACTGGAAATGGCAATCCTGCCAAGCTTTCATACACAAGCCATTCTGGAGGCTGACCAGGCCGAAAAGGCATGAAAACGGCAGGAGCTGGAATAGGGGTGACAGGTGAAGGACCGGACATACTAGGAGGGATCGGTTGGGGCATGGAAGTAGAAGCAACATCCGATGTTTTTGCTTGGTTGATTTTCCCTCGAAAACGGAGCTCTGTTCCAGGCAGCCTCTTGGGCGAATCTGTTTTAGGCTTCCTCTTGTACCGGCCACGCTTGCCTGTTTCTAAGAAACAGAATACCTCCGTTTTTGATCGGAACCGTCGTTTTGAAACAGGATCAACATAGTACTACAAAAACCATGTAATTACCTATGAGAGATGCTTGTAAATTCATCAGTATAAACATGCGAGTCTCTGCAAAAACATAATATATGTATCTACGTTCATCTCTCTCTCTCTCTCTCTCTCTCTCTCTCTCTCTATATATACATATATATATATTTTTGTAGATACATATATTATGTAATTGGCTGTCCCTTTTCATGGGACTGTTCTTTGTAATACAAGGGCACATGGATTTCACCAAAAATGTGTGTGTGTGTGTGTGGAGATTTTCCTACCCACGGGCTCAAACGGACTATGAACGCCATTGGCAAAATTTCCAATACACAAGAAATTTAGCTTGCCAAAAAACTACCGTGTATCAAGTACATCATGGGCACCATTTCCAACTCTCACACAAGATATGGATATAGCTCACAAAAATCTACACCGTGTACGTGCAGAACTAAGTATGTTTGTGCAGGCACATGCATTTAAGCATGTACTCTCTCTCTCTCTCTCTAAATGTACAATACATATGCCCACCACATGTGGAAACATACGTTATATATGTTGCCCAAGTGTTTATGTGGGTGTTCCTATAATTACGTATACATATTTCTCAAGAGTGTTCATCTGAGCGTATGCATATAAATGTAGAGATATGACTCCTTCATGTCACACATATAACCTTATATTGACATAGCAGCATCTCACCTTATCCTTCGTACCGGCACTGTGACCACTACCTCGTGTCTTCACCTCTGTTATCCAGCCTTGAGGGAGCCATTCAGGTGACGCCACCACTTCCACTCGCCTACGATACGGTGGACTTTTCACCTGAAGAGCTGAGTTATCGTTACTTGCAGGAGTCACCATCTCTGGTAATAAATTCTTGGGTATCCAGTCAGGTGTTAGGATCTTCAAATCTGTTTTATCATCTTTAGGTGTAACAAAGTTATCAACCTCTCTACTATCATTTCTACATGTAACATCCACATCACCTTCCCCACGAACGTTGGCCTGAGATTTGCTCTGAACATCAACCTGTTGAGGCACGCGAGGCTGAGCTTTCCTTCTCTTGTTTCCTTTACATGGCTCCTGCACAGTAGCCGCCCTCTGTGGTAGCGTCTCCTGATCGCGCTGATGCAGCTGACTTGCAAGTTCTTCACCAATCTCATGCAGAGTAAAAGAAGTGGCATCTGCTTTGCCCTGCTCTGCCTGGGAAAAAGAATTTCTCCAGTCATTTCCTACTATAGGCTGAGTTCCCTCTGCTTTCTCATTAGACATGTGATGCCCATTATCAGACTGAGGCAGCTCGGATGCCCCCCCTTTACTTGGATTAGCTAAGTCTGACGCCTCAAGTACAACAACATCCTGGTCTTTATCACATGGGAAAGACACACCATCAGCTCCAAAATCAAGTTGATCTATGACCCAAGCATTGGAGTCTGAAGGAGGGCGAGCGGCTGCAGCAGTCCTTGTTGCCTCATTGATTTCCATGTCTGTACCTTCCCCTGTGGATATAGCCTTGCCTTGAACAAGCAGGTTGTGCCTAGCAGACCAAGCTTGAATTGTCTTCTTCATATCCTCAAGGAAGGCTCTCAATGCTTCGCTGTTTTTCGTCTCAGAGGATGAAGCTTGCGAGTTAGTATCTGAATCCCTTCTGTGAGCAACTGCCTCAGTTTCGAAGATGTTGCTCCTTCTTGCGTGCAACTTGTCCTCAAAAGACAAGCTAGGAGTGAACCACTGCTGCACGTGGCCAAACTTACCTTCATCGTTGCGGTGCCCGGGCAGCATCACGTGTCCATTATTCAAAGACGGCTGGAGAGTGTGAGGAGAAATCGGTGAACCACTTACATCTCTTGGGAGGTGATTTGCCGAAACGTCTCCTGTGGTAGGCATTCCGATAGATAAGGAGGTTCGCACATCTGACGTACAGGTCTGGGCAACTGTGTTGCATTTGTTGCAGAGGATCTCGATTGTTCTTGTCATATCCTGTAAAAATGCTGTCAAGGCTTCCATAGTATTGTCGCCCACCAAAGCAGGGGACCTGGAAGGAGAGCAGCCTCTAAAAGACGAGGCCATTATGAAGAGGCGACACAAGCTCTAGGTAGCAGAAATTTTTCAATATATTAAGATTTTCCTAAGCACCACGTGGGGAATCGACAGTTGTTGAAAATGAAAAATTTTGAGGAAGAACTGGAAAAGAAGTCAAAATTATATAGAGGACACCAACACTGCTGGCAAGAGGAGACACAGTTTCACAGAAGACTCAGTTTCATTTCGCTCGGAGTAGCGTCTAACCAAGCACCAAATTCTGTAATTTTGGTGAGAAGAGGCTAATTTGGAAGAGGTTCATTTGGTGGCAAGAACCCAGATTCTGCAACAAGCCCAAAGTTTCTTGTTAAAAGAAGAAAGCGCGCTTCATTACGCTAGTAGGAAAACGAGCTTCATGTGGTTGTACAAATTCTAACTCTGTAAGCGGGTCAAAACAGGAGATCCAACTTCATTTTGACCCAGCAAAAGAGGCTTCATAAAATTCCAATTTTGTAACGGACCCGAATTGTGGGCAGAAGAGGAGACCCATCTTCATGTCGCTTGAAAGAGGCGGCTCGGCCTTATGTTGCTTGGATCAGATCCAACACAAATATCCGGACAAGGGCCGAAAAATGCGTAACAAAACTCGACTTCTGATTGGAGTCAAGATCCAGCTTCATCGGCCTCGGATTAGATCCAAAAGGAAGGGACCAAGCCCTGGTCGGAATAGAAGACATTCAGCTCCATTTTGTTGAGCAGACGACGGCAGAAAGAAACCAAAAATTCAAGGCAGGAAAGGAGACCCAACTCGAAGTTGCTAAGAAGAGCAGAGGCAGCAGCTTGACGTAGCTTGGGTGAGCTCCAAAAGTCCAGTTTTGGAATGACAGAGGGAGGAGCTTCGTTTTGCTGAGATCCAACAAGAGGCCGACTAAATTCTGGTCAGGGAAGGAGATCCGAGAGAGGGGAGACTAAATTCTGGTCAGGAAGGGGACTCACTATAGGGGCAGGGGGGGGAGAGAGAGAGAGAGAGAGAGACAGACAGACAGACACACACACACACACTCACAGACTATATCCTGGTCAGACGAAATTCTGGTCAGGAAAGGAGGAATGGGGGAGGGAAGACTGAAAGGAAAGGGAGTAAACCAACGACATGCCACTAATTTGCAGTTGGGTATGCAGGGAAGCTACAAGATGAGTTGCAGGGAAGCTTTAATATGCAGTTGGGATTGCAGGGAGGCTACAAGATGAGTGAGAGGGCAGAAGCAAGGATTTCATGCCATGGAGAGAAGGGGAGGAAGGAGGTAGAAACCAGGAGGGAAGGGCTGGCAATTGGAAAGGGAAAGGAACAGGAGGGGAAAGGAGACAGGGAAAGGCAGGGGGGGGAGAAAGGATGGGAGGGAGGGAGGCAAAGGGGGGTGAATGCTCTCAACAGGACAAAGTAGTAACTATACAGAGCAGAAGCAGGACACACAGAAGAGAGAGTCGTGTAATTTTCTTGTTGGATGAATGCTCTCAACAGGACAAAGTATTAACTCTATACAGAACAGAAGCAGGAGACACGTTTTTGTTGGGTGAATGCTGTCAACAGGACAAAGGATTAAACAATACAGAGCAAAAGCAGGACACAGAGGAAAGAAAAGTGGTGTAATTTTCTTGTTGGGTGAATGATCTCAACAGAGAAGAAGCTGGACAGAGCAGAAGGAGGACACAGGTTTCTTGTTGGGTGAATGCTTTAAACAGGACAAAGTATTTAAATATACAGATTAGAAGAAGGAGAGAGGGAAAAGTCATGTATTTTTTTGGGGGGAGAAGCAGAGGAGGGACGGCGTGCTCTGCCCCCTCCCCCCCCCTTCTCTCCCCCTTCCCCTCTTCCACATCCACGTTCAGATGTGAGTGATTGAGTGAGTGATTGAGCTCCTTCACGGACCAATACCATAACCAGAAGCCGTTCCCTTTCTGCATCCCTTTTCTTTTTGGGCCTCCTTCCTTCCCTCTCATAACACGTCCCCATCCCCCCCCCCCCCTCCCCTGTCCCCTTTCGGTTTCTGTGTGAGTGCCCTTCCTTTGGATTGTGGTGCCCTTGCCTTGGCCTTTGTTTTTCTTTACTCTTCTTCCACCATCTCTTCCCAAGGCATGCGGCCCTGTGTGTGGAAATCTGTGCTTTCTTTTTTTCAAGGTTTGAGGGCCATGTGTGGTTGCTTTGAGTCTATCATCCTTTTATTTTACAATATGTGTGTGTGTGTGAGTGTGTGGGTGTAGGTGTGGGGGTGTTTGTGTTGGTGGGAGGGACATGTGTGGGTGCTATGAGAGTCTATTGTCCTTTTTCCGTGGGTGCTGGGTGGGTAGGTGGGTGGTTGAGTGGGTGGATGGTGATGTGGGTGGCTATGTAGGCAAGTCTCATCCCATGAATGCATGTGTTTGTGTGTGTCTGTGTGTCTATGTGTGTGTGCACGTGCATGCATGTGCCATCACACAAAAAAAAGTGTGTGCGCACACATGCACACATGCAAAGCATCTGTGTGTATGGGGTGTAGGAAAGGGGGTGAGTAAGCAAATCTCTATGTACTTTTCTTCCACACAAGCAAGCACATCTATGCATGCACGTGAGCAAGCATACACGCACGTGCGTGTGTGTGTGTGTGTGTGTGTGTGTGTGTGTGTGTGTGAGAGAGAGAGAGAGAGTGTGTGTGTGTGTATGTGAGAGAGAGAGAGAGAGAGAGAGAAACTCATGCTTATTTAACAAAGAAAATTAGTCTAAAATCCTAAACCTGAGGAAAATGGCCTACAACTTGCCTTTGCATGTCAATATGCACTTTATTGCCTTCATTCGAGCTAGGTCCTTTAACAAGAGGAAATATGCGACGGTCCACTCCTTCCCTAAAAAGCAACTCTTTGCACCACGGCTTTCCAAGGAAGCTCTCTCTCTCTCTCTCTCTCTCTCTCTCTCTCTCTCTCTCACGCACAAACATGCACACCTACTTACAGAGACACATTGCGAAACCTAACACAACCCATGTGCTTCAACCATAGGCATTCATCACTCACCATTGTTTGTCCAAGTACCGTACTAGTACCACTCTTCATTACCATGTTTCCCACCACTTCCAATGGAAACTATGGTTGCCATTACTTGGACCCTTTCAATCCACACGACATTAGCCAAAAGTTAATGTATGATGTCTACTTCCTTACACTAGGACCACCATCCTTCCTCTTTTTGATGAATTATGAATAGCCATGTTATCAGACAACTTTCATGACTAATCATAATACTCATGTTAACAACTTTCATGACTAATCATAATACTCATGTTAACAGCCACAACACTATTCTCGTGCCATTAGTGCAATGAAATGTGTGCCCACTCCTTGCTTTGCATTCCATTGAAATGATTACAAATCTTATCATAAAATATTTTCAAAGTAACTATGCATCATTATAAATTTGCATGGGATAGGTGTTTGTCAATGCACAATGATACAATTTAAACCACTCTAGGAGCTAGCAAATAAACGTTAGGGTGTCCATAACGTCTTTATATAGTGCCATTGGAGTCACACACAAATCAAGCATATCCATCATCAAGGCAAATAGTTATTAGTTCATGATAGTCATATGTAGCATCCATATTTCAAGGTCTCATGTGGACATAAAATGAGTCATAGTTTCTCCATACTCTCTTTAAATTAAAATGGTGGATTTGTGTTGACCTTTTAAATTAGCTTAGTGTTTGCCTATTTGGATGGTTACGGTTCTAGCTTGTTATTGAAAACCATTATTTCTATCTTGTTTTGTTGGACACTAATGTAGTGTAAAGATTACTAGTGTCTATTTGATACCATGCTAGCACTCTATAGAGAATATGTATAAATTTAATTGCACTAGGAAATTTTCATTAAAAGGGGTAGGTGCATGATTGCATGTATTGGTATGCACTTCTAGGGATAGTGTCATGAATTATCTATGGTTTTGGTTTTTCCAGTATCTACTAGTAGGTCCTTATTATCTTGCAATTGCCATGTAATTGCTCTTTCATTATCTTGCAACGGCCGTGTAATTGCTCTTTCATGTGGAAAGATGCATTATCAAAGGACCATGTTTCCCTTTTTTGTACAGGCGCCCTCCCATCAGCATGTATTTTCGATGCACCTTATGTAGTATGGAAAAGCTTAATATGAACAAGAGCATATAATACAACCAATAGACGAGGAAGCCACAGCAGAGGCTTGCCAGCCTACCAGAGCAACGGCCCTCATTCGATCCCCTTGGGGGTAGAGGCAGGGCAGGATGGCCCTCGATAGCCTCAATCAGGTGTGTGAATTGGGTGGGTGAGTTATTTTATTAAAAAAACAACAACCAATAGACAATAGTTTGAATTTTAGAACTAGATAACAAATAGTGAGATAGACTCACTATTTGTTATCTAGTTCTAAAATTCAAAAAAAATTCAAATTGTTGTCTATTGGTTGTATTATATGCCCTTATTCAAATTGAGGTTTCCCATACTACATAAGGTGCTCAAGGGTTCCATATAAAGAGATAGAATCTCTTTATATGGAACCCTTGAGCTAGAGTATTACCCTCTCAAGCATTTGGTTTTGAAAACTATTTGTAGGCCAATGATGCTTTTTTCCCTTTTTTCTTTTTTTTGATAGAAAGTGCCGGATATATTACCAAAAGAGGGTGGTCAAGTCTAATAGACCTTTTACCAAAGGCGGCTCAAAACAGATTAAGATCCTAAGCCAACACTACGAGCAACATTTAAGAGATCTTAGTTGGCTCGTCACCAAAAAAGATCTAGTCGTAAGTAGATGTCTACTAGAAATTATGATGTGTGCGCCAATGATACTTAAGTCTAGACATTGAGACTAGCTTTACATGAAGTAGTTTCTATAATATTATTATCTAATTCATAGAGCCGAATCAATATACTAGTTTTCAAGCCCGTGAAGTCGTGTGAGGAATGTCAACAACTTAGGCTACTTGAGGTTGAATTATTGCAAAATTGCACTACATAAGTCTCCCAATAAACATCTAGAGGATTTTTTAAAGAGCATCTTTTTATGAAAATAGTTTATACTCATCTCTCACCTATTTAAACTCATTCATTTACTAAAGAGACCATTGTATACTATGAAAGTAACCTTACACACCTTTATATTTGCTTAAGACTTATTTACATTTAGAGGATTATCAAGCAAGCCCTAGGGACAATATATTCTTCATATTAGTTTTCAACTCTATGTTTGTGATGGTTTTGAGTATGAATTATTGGTTGCTAATTAAATTTCATGGCATCATGATAGATCCCTACTTTACATGGTGACTTTGGACTTTTCTTCTCACTTCACTATGTGGGAATATTAGAGAAAAACATTTTCTTAGTCTAGTCATTGGTTGTAGCATCGACACCTATTACAACATTTTTTTAAAATTGTATTTGTGTCATCATTCCCTTGATTAAAAACTATATGGGTTTTTATGCATATGCAAGGCTTGACATTTGAGATGGGGCCATATGACCTCACATGATTATGATACTCAAGTCTATTTGTATCCAGATTGTGCTTTGTTTCCCTTTAATAGGGGTATTTAAGAAAGCAAGTATAGAGGTTCATTGAACATGGTTTCCATCCATGTCCAAAGCCTTTACAATTTTGTAGTGCCAAATATCCCTCCTACTAAAGAATTAAGGGTCTAAGGCAATGCTTTACACCTCTGATTGTGAAATTCTTCTTTATCTAAACAAACCTTCAACATTCTTTAGCATTGAGCCTTTTTTGACTCCCATCATCATTACTACTAGAGAATTGGGTGGAGAGAAGAACAAATGGAGAAAAGGTGCCTTTCCACAAGGCGGGCCACCTATAGCCTAATAGAAGGATATTTCTAGTAGTTGGTGTTCAACTTATTACAATTCGTTAATTAGTTCTTTAGGGGACTTCAATTAAAATTTTAAACCTAACTTATTACTCAATCAACTTGCTTCTGCCTCCCCCTCTCCCTCCCTTTCGCCTCCTCCCTTCACCCCCCTCATGCCATCTGCCCCTCTTCCCTACCTTCTGCTGCCTCCTTGCCCCGCCTCGCCATCTCCCTCCTCCACTCCCTTTCTCCACTTCCCCTCTCTTTCCTCTCTCCCTCCCCTCTGCCCTCGCTCAGCCTCCACTCTCTTCATTGCCTCTCTTTCGCCATATGCCTTTCCTTGTTGAGATAAGTTTTATATGCAAGAAATTTCTTTATATATCTCAACTTGTCTTCCTCCAATGTGAAGTCCCAGCGAGCACTACATACTTGTAAATTTGCAAATTCAATTATACGATTCTCCAAAACTCTATGGAGTAGTGTTGTGCCAATGCCTTTCTTGCCATGCAAAACCATGATGAGATATTGTATCTTAGTACTGTTCTAGTACGAGGCTTTGTGAAACATGTCTTTCACAAACTCTTTTGATGTTCAGGGAAAAAGGAAAACATGTGAGAGACCTTGCATCAATTGAAAAGAGTGAAACTAAATAGTGCAATCACATAACAAGATCAGGTTCTTATTCTAGGCTCACCTTGACTAGTCATTTCTCCATGACCTTCAAGCCCTTTTAAAAATAATTGGACATGTCACATGATATGCCCCTACAACCACCCATTTTCAAAACCATTGGAAACATCGTATGGCATGCCCCTATAGTTAGAACCTGGCATTACTACTATTATACCCTTTGGAGAGTACAAAACAACAAATATCCAAAACTAAAGCCACCTAAATGCAAAATTCTATGCATATTGAACCACACATGGTATCCTTGAACAGACAGTACTTGCTTTTTTTAAATTTGAATGAACATAGAGCTAGTGATATTCAAGGCCAAGCTCCAAAATTAGACATAGATTTCAAAGGTGAACCACTTAGAGGAGATCAAAATGACGATGATGAGCACAAATCATCAAGAAGCTACTACTCCTATCCAAGGAGAGGAGTAGATGGGCTTCTAAAATTCAGGTGTGAATTGTATGGTTGGAAGGAAGGAAAAGGAAAAGGCAAGCAAGCAAAGCTGAATACAACCAGTCCTCTCTCATGAACTCAATGCAATCGGTGTCTCTTCATATGTCACTTGCCAACTTTCACTTAGTTTAATATTTTTCATGCTTGGATATCATTGGCCACAAATTTTTGTTCAAATATAGCTTTCTTGAAGGCAATAAATACATTTAGTACTATTTTTGCTTGAAATTGATGGGTATCCACTTAAAAGAATGTGATGTGGGACGTCTAAACTCCATGAGTCCACTGTCTTATTGTAACTTGTGCCTCACAATGAGTTCCTCCCACCTCAATGAAATCTTTTTGGCTTCTAAAATCTACAATGGCCTCAAAATCCACCAGTTTAAGCCTCAAATCTCCTACCAGGAAGGAGCAAGTTCTCCAAATTAAGCCTGCTATGATCATATCTCCTACTAGGAAGGACTGATTTCTCTAACTTCATGTCCCTATGTATAACGCATTTTCATGATAAAATAGGAGCACTTGCAGCACAACATTAACACTTTGAGTAGCTGAATCTTGGTCAGCTTACCTTGCTTCTTCAGAATGCCAAACAGGTCCCCATCTTCACACAGCTCCAAGTTCACATGAACAAAATAGTCATCTTCAAAATAATGTCGAATTGAGATTATGTATGGATGGCCTTTTAGTCATTCCACCAAAAGTCTCTCTGTCGTTATAAAGGATAGAGCCCTTCACCCTTATCAGTCAAACATATGTACTTAAAGACAAATTGTACCCTTGTCATCTTATGCATACAAAGTCTGACATTTCCATGAGTATCCTTACATAGCTTCCTATTGCTTACATCTGTGCTTTGATCTTGTTGTAAGGAAGTTGATTGGTCATAGTCACACCATCGAAGAGACATGCATTTCATTATATGTGCAAATTCTTAAGGAAGGTAATTTGTATGCATGTATTATTTGCACTACTTTAAGGGCCTTCGTGTTTAGAGCCATTAGGTCATAGAAAATCCTATGGTTGCAACATGCATATGTGGCTTAAGGAGAGGCCAACTTTTAGTTTCATGGATTAGGATGGTCTTGTAAACACCTAGGGATCTTTCTAGAAGGACCAAGTATAATTCGCTAGGATGCTACATAGTATTACTAGTCGTCCAAAATAACTATAGTCATAGAAAACTATGTTGCTATCATATTTACATTGGTCTTGGATCACCAATGATGGTCGATGCATTATGAACTCATCACTTATGAAAAATGGCCAATTGTAAGGTTGTCTATGGGCGGTGACTTTGAGTTCAAAAGAGGGTCGATTGCGGTGCCATTATTGATGAGCTCCCATTCTATGGAGGACGTGTAAATATTTTTGAACACTCCATCCAATATTCTCCAAAGTGTAAGTTAATTTGATAGTGGCAAAATTTTAAATTTCCAACTTGGATAGAATCATGAGACTGCCCAAGGCAAAGTTTTTCATTTCCAATCTGAAAAGAAGCATGAGGCTACCCAAGGAGATGTAGTGGTTGCGGTTCCCCACCTTTTTTACGCAAGGAGGGTGTTGAGTTTCAGCACAAAAATGGCTAGCTTATCATAAATAGGTTCATGGGATGATCGAGGATCTAAGATAGAGAGGAGCAAATGCTTACAGGATTTCACAAAATTTGGCACAGAGAACATGCAAGCTTAGGTTTTTGACTTGCTCAGAAAAGAACTACAACATTGCATCACATAGATTGTTGGTATGGCTCACACAAACAAGACGTTGATAATAATGGAGACTATCTTGGAGCATAGATTTCTTAGATGTCAAAGCACTTATCATGCTCATATCTCCATTATTTCTTAGACATATTGTTGCCTCATCTTGACTTTCTTTGTCAATATAAGGAGATTAGCTCATTGGAAGGACTGCATATACCCAACAACTATTTTTCATGAGGGTTTAGTCAGATCTCTCAAGAACACAACTGCATGGTTAGGCATTATATTGGTTGTGTTTGTCATTGGAGAATTCTTTTTTGCTAATGATTTTGGAGAGTATCCTTGGATTTTGTTGCATATCTAGTGCTGAGTGGATTGTTCAATATCCCTTTTTTCTCAATCAAGGTACCAACCACTACTGTATAAACTCTTGTAGAGAGTAGCTTGTTCTCAATGGTAAGAAGGAATCTATGCACGTATACATCTAGCTCTGTTCTTTGCTTCTCTCCAATTTGATTGGTCCTACATGTACTAATCGGTCATTCCACCCTCATTTCCCAATTAAGTTAATCTTCTTATTGTGCAAGGATTGGTCTTCTTGAGATTATTGGTCCCTCAAGTCTCCTCAATGCCCCCTCCATGTGTTGCGATCACCAATGCTTCCACCTACCCAATGCATTTCGGTTCTCTCTTTATACTTAGTTCCTTTTAGCACCGATAGTTTAAAACCTTGTCTATAGGATTTAGGGGTAGCTCAATTTTATGACGAGGATCCGATTGAAAAGAGAGAAAATAGATCTATTTTAATTTGGTGGAAATTTGGTCTGAACAAAAGGAGAGCTTGAGCAATTGAATTTTGTGACCTTGCAAGCTACAAGTCATTGACAATATGACCTCCTTTCCTTTGGCTATGGAAAAATTGAAGTTCTAGCATAATGATGCCCTGTTCCTACTCAAAATTGCAACAACAAAACAACACAACAAATTGCCGGTGGATTTAGGACATTCCAAAGAAGTAGGCAGTGGTGTTGGTACTTCATTGCTACACCAAGTCGCCATTGTTGTCTTGAAATTCTGGTATCTCATCGCCCATGTCATGGATGACTCATCTGTTGTGTTGTGAATCATGTTCCTGAGCATTATACTTTAAAATTTACAACCATCAACAAGGCTGGAAGAACTAATGCCATCATCATCACTGTCCATCCTCAAGTGCCCATTTTGGCATCATCTCTGGTAGCCATCAACCATTTTGACAAAGCTTGCTACACTCTATTTTAGGCATTTGTTTGAACTTTGGGCATTCATAGCCACTTTGGACTCGCAAGATGGATCATTGCATTACCTAGATGGGCGTTTCTTATGATGAAAATGGGCATGTCACATTGGATGTTCTCCAGTAAACAGTCAAGGGAGCTTTGCATCCTCATTTGCACCTTTGAAACCTCTCAAATATTCAATCGATAGATTTCCTCCTCTACCTCCACAGAATACCAATCATTTTGAGAAACCAATTTGTTTTGCCATCATAAGGATTTTAGGCAAAACATCATTTTCAGTGTGAATAGGGATTCTTTGTTCTCTTTTTGCAATTGATTATATGAAGCCCAATAACAATGGGCAAGGAAGTGATTAACATTTTACCATTTTAGCTTGCAAAAAAGCAAATTTCATTCGAGGTAATTGGCCCTACCAAACCATGTTCATAGACCATTAAGTGATAAAATCGAACCGGCATCAGAGATCTTTAGAAAGAGAACATTTTCTTATGATAGTAGGTTCATTATTTAGCCAACAATATCCATGCCTTGTCGTTTGCATATAGAAAGCAGTTAAGCAATTCCAGTATGTCCCCCTAACATTGAAAAATGGGGAATTCCTATTAATTAGTGGTGGAGAAAAGAAGAGGGGTGAAAGGAAAAGAGCAAGGCATTAATTAAACTAAGGGATAAAGGGGGAGGGGAGGAGTTTCAATTGAAGTGGAGGGTGGGGGCATAAAAAAGGAGTAATTTCATACATCTTTGTCATCCCCGCATAGAACCCAAAATCAAAAGTGCTCCAGCCACTCATCGTCTCTTCCACCTATAAAATCAGACACATCAATGAGACCAAAACTGCTACCTTCCTCTATGTAATTAGAATGAATACGATCATCTTTCTCCACAGCTTGCAACAAGCTACATCACGAATCTAGAAAGAATGATCCAATTCATTCAAAAAGCAACAAAGGCTTAGAACCCTTAGATCATAGGAAATCAAAGGGCTCCAAGATGCACACGTGGCTTAAGGAGAGGCCACCTTTTACATTCATGGACTAGGCTGGTCATGTAAACACGCTGATTTGCACAACCTAAAGCAACAACATGGAATACAAAAACGAGGGTTGCACCTCAACTTGTGCAGGTTGATGATGAGGTTGGTTTAATGGACAATTTGGAGGAGGAAGGCTCTGTGACTTCTAACCCATAGAGCTTTGACTCTAGTATGTCCGAAGGCATAGGATCAAAGGATGAGTACTCTTTACAAGTTTATTGGCATTCTTATTTTGTGAAGTAATGTAACTCTTAGCTTATTGGGAATTTGAAAGGTGTTATGGTAGAGCCTTTTCTGGTATTGCTATGCATAGGGCTATTGGAGGGGTTTTGTTGTCTTTGATGTATTTTTTCATTTCCAAGGATAGGTTTTAGAGCTAGTTTTACAAAACCACGTGCTCCTAAAAAGCCCCTAAAAGGCTCAAAAAATGTGTTTTTGGTGTATTATTTTGAAAAATTGTCATGCAAAACAACCATCTTATATTAGATTATGCAAAAAAAAAGGGGGGGGGGAAGGAGGATTGAAAGATTCCTCTAGAGTTTCATTTTGAAGTTATAGTTCTTGAATTAGATGTTACATCGCTTCTAGTGTACAGTTGGCCAATTGTGGCTATGAACCCATTTGCCACCGACATGTTCATAGGAAGGGAAGGCTAGCAACAGATAGCTCCCAAACCCCAAACCAGGATAGAAAGCACCTTCGATGATCCAAGTCCCTCCACCTATGCTAGACCTCCCCAATGGGAGAACATGGATGATGAAGATCCATGGATGAGGGAATTTCGCAGGCAAGACCCAAGTCGAGGGGATACAAGGAACTTCTAAGATGGAGTGCCTTATGACCCTCTCACAGCCCCGGTGCCACCAGCCTTCATCAACTATGGGGCACCATAGTTTCCACCCTATCGCCCATTGCATGGAACTAATGTAACCATGCCCCAGGATCCATCGCCTCCGGGAGTTCGTCCCTTCCCGTCTATACTGGTTGCACCAATGAATGCATGCCTTGGTACCTCTGTCCCACCTCCGTCCCAATGCCAGCACTAGCAACTATGTTGGGACCACCACCTGGGCCAGAGACCTAAGGCCAACCCTGCGACCCGTCAGGCCCACAGCAACACCACCTTTGCTAGCCGCTCAAATGGTGTTGACTAATGAGGCAATGCGTATTTTGGTGAACGCCCTAGGAAGGGGGGCAACACCACCTCCACCTACCCCAGTGTTCCTTGCAAGGATGGCAAATCCCTCGAGAAGCCGTCCCATAGCCATCTCCAAGCTAATGACCAAGTTCCTAGGAGAAGGAGACTCGGTCTCCCACGTGGAATGATTTGAACAAATTTGTAAAGCCTTTGGCATGCCAGGCAGAGATGGCCAATGCATTTGGCCTTAGCCTGGATGGCAAGGCAGGCCAATGGTATAGGGCTCTCACATCAGAAGAAAAGATCATCTGGGAGACATTGAGAAAGGCTTTTATTGTGGGGTTTGCCCCCAGGAGCCATAAATGGAGCCCGATCGACCAATTGTATGGGGTCAACTAGAATGACAAGGAATCCCTAAGGGATTACATTGCTAGGATTAAGCACCTCAATGCCTGCTATGAGCCATATGTGCGGATGAGTGATGAATGACTATTGCCTTGCTTCCTTATCGGATTATCAGACCCGAAGCTGCACGACCACCTCCTTTGATCTATGCAACAAGGTGGCCATCCGTATATGTGACAACATGATGGATAAAGTGAATTCAGACAAGGCCTCGGCCCCCTCCGAAATAGCTCCATCAGCTAGGTCCTTGAGTGTAGAGTCAATCAAGAAGGAGGCAAACGAGCTTAAAGGCCTGAATATGAGTGAGCTGGCCTCCAATTTGTTGGATCAGCTAGGCCAGCAATGGAGGACAGGAACTTAGCACCAAGCAACCCCCACTTGTTTCCACGGAGAGACAATGTCTGGTGTGGGGTATGCAATGCCAACCACCCCTCCAATGAGTGCCTGCGCTTAAGGGCAAGGCCGACACTCTACTGCACACACTGCCATATGTGGGGAAATCATGATACCTCCCAATGTCAATTTCCAAGGTCCCTTCCCCAATCCATGTATCAAATGAGACTAACATTAGCCCTAACGGCCCCACCTAACCCCTAGATCTCTCAAGGTTGTCTTGTGGCTAGCTCTAGTCATAGTACAGGACTTAGCGAGCTTCGTTACCACCACCCATATTAGGTCCATAGCCCCTGCTACCTCATATAACCCCAGTCAATCAAGTGTTGGTTGAAGAATTGCCCAACGACTGGGAGGAAACATATCCTGATCATGGACCTCATGATTACTACCCCTACAAGGAGGGAAGTGGTATCTTGATCCACTACCTCCCACCAGAGGATCAACAAGTCCTTGTATTCCAGACTATCCCCATAAATGCAAGGGCAAGAGATATAAACTCAATCGCTCGAAGACCCCCGCTCCAATGTTACACCTACCAGGGTCCCCATAGAGCAAGTGAATGCCCCTACCGAGGTACTTCAAACCCTCTGGTGTCCTATTTCAAATGCCAAGGCCCACAAGGACTGTCCATATAGGGATTGTACTCCCACTGCCCCAGCCATGACTATCTATGTGTGCGGGATGCAGAATGGAGCATCTATTCCAAGACTATCCCATGAGGAGACCAACCACCCCACTCATTCCGCCAAAGAGCACCAGACTCAATCTGCTTAGCATTGAATAGGGCTATGTGGCCGCAGTGCCACTACAAGTCATTACCAGGATGCAAGCCAAGGCACTAGGCAAGGCGAAGGGGAAGCTCAAAAAGAAGGGTAAGGAATCCCCGTTGCCCAACCCTGAGATGCCCCCACATCCTCTAACTCGATCCAAGAAATCCATTCGAGTAGGTGACAATTCCAACTAGGCGTTGATCCAAAATGGTTCTGATGAGGAGACAGCTACTCTTGCCACCTCCTTTGCTTTCGAACAATCTTCCACCCAGGGTGACCCTGAGGTACCTCGGATCCCATAAGTGAACAAACCAGTGGAGGCCCAAGGCCTGGCACCCTCACCCACCTATAAGGAGACCTATCTTGGCCCGGTCTTAGAAAAGTAATACATAAAGGATGCCCAAAACTTGGTACGGGATTGCCAAGATAAGTTTGAGCATCAACTAAAGGTCAGTAGGGGGTCAGATACTATTCATCCAACCCACCTGATGGGTCACCGAGGGGTCCCTTGCTTGGCGACAAAAATCCTACTCACTTTCTTCTGTCTTTTTCGTGTTCTTGAGTGTTGCCTCCTAAATCGCTCAAGGTGCCAGAAAGGATGGAGGAAGAGGAACACCTCAGCTTGGAGCAGTCGAAAGCTCCAGGAGCACCTCAGCTTGGAGCAGTTGGAAGCTCCGGGATCCTGATGCAAAAGATGTTCCAAGAAGACCCAGTGTTGCATAACCTCCAGGATGAAGGAGACCTGTATGGCTTCGAGGACATGTTGTCCATGGAGGAAGAAGCTTCACTAGAGCCCTGCGATAGTGCCGGGTTGGCTGCTCTCCTATCAACAGAGGTGAAAATGCCAATTGCTTCCCTACTTAGAGGAAATCCCATCCTATGGCATGATCTGTCTAATTGGATGAACATACCATTTCTACCTCCAACCCTTGCCAGCCCTAGGCCCAACCAATCAATGTTAGAAAAGGGGCAGAACCTACCCAAGGTTCCCATCAACAAGCTAGGCCAGTACTTCAAGGGTGATAACACAAATGCCTCTATCCCCATAGTCTACCAAAACCAGAAGGTGGAATCCATCTTGGATGAGGGAGTAGGAGTGAGTGTCTGCACTAAGGAATGCTGGGAGAAATGGGAAAAAGCTGCACTTGAGTAGACCCATCTGGTAGTAAAGTTAGTCAATTGGGGAACTGTCAAACCCCTAGGAGTGTTGACTGGCATAAACATTAAGGTATTTAAATTCACGTACCCTGTCAGGTTCGTGTCGTGGACTTCATTTGATAGCTAGGATATGAAATTATCCTAGGCAAGCCCTTCTTGTGAATGTCTAGACTCGTGCATGATTGGCGAAATGATAATATCTACTTACGGCACGAGGAGCAAACCATGAGAGTGGACCTACACACCTACCAGGCCCACCCATTGTTAGGACACCTCTTTGACCACAAAGTCCGACACCACCACTCGAGCCACCTCCGTAAAGTTATTCCAACCCTGTGACAAGGAAGAGGATGAGGAGTCTAACGACTTCTAGTATGCACCTCTCCCCAAGCCAGAATTCTCGTAGAACTGGATGCACATCTTAGCCAACATAGATGTCCCAGAAAGAGTAGGGTTTTAGATCACCACCCCAGAGCTCGAGGTTCTGCTGACCCCGGTGGTTCCCCTAAGGATGTTTAACATGCTCAAACCTCGAGAGGTAAGCAAGGAAACCACCATGAGGGTAAAATCAAATCTTCATTGGCTGTCCTACATAGGTGCTAGGACAACTCACCACGAGTTCTCCTCTAACTGGGGAAACAAGGTAAGTGGGGTAACCACCCCCGTCGGCTCTATAAGTACAAGGGAAGAGCCCCCTTCAGGTCCCAAATCCCCTGTATCCAAAGGCAAGGCTAAGGCCAAAAATACCAGCACTCCGGCATAAAAAGAGGAGGAGATTGAGGATAGAGAAGACCTACGGCAAGTACCAACCCACTACAAGGCCTATACTATTCAAGATCGTAAGATCTTATACCAACAGGCCAAAAGATCTCGAGAGGACGGTTGTTCTCAAGGGTATGATGGGCTGGCCCCAGCCAAAGAGGTAAACCTAGCCCTAGAATGGCAGGACCCACAACCCGTATTTGTCATTGATGACCTCACCCCCAAAAAGGACAATGCCTTAATAGCTCTCCTACGGGAATATAAGGACTGCATGGCCTAGAAGTACACAGACATGAAAGGGGTACCTGCCGCAGTAGTGCAACATACAATCCCCATGATGGATGATGCTAGGCCAGTACGGCAATGCCCCTACCCTATGAATCCTAAATACGCACTCATAGTGAGGGAAGAAATCTAGAAACTCATAGATGCAGGATTCATCTATGAGATCGAGCATACGGACTGGGTATCACCCATTGTGATAGTCCTAAAGAAAAATGGAAAAATTAGAGTATGCATGGATTTGAAAAAGGTCAATGCTGCCACGAGATGTGACCACTACCCCTTGCCATTCACGGAACATGTTCTAGAAAGGGTAGCCGGAAAGGAACGTATAGCTCCCTAGATGGATTTCTAGGTTACAACCAAGTATCGATTGCCCCCCAAGATCAACATAAGACTGCCTTCGCAACCGAATGGGGTGTATATGTAGCCAAGGTGATGATATTCGGATTAACCAATGCCCCTGCTACCTTCCAATGTATGATGATTACGGTATTCAAGGAATATCTGAGGGACTTTGTGGAAGCCTTCTTAGATGATGTCTGCATGAACTCGAAATGGGATGACCACCTGAAGTATCTGAGGCTCGTCCTCGAGAAGGGCCGCTTATACCGCATATCCCTCAACCCCCTATCCTTAAGTGCCACTCAAACATGGTGTCATCCTAGGCCACATAGTATCCTAGAATGGAATCTCTACGGACCACAATAAAATCAAACTCATCTTGGAGTTACCGCCCCCCACCAATGCCAAGGGAGTCCAACGATTTACTGGCCATATGGGCTATTACCAGAGATTCATCTTGTTCTATTTGAACATAGCCCGCCCATTATACAAACTCCTAGTATCCTTTGAGTGGACCAAAGAATGCCAAACATCCTTTGAAACCCTCAAACTAGCTCTAGCCACCACACTAGTGTTGAGGTCACTCGATTGGAGTTTAATATTCCATGTCCACATTGATGCCTCTAACTTTGCCATTGGATGTGTGTTAGCCCAACCCGTAGAGCATAATTTAGATTACCTGCCGGTATGCTTTGCAAGCCGTCAATTAAATGAGGCTGAGGTTAACTACACCACCACCGAGAGGGAAGGTCTCGCCATGGTCTATGTAGTAAAGAAACCAATGACGGTCTCGATGTCTGTTGGAGAGTCAGTGATCGAGGAACTCACTTTCTCAACGAAACCATAACAATCCTGATGAGTGAGTTTATGATCATTCATAGGAAGTCAACACCATACTACCCCAGAGCAAATGGCTTGGCCGAGAGCTCCAACAAAACATGTTGTAAGATCATCACATGTACGGTAGAAGCCAGTCGTACTGACTGGGAGCATAAGCTCATAGAGCAGCGCTATGGGCCTATAGGACCTCCTACAAAGTGGCAACACATTGTACCCCCTTCAAGTTAGCCTTTGGGGTAGAGGCAATAATGCCAATGGAGTATGTGGTACCTAGCCTTCGTCTTGTTGTGAAAGAAAGACTCACAAAAAATGCGCTAGCTGAACAGCTAGTCAACCTCGAAAAGTTAGAAGAGACAAGGTTGCGTGCAGCCTACTCTCTCCAGGTAGAAAAGCTCGACGTAAAAAGTGGTTCGACCGCAACCTCAAGAATAATAACCTAGCAGAAGGAGATTTGGCACTCCTATACAATGTCCGCAATACCAAACGTAAGCTTATGTATCGAGGTATGGGTCCTTACTACGTAGTCGAGATCACTCCCCAGGGGTCATGCCAAATAGCCACCCTGGATGGAGCAGAAATGGATGGCTACTTAAACAGGATTAAATCAAAAAGATACTATGGGCCTCTCACTCTCTCCACCCTTCAAGTTGTGCATAGAGAAAAAGAACTCAAGGCAGAGGTGGCCAAGATGAAGCGCCAGGCCATCGAGGAAGCCGAAATTCGTAATGCTAAGCTCCAACGGTGTAGGCAAATGACCTTGCTTTAGGCAACGATTGAACAAATGCAACTAACGGATGAGCTGATAGTAGAGCCAGCCAGGTTGCTTGTTCAATTGTAGGTTCTGCGCATGCGCATCAGAGCACTCATGGACCCAGGAGCGAGCCACAACCTCCTCTCCCGAGAGGTATGGGAAAAGCTACAGGTACCCCTAGCCCTCACCGTCGCTTCAATAAGAGCTATAAACGGCCAACTTCTACAAACTTTGGGTTATGTAAATCTAAGTCTAATGGTTGTTCGCCAAGCTGTGGATATACGCTTTTATGTTCTCCCTATAGAAGCAATTGAAGAACAGATTATATTAGGAAGAACCTGGTGTCACGCCATCAACCTGGGGATGAAACACTTGAAGGTAATGGCAAACGTACCCCCTCCAATGGCACCGTCCTAATCATGAAAGCAAGGGTCCGTCCCATAGGTAGACTCACGAAAGTTCGCTTCTCCCAAGAAGACGGACCACGTAGCAACAACGAAGTCCGACACAAATGTGCCCCTGGCATCCAAGGTAAAAAACAAACTGGACACGTACTCTACATGGCTCCTTACATGCTATGCCATAGTACAGCGCCTGCCTTCACCACATTCATCATAATCATCACGTCCAGGCCCAGGTGAGTGAGTACGATAGGCATCTCACCCGACACAATCGCAACCCACTAGTCCCTGCCAAACATAGTGCACGCACACACACGGTCAGCGCCAAGTGATTAGAATCCATTTTTGCATTTTTTACGTGTGTTCATAATCTTGCATGCTGACCTCACTATCACATTCGCACCGCACAAGTGCACTCTACTCAATCACCCTTCTTAAAGCTGGAGAAATTTTGGTGCTACTACCGTAGCGCACCCATCGATCGTCGTGTCCACCCACTCTACATGCCCATGGAACACTGATGGATTTGGGCAACATTCAGAGAGCTCCAACAGAAGGACCCAAATGTGTTGTACAATTTTCCTAAGTACAACTTCCCCAAAGAAATGACTCAAGAGGGATTTTGCTTCCACCTCTAGTGATTCAATGACACATATGGCTCAGTGCCAGATCCTGCCATCATCGTTGCCATCCATTTCAACCACCTCCTCCTCTTACTCCTCCGCAATCTTCCCACCCACAGTTGCCCCATCGACAACCGCATCCACAATCTGAACAACCAGATTGTCTTCAACCTCAACGTCAGTCCGATTCAATTCCAGGACCTCCGCCTCTACCTCCGTGTTCGCAATCTCCACAGGCATCACCTCCGCACTTATGAGGATACGCATGCCACACATTTTTGGAAGTACCACACATATTCGCCTCATGTCATGACAACTGGACTGCTATGCCATCCTACAGTCCATCCTCACCACCAACCTCCTCCAACGCGGCTGAGGATCAGCAATAGGAAAGGGGGCATGTTAACATCCACAGAGTACAGCCGTCGAATGCAGGGTAATCAGTGAGTAAAGGTGACCAGGCCAAATGATCTACTTCTCAAACTCAGGGAATTTGATCCCCAACTACCCAAAGTTTGCTCTAAAGTCTAAGGATTCAAGGATTCCAGGCACAGGTTGTATGTTCCAGCTACCCCCAGGACCAAGGAGATGCACATTTCAGGTCCACCTCCATGGAAGTACAAGGAGTGTAAGCAACGTGCACTTTTCAGCTCCACATCCACGAAAATAGCCACGCCAATGAAAATAGCCATGAAAGGTGTACAGCTCAAACTCAGGGAGTTTGATCCCCAAATATCTCGAGGCAGGGTTACCGTTGAGTGTCTCACGGAAGTTAAGCCTCACCACTCTAGGTTTTGAGCCGCATTCATGGGGTTCAAACCACAAATAGGTTAAGGTTGAGGGCACTCAGGGAAAATATTGAGAAAGTTAAGAGTCTCTCCACATGGAGCCCATAGGGACCCTCTTTTCCATATGTCGACTCCTCCTTATTCCACATGGGAATTTTAGAAGGATTCCTCTTGACTCCACACTCCTCCGCATGCCTTCCACACGCTTGGCATGTGGCCTCTCTTATATTATTGGAACACATGGACATGAGCCCACCTCTTTATATGACTCACTCTGCCTATTTTCTAAAAATCCCATAATATCCACAAGTGCTATTTGGGAACTGGTTAGGACCACCTCCTAATTCCAGGCTTGTCCCAAGCACTCTAATATGGTTAACACAAGCGCTATTTCTGCTAGTAGTAGGGAGAAATGGTAAGAATAGCAATATGCCTTGGCACCCTACGCACCCAAGAGCCCTTGGTTGTAAAGAGAGAGAGAGTGCTAAAAATGAAAAGGGTTGGCCCTCCCTTCAAAAGGTGACTTGTATAAAAGGCCAAATGGTTGACTTTGGTCTTCATTGTTGTTTGCACCAAGTTGAATACAAGCTCGCTCTTCTCCTCTAAGAGAGTGTTTTGGGTGTTCTCTTGTTTCCTTCATAGTGCCCTTGTGGTTGTCACTCTATCCCCCTTCACTCCCTTCTCCTCTTCTCCTCTAAGAGAGTGTTTTGGGTGTTCTCTTGTTTCCTTCACAGTGCCCTTGTGGTTGTCACTCTATCCCCCTTCACTCCCTTCTCCTCTTCTCCTCTAAGAGAGTGTTTTGGGTGTTATCTTGTTTCCTTCATAGTGCCCTTGTGGTTGTCACTCTATCCCCCTTCACTCCCTTCTCCCCCTTCCCCTCCTTCTCCCTCCTTCTCCCTCCCTTCTCCCTCTCCACTCCCCTCTTCCTCTTCCCTCTCTCTTGCGTGAAACCACATTGCAACAATCTGGAGGCCGCTTGCGTGACACTTGCAGAGACTGCAGATCTATCTTCACCAACAGTTCAAATTTCACTTGATACAGCCAGTGTTTTGCAGTTGATTCAGTCAGTGATTTCATAGACACTTTGAGTACATTTCTTGCACCATGTCTATGACTAGCAACCTCAATTTGGAGGCATCTACTAGGGTAGACAACTCCAATTATGGCACATGGAAATACCCAATGGAGACCATTCTTGTACTTCAAGACAAATGGTAATATGTCGATGGGTCTACACCTAGACCATTGGATGATCCAGCCAGCAGTAGCTCTACTCCACTTGTTGCCACAACACCAGTAGTAGGATCTACAATGAGATCTATAGCTACACCTACTGCACAAGTATCTGCACCTGTAGCAGATCCTGCCATTGCCCAAGCATAGGAAGAGTGAGACAAGAAAGACAAATGTGCATATCATTTGATCAAGCAAAATGTGCAAGATGTCATGCTAGGACAGCTCAACAAAGTCAAGACATCAAAAGAAGCATTTGATATCTTTGCAGCTCTTTATGAGTCTAAGAACACTTCTAGTAATCTCACACTGAGAAACCAAATCAATTAAAGTTTTGGCAACATCAGTGAAATCGGTCATGCTTACGTACTCAAGATCAAGGATTACAATAGTCAACGTGCAGCAACAGGAGAGACCATGAATCTCAGAGAAATGGTCAAGTCGAGACGGATACGAGAATCTAGTCCAAAGAAATGCCATTCAGCGGGGCAAATTTTGACATTGGAAGAACTACAATAAGTTTTACTTGGTGACAAACTACAGTCACTTTTACTTGGTGAAGAACTTAAGACTCAAGCTATTCACACACACAAAGGTCATTCCAATGATCAAGCATTCACAGGTTCAGATAGAAGCAAAGGCAAAGGTAGAGGCAGAGGAAGATCATTTAAGCAAAGTAGTCATCAACAACAATAAAGTCAGCATCAAATTCAGAATCAGCATCAGCATCATCCTCAGCACCATCAGCATTAGCAAAGAGAAAATCATTCCAACAGGGGGCAGATTCCAAGGACGAGGGAATCCGTCCACCAATGTGTCAAAAATTCAGTGCAATTATTGTCATAAGTTTGGACACTATGACAGAGATTGCCGCAAAAGTAGTACGGGTCCAATCCAGCAGCAATCGAGGTAATTTTCGAGGAAGAGGAAATCATTGCGGTGGACACTCCAGTCATAGTCATTATGCCAGTGAACCTGAGAATATTTTCCTTGCAAGTGAGGATATGTTGCAATTCAAAAGGGGAATGCAATTATCAAGTCGATCAAGCAGATCAATATCCTTGGTACATCTACAGCGGTGCATCATCTCATATGGCAAAGCATCAGGAATGGTTCATAGAGATGAAACCATTAGAAGGACAGAAGAACGTTATCTACACTGCAGATAACACACCAAATCTAGCTCAATTTCATTGGTACGAAAGGATTGGTGAAAGGTGTACTCTATGTTCTGAAGCTCAACAAGAACTCTTGTCTAGTTGGGCAAATGACGGCACACAACTATCGAGTCATCGTTGATGGAGATGAATGCACGATCAGAGACAAATCTAGAGGATATTAGCTAGTAGGAAAAGCAGTCAAGGAAGGACGATTGTTTAGAATGGTAGCTTCAGTACCAGATTTGCATGCCATGTCAACTCAACCGCAGCAGATGCCACTTTCCAAAAACTGGCACAAGAGATATGCACATGTCAATTTCAAAAGCTTGATAGAGCTAAGAAATCAGAATATGGCAACTGGAATTCTGAAACTTCAGTTTCTTCGAAAAGTTTGCGAAGCATGCTGCTTTAGTAAACAAAAGCGAACCAGGCTGAAGCACCTCTCGAGCACGAGGCATTCTTGATTTGATACACATAGATGTATGGGGTCATGCCCAGACCCGCAACATCAATGGTTCACTTTACTACTTGACTTTCATCGACGACTATAATAGAGATTGTTGGGTCTACTTTCTGAAAGAGAAATCTGAAGTCTTTTTCATATTTCAAGAATTCAAATCCATGGTTGAAAACCAGACAGGCAGAAAGATCAAAGTCATGAGATTAGGCAGAGGAGGTGAATACATGTCTTCAGCATTAATGAACTTTTGCAGAAGTAAAGGCAATGGAAGAAAATTCACATGTGTAGATATAGTCCTCAATAGAATGCAAGAGCGGAAAGGAAGAATGGGACTTTAGCAGACAGTGCTAGAGCAATGCTCAGTGAGAAGCTTCTTCCAAATCAGTATTAGGTAAAAGCCATCGCCACTGCAAACTACTTAATCAGCCATTAGTACCACCTCTGCTCGAATACGCACTTCCCATACGAAACAAGCAAATGTAATTATTCCAGCTCCAGCGCAGCAGGATCTTCCTAAAGGTATTCCTTGATCTTCCAGTGTTTGTTTGCTTTTTTTTTAGTCTTGGCCACTCGCTTTCCCACATCCTTGCTCTATTCTAGCTCTGTTTCGAAATTGGTGCTGCATTGTCTTGCCTCCCACATCCTTGCTCTATTCTAGCTCTGTTCCGAAATTGGTGTTGAGGTTTCTCACCTCCTACTCCTAAGCTTCCACCTTTTGCATTCATGTTTTTACAAAGTTTGTCAATCTCTTCACGTACTTCTTCCATGTTCTCTGAAACCTCTCGACTCCCACTGTCTCCACGCATGCAAGTCACAACACCGTTACTGTCTCCGAATGTAGCTTCTGTGGATCTATAGCAGAAGCATCTCTTCACAACGAAAACCAAGCAAGGGGATTGCCTCCACATAGCGTTCTTTGGTGGTTTTGTTTGCTTGTTTGAGATAGTGCATCACGTCTTATTATCGTCAAATTTTCCCTGTTTAGGCAAAACGCAACCAAGCTTTTTCATCACCGTATAACTTTTTGTTTTTTGTAAAACTAGATCCTTTTATGGAAGACGTCCATGCTCTTGTAGAGAAAGGGTTTATTTCAATATCTGGTGAGTGCAAAATAAAACCCACCTCGCCTGCTCCAGTTTCGACTATCCATGTTCCTCTTCTCCTCTCGCCCACCAACACAACGAAAAAATATGGGTCCTTGTTGAAGAATTCACCCATCCAGAAAAGTGGCAAGAAAACTTTGAAGAGTGTTTTCCATGCCACTACAGAGCAGGATTATGTTGAAGGTGATTTTTTTTTCTTGCACTTTGAGCCAATGCATCGTACAACCACCACAGTGTTAAGAAATACTCACACTTTTCTTTTGGCCAATTTGAAAAGAGGTACACAACAAAGGGTGTCTTTTGACTATGCGATGCAAGATGAGTGAACCTAATAAAAAAAGGTTGCTCAAAAGGGGGCCGTTGAGCAAACCCTAAAGATTGGGGGGGGATCCAACGGTCGAAAAAGGGGGGAAGCCTCAATAATAAATATACACAAGCACTGGTAAAAGTTGTTAAGGCCATAATACTAATCTTATCTATGATACCACGATTAGATGTGAAGCTCTCTTTCAAAAGCTTTTTTCTTCTTTGTTTTCATCAGCTTCTTCATCATCTTCATCATCTTCTTCGTGTAGATCAGATTGTGGAGCTCGTAAATCCAGTCGATTTCTTTGCTTTTCCATCCATCCAGATCTGTTTTTGTCGGGCGTGCCTCTCCGGACCGCCCCTGCATCGAACCCCATGAGCTTCGTCTCCGTCGTTGGACGCTATGAATCCCGCTCAGCTGCCTGATTCCCCTGACGAACAAGAGTGGGGTGCGTTCCCTCCCCTCTGCTTCTGATTCGCTTTGCCATTTATCTGGCCATGTCTGCTTCATACTTTCTGCTGCTTCTCTAAGTTCACTCTCTCGATTTCACCTTGCTAACTGCTGTTTTTTATATGCCTCTGGGGTTTCAGACGCTGACGGCTTTGAGATTCCTAGCTTAAAAACGGAGAAGCCTGAGGTCACGAAAGAAGAAGTAAACGGGGCGAAAAAGTTTACATTCCGGAAGGTACGTAAACAGATTCCTTTGCGATTGCTTCATATGTGCAGGCCGACGTTTGGAGGGGTTATAAATGGGAAATGGGTTGGAAGTCGTTTGAACCGTCTGGTCGTTTCGTCCTCTCTGTACAGGGCAAAACTGAAACGGAGAATATATACCTAGGGCCTCATGGAGCGCCTCCCTCTCAGGTGAAACAGCAGGATTTCAACCTTGGTGGGAAAAAGATTCGGCGCAAGCAGAAGTTAAAAGAAGCCGATAAGGAATTGATTCTGGCAGGTCGCGAGAACAAGGTGGATGTTATTCGGGATCTCATGGGAAACAAGGGAACTGAGCCAAACGCTGAAGGAACCCAAAGTGATTGGCTTGATCCACACTGTCACGAAAGTCAATTTGAGCGATTCAACTAAAGCGGTCTTTGGGGTTTACGGATTACGCAGGCACAAATTGGCGGACACAGCATCATGTTATTTTGTATTTGTATTTTGTTTTAGTGTTGATTTGTCATATAGGCAGTCCAAACCCACTGTTCAAGAAAGACCATGACGATAAATGGCTTGTATTTGCGAAAATGTCTCCTATTAAATTTATCCCGACTTGGAATGCTGCTCGGTCTCTTTCTACATGTTATTTTCCTCTAAGGGTAAGTGGTCTTTGTTACATAGTTAGCACTGCTTGGCAAGTCTGAGTTGCTACTGAGACGCTCCTTCATTTTTTTTGTAAAAAGTGGTTTCCCTAGTGATCCTGTATATTAGGTACATCAGTGTGTAGCTACATCTCCTCCCTTTTTTTTTTGTCTAGTCACCAGCGTTCCCATGCTTCCCTGCTTGTCCTTTTTCTCTGTAACTCTGTTATATTATTTTCCCAGTCTGTCCTCTTAATTTTTCTCTTGTTTTTATCCTTTACTTGCAACTCAAATATGTTGGCTCGTTGATTTTTCCCTTGTTCTTGTATCCTTTACTTGCAGCAACATAAAATTTTCATCGACTCGTAGTATCTTGAAAAAGATAGAGCCTGATGGTATTATCAGGGTTTCCTTTGTACGCTTGCATGTTTGCACTTCCATATTTGTTTCGAAGTCTGACTTTTTTTTGTGGAGGTGAAACATTGAGTTGCATTTGAACTCTAGATATTGGTTCGTTGATTTTTTGGGTCAATAAGTGGGATTCTCAGCATATAGTCTGGAATATGACATGCCGTTTATACTTCAAAGCTTGGCAAAATATGTTATTCTACGTGGTAGGTTCAGCATATAGCTTGAGGCTTGGTTGGTATCCTGAAGTTTTGTGAGGCTTATTTTCAGGAAGTGGGATATCTGTATTATCCCTGTATTCGCTAATATGGCTCCTGCGACTCCTTGATTTCTTGGTAAATAAAAATTTCCGTAGTTCTTGGTAAGAAGTCTATTCCTCAGTCTTGCGTATGTATCTACATTGCCTCCCTCCAATTTTTCTTGGTGCCAGCTCTCTTCCTTCTTGTTTTTTTGTGTGCGCAACTTCCTTATATGTTCCCTACGTTGTCTTAGTTTTTCTTTCCTCATTTCAATTACTTGCTTCTCCTTTTTAAAATTCCCTCTGCAACTCAAATAACTAGTGTGCTTTATTTTTCTTAGGTGAGTGGTTTAGGCACATATGTTAACTACATTGCCTCCCTCCATTTTTTCCTGGTGCCAACTCTCTTAAACTTGCCTTCTGTCCCCCCCCCCGCCCCCCTCCCCCCTCTACAACTATATTATATGTATTTTCCATCTGTTGTCTTAATTTTTCTGTCCTCATTTCATGTACTGTACTGGTTTTTTCCTTTTGTCAAATCTCTCCGCCACTCAAATAAATAGTTTGATGGATTTCTCTTCAATGATGGTAGGCAGAGCTGGACGTTGTTTAGGCACAGACCTTTTTCTGTTCCACACGTTTTCCTTAGTCTAACATTTGTTTTTGACGTATGTGACTTACATCTTGGGGATATAGCCTAGCCTACTAGCCTAGACGTTGGTCTTCGGTTGGTCTTCGAATCTCGGGGGCCGATAGTTCTCTCTTTTTGTGGTCATGATACGAACCTGACTCTATGTCCCTTGGAAAACCACAACTCAACTGATTACTTGTTTGTTTCCTAGTTTGTAATGACTCTATGTCCCTTGGAAAACCACAACTCAACTGGTTACTTGTTTGTTTCCTAGTTTGTAATGAATTTATCCCCTCCCTCCCTCATGGTCTCACAATCCACTTTGTCTTCCATTCTGAGAATGTGTCGAAGGCATGACTTCTTGAGCAAATGTTGTAAATCCACGCTATCTGCGTCCCTTGGAAAACCACAACTCAATTGATCACTAGTTTGCTTCCTAGTTTGTAGTGAATTCATCCCCTCCCTCATGGTCTCACAATCCACTTAGTCCTCCATTTTGTGAATGTGTCTAAGGCATGACTTCTTGGGCAAATGTAAATCCACGCCATCTATGTCCCTTGGAAAACCTCAACTCAAATGATTACTAATTTGTTTCCTAGTTTGTAATGAATTCATCCCCTCCCCCATGGTCTCACAATCCACTTTCTCCTCCATTTCGTGAATGTGTTTTAAGGCTTGACTTCTTGGGCAAATGTAAATCCATGCCATCCAATTGAAGTCGATAAACGCGAGGAACATTGCTCTTATTGTGTGACTTCATAGGCTTGCAAAGCCCACAAATGGCCATGTTGAACCAACAACAATGATTTTGTGCTTGGACTCTATTGGAAATGTAAATCCATGCCATTCGATTGAAGTCTATGCACGTGAGGAACATTGCTCTTATTGTGCGACTTCATAGGCTTGCAAAGCCCACAAATGGCCATGTTGAACCAACAACAATGATTTTGTGCTTGGACTCTTGCAAAGCCCACAAATGGCCATGTTGAACCAACAACAATGATTTTGTGCTTGGACTCTATTGAAATGGAGGAGTTGAAGATCATAACCTTGGTTTTACCCAACACTTGTTAGCACCCATAAGTGGATGCAATGGGGGAGGATTAGAAAGGGAGGCAGAAACTGGTTTGCCTCATGGCCAGTATATATACTTACCTATTATAATAGATTTAGGGTAGCAAAAAGGCCACTTTGGCCAGTCTTGAAGGCTACAAGAGACGTTGGAGAGAGGGCTCAATGATAGTTAGTATAAGTAGGACTTCGTTAGCAAGAGATCACTACACAAACAACTAGGATGGGCTGTTGTAACGCCAATGCAAAACTACATATATATATATATACATGCAATTAACATGAAATTGATATGTAAAGTTTGGACATATAGGCTAGTTGGCATTCCATTTGGTAGGTTTATAGAGCCTTGGATCTAGGTTGGCGGTACACTCAGGTAATCAAACTCATCGGTTGGAGTGGCTTAATCTCAAATAGATTAGCTATTTGGGGGTATATACAATCCTATATAAGGTGGAGGTTCCATGTAACATTTGTGCTTAGAGGAGTGCATATCAATGGGCACATACGTAAAGTTTGGATATATAGGCTAGTTGGCATGCCATCTCTCAGGTTTATAGAGGCCTTGGATCTAGGTTGGCATTACACTCGGGTAAACAAACTCGTCGGCTGGAGTGGCCTAACCTCAAATAGATTAGCTATTTGGGGGGTATATACAAATCCTATACAAGGAGGTTGTTCCATGTAACATTTGTGCTTAGAGGAGTGAATATTAATGGGCACCCCTAGTCATCACATTGAAGGAGTTCTTGTAGCACCTACGCATATAGGAGAGCATAAGGGGTGCATTGAGGGGAGCTTTTTTTATAGTGAACGATTGACTCTCATTTGAAAAATAGCCCCTTAAGGGACCATGGTCTTAGCGTACCCCCCAAGAGCTGGACCATAGTGAGTTGGAACATGCATGGTCTCCACAATCGTGCATGGCAGCAACCACACTAACCTACTTCTAAGGGTGTAGCGAAGGGAACCATCATTTTGTATAGCTTTACATCTATATTCTCTTTCGGATTTGTGTTGACCTCTTTACAATTCAATGAGCACATGCATTGAGTTGTGTCTTTTACATTACTAGCGTGTTAATTTCTTGTGTTCTTGTGGCGGTCCTTCTTCTCTAATGAGGGGAGTTGGCCCAAAGCAAGCAACTACTACATCTTCTTTTGCCTACTTGGTATCAGAGCCCAAGGTTTTCCAAGCTCAAGGGATTGAAGATTGAGACTTAAGGATGGTGCCCTTGCTAAGAATTCTAGAAGGAGCTTCCACATCTAGCTGTGTTTGTTTGTCTTGCATTATCTACTTTAGGTTTCTTGCATATAGGGCAACAAGGCAGATACTTCAGGTCATGTACACCCTTAACAACATTGAACAACTCACTCATACCAAACTTTGGTGAGGCTGGAAAATTTGATGTCAAATATCTAATCTAGAAGTAAAATTTTGGAGCCATTTGGTAGTGCGGAGATATGGATGGTGACTAATCTAGTTTGGCTTTACATCTATCTTCTCTTTCCGATTTGTGTTGACCTCTTTACAATTCAGTGAACATACATGCATTGAGTTGTGTCTTTTACATTACTATCTTATGTTAATTTCTTGTATTCTTGTGGCGGTACATCTTCTATCACGAGGGGGCCCAGAGCAAGCAACTACCCCATCTTTTTTCTACATGGTATCAAAGCCCACGGTTTCCATTTAGGGATAGCATTTGCTCATGATTTCCAAGCGCAAGGGATTGAAGATTGAGACCTTTTTAAAACCCAAGGATGGTGTCTTTGCTAAGAAGGAAGGAGCTTCCACATCTAGGTGCATTTGTTTGTCTTGCATTACCTACTTTAGGTTTCTTGCATATAGGGCAAGGCACATACTTCATGAAGGTCATGTACACCCACCCTTACAATGTTGAACAACTCACTCATACCAAACTCTGCTGAGGCTGGAAAGTTCGATGCTCTAATATCCAATCTAGATGTAAAATTTTGGAGCCATTTGGTAGCGAGGAGATATGGACGGTCACTAAAGGAACACATCCAGAGCCTATCGATGTGGTAAATTTTCCATGGGTATAGTCATAATGCCAGCAAATCTAGGTAAGGTGAAAGAGTAGGAACTGAGAATGCAATTGCTCTTTCTATGATAATCGAGATGATTGCGGATGTCATGAGTTTAAATTGAAGCATCTACAACAAATGAATCACGGCAGATCTTGAAGGACCTCTATGAGACCAAGAATATAGGAAGATTAACATGCTCCAAAATCGATTTTTCGGTGTGGGAAGGTGAGCCAAAATGCCTGCCTCGTTAAACTGACGATTCTCAGAGATCATTTTTCAAAAAGTTGGTCTAAAAGGGGGACAATAACTAGTATAATTTGGAAGCTTTAGAGGGTTGATGTTGCATCTCATAGCTAGAGAATGAATGAGGCCAACCATGTTTGAAGAACTAGGCCCATTGTTGCTTTAGGAGGAGGCTCAAATTAAGCCGTATGATGATCCAAGCATAGAAGTATAGGCTTTCATGGGGCCAAGGACAAGTTTGGCAAAGGAAATCAATAAAAGAAGAAGCATTCCCAGAATGACAAGGATTCCAAAGAAGTTGAAGGTAAGAAAATAAAAACCAAAACATGCTTATATTGTGACAAGCCATGACACGTGTGAAGGATTACAAGCAGAAGATGGCTAATGAAGTGAAGAAGGACAAGTGAAAGTCAATAGAGTTAGATAACATGACAAATGTGATAGTTGATCAACTTCTTGATCAGCTTCTCTTAGTGGTTGCTCCTAGCATCCTTGAGATATAGTTTGCAAAACGACACATGACAATGTGCATGCGGGACATTGGATTTTGAGGTGGAAGATAGTAGATGGTGCTTAGTTAGATGACTTGAGGATGAGGCTAGTACCACGGGATGAAAACGGGCACTTCAAGCTCAACGTGGGTAGTTCGAAACCACATAGTTGCACGATGATGGAGTGTACTTTTGAGAGGTGCTTAGCTTACGTCGATGACAAGTGATAATATGAGTTTCTAGGGTATGTGATGTCAATTTATTTTGATGAAGACTTTAGCATTTTGGTTTGGGGTGACTGTTTGGATAGGACTCTCTCAATTCATAGGAATATGGAGACTGAAAGCCTTCCGAGTGGATAGAGGGGGGGTTCTTGGTGCTTAGTTAGATGACTTGAGGATGAGGCTAGTACCATGGGATGAAAACAGGCACTTCAAGTTCAACATGGGTAGTTCGAAATCACATAGCTGTTGGATGATGGAGGGTACTTTTGAGAGGTGCTCAGCTTACTTCAATGACAAGTGATTATATGAGTTTTTAGGGTATGTGATGTCAATTTATTTTAGTGAATACTTTAGCATTTTGTTTTGGGGTGACTGTTTGGATAGGACTCTCTCAATTCATAGGAATATGGAGATTAAAAGCCTTTTGAGTGGATAGAGGGGGGGTTCTCACTGTGGAGGCATTCGGTGCATGACCTTATATAAGATTTCCATTGAGGTTAGTAGTTTAGATCTAAGGATTTTGGAACTTTGACTAGTATAGGTGGATCAGGAGGCTTCACCATGGTTTCCCAGTTGCATTATGTTGCAAGGTACCAAACTAGTTGAAATGTTTCAAGTGGAGATGGCTAATCCAAAGGTTTGGAGGAGCATGTGTATACCTACTCTATATCAAGAGGTATTTCATGGATCAATTTATGAGTTATGTCAATTCAAAGGCATATTGAAATAGACATGGGAGACTTGGTGCTTTATGGAATTTAGAGTGTTCCCTGCCCATGAGGGAAATGATTGAGTGGACATGTTCTTAGTACCTACCTGCTTGGAGCTGACATGTTCATGATCAAGATTAATGGTGCCAAAGATGAATGGTGCTATATGTATGGAACTTGCATTTCATGGTGGATTGTATGCTTGGAGCCGGACCCGATGTAGTAGCAATTGTAGAGTCAGGGACTCAAATTTGGAGACACCTTCAAATTGTTCTAGAGAGCTTCTCCAAGGGAGCTAATGGAGAATCTACATTCACATCTACTGCCCTCTTTATGCTCAATAAGCACATGCATTGATTTGTGTCTTTCACATCAGTTACACTCATAGGGTAAATCTTTTTCTATGAGAGAAGCTCACCAAAAGTAAACATGTTTACTATGCTTTTGTAGAGATTTGTGGTCACTGTCGAGAGGAAATCCCGATGTCATGCATGCCCAACAGACTTCTTGACTACCTACTACAAATGGGGAAAGCCCACTGTCCAATAGTCCTTATCTTTACATGTCTTTGAGGACTAAATATTCAACATGGTTGAACCTCTCATGCCACAAGCTTGAGTCATCTCTGTTGTCCCACGTCATCAACACATTGATCTTGTATAGGATTTGTTCTCTATTTTTTTGACAATCCTTTCCTATGGATTTGGACTAAATGAGGACATCCCATCTCTTGCAAGTAGATTCTTGCACTGATCTAGACATAAGATACCACAATTGATACCCTCATACTCTCTCCATGTGACACCTCAATTGGTACTCTTGCATTGTACCCAATTACCATATTAATCATAAATCATGAAAAAGGAAAGGAATGAAATCAAAATAAAGAGATGATGTGATGTGGCATTGGGTCCAATGTGCCCCCTCTAGATGGTGACTCTATCTTCCCATACAAAGCATTTATAATTGTTTATTCCAAAAAGCATGATTCAATAATACCTTGTCCACAATAGGAGGGTTTTAAACATAGCTCCACAAGGTCAAAATGTCAAAAGGATTAATATTATCTCATCCAAGATTCTCTCATCTAAAAAGGCTTAATATTATCTCATACAAGATTAATGAAATAAATTAGCCCACACCTTAATAACACAAAGATACGAGTAAGGAAATGCATGTCTTCTTCTTCATGAAAGAGGAAGGTGTATTGGTATAATGCAACCTACATTGTTCCAGCAAGCGAGGACACTATTGCCATCTTCAAAGCACTCAACAGTTGTAACTTCAAGACATGGAGAGGCCAAGGTTAAGTACACTATTGTAGAATAAGAATGGCTAGATGTGGTGTATGTGGTAAGAGAATTCCATCATTACCTTCTAGCAAACAAATTTATGTTTTTTTCTAGGCCACCAAGCCTTGTTACATCTGGCCCACAAACCATGTTACCAAACACAAGGTGGATGTTGATCCTCCTAGAATTTGACTTCATAGTTGTTGTGCACAAGGGCTCCAATCATGTGCTAGTGGCTGATCACCTCTCATGAGTACCAAATGGAGAGCTAATCACTAAAGTAGATGACAAGCTTCTAGATGCCCAGTTATTCCAATTTGACTTTGTACTAGAATGGTAATAAATCACTACCGAGTAGATGGGATTCCAAGAGACCTCTCCCTTTATAAGAAAAGGGCTTGCAAGAAAATGATGCATGCAACCCTATGCCAATTAATGGGAGAAGATGGCATTTTAAGAAGATGTGTCCATGAGGATAAATTCATGAATGTGCCTGAAGAAAAATATTATTTGGGAATTGCAAGAGGATATTTTGCAAATCCAAAACCACAACCTGCAAAGTTGTTCAGGCAAGAATTTGGTGGCCTAGTCTCTTTTGGAATGTTGCTTAGTTTCTTGAATGATGTGATGAACTAAGGGCTATTGTACCCATCAAAAGGACCATTCACTGAGCCCCATCTTGTTCAACCAACCATTTGAGAAATCAAGTAGACTTTAGCCTCATAGAGATTGAAGCTGATGAAGAATTAAAAATAGCTCTTGCTCAAGTTTGGTCTCATCTATAAGTACTAGGACTTAACGCCCAAGCACCAACTTTAGTCTGGTCACATCCTCTTCCCCTTTGAGATGTGGAAACACATCCAACAAGTACCTCTAAGACCCACAACTTGAAAGATGATGTCAATTATTGGTCGTCATCAAATATAAAGGTCTATTATGATAAATGTATCTATTGGGAACCATACATTGCTTTGGAAATATTTGTACCCATTACATGTATGGTAATGACACAATTGGTGTGGACATGGATTGAATCCACCTTGTGCACCATCGATTGGGACAAAAGGACAGCCACCACAAAACTACCTCAATGATTAGTGACCATGCTATTCTTAGAAGAGGCCAAGAATGATAAGGAGGCCAAGGTAGGGCTATCACACCACTTTTGTTCACTTTAGTACCAACAAGTATGCGGTACCAGACCTCTTAAAAAGGGTTTGTGCACTGGACACGGGAAGAAAGATGGACCCAAGGACATATAGTTCCAAAAGGATTTGCCAACCGTTAAATGGGAAGAAAGGTGGAACCAAGGATATATGTCTTGAAGCAGTAGGACTCAAAAGAAGAAGCCTTCCAAGGCCACCCACTGTTAGAAATGGGTTAGAAAAGATACATTAAGGGCTCAAAACTAGTATGGATGCAAGCTATATGGATGGGTCCATTGACATGTCAACCTCTATGGAATCCACACCTCCATGAACTCATAAATCTAAATCCATAGAGAAGAAGGCATGGCAGCCAAAACAAGTACCATCTCCCAAGCCACATGCTAGACAAGAATGTAGGCCACCTATTAAAGACACAAAGCTGAATGGAACAACTAAGAAAGTAGCCACACAAGAAACTACTTGGCTTGACAAAGGCAAAGCTCCCTTCCATGTTGAGATGCTATAGCTCGCTGATCCAAGGATAGGGTGTTCCCATAAGAACTCTCCTTAGCATCAATTAAAGCAATGGTAGTCATGATAAGCCAAAATTAGAGAGCCACAAGAACCTATCCAAAACAAAGAGACGTAACTACAAGAACTTGCTTGGGTTGTCATCTATGAGTTCTCAAGAAATATGCTTTATTCTCATGCCATGTCGAGATGCCATGCATTGGCGAGTGCTACAAGGATAGGATGCACCCACAAAAACCTACTCTAACATCAAATGAAGCATGGACAAGCCACAACAACACACATTGTATAAATCCTTTATCCTGCATCTACACAAACAATCACAACCATCTCAAGAAAGCATAGGCCATGTCCTACTGTGTGCTATCTCCTCTGATGTTTGAGTACTTGTAACATTTGAGAGAATCTAAAACCTTGAAACTACAAAAACAAGCAAAGTCAACTCAATAGAGTAAAGAGATCTTTGTATAGTGAAATGCCTAATCTACTCTACTATTATCCCATTTACTAGCTGGGCAGTTGTACCATGTAAAGGCATCTTAAAACTGAATCACTAGTTAAAAGCATTCCCGTGTGTTGAAACTGTTAAATTACACGGTGCAGTGGAAGAGAAACTGAACAAAGAATAGAGAGTACATAGCAAACTGTAGAGGAACAAAATTTTCCTTCAATACTGATGTAGTACAAATGATGGCTCCATCCACCCGTGCACTCCCATAGTGGAGCTTAGATGGCGATTTAGACAGATACTAGGTGAAGAGCTACTAGCTAGAAGATCTGATCTGATCTGAATTGATCTAATACAATGGACTGGGGAGGTCACCTCTTTATAGATATGAGGGCGGTAGTCGGATCAACCTAGTCAGTGGAACCGACCAGCCAACCTAGTCACGACGGTAAAGCTGACTAGTCAACCTAGTTGATGGAACTGACTAGTCGTCCATGGAATATTTAGGGAATATTCCTTATACCGTCGCCTCAGGGGCTTTCACCCCCGAACCCCCACCAGGGGGCTACTCCCCCCCTGGGACCCCCCAGCTAGGGGCCAACTAGCCCCTAGGTCCCAGCAAGAATAAGGGGCTCCCACATAATCACCTTTCTACCACCAATGGTCTCTTTTTATAGACCTCATCTGACATGCAAGTCAAGATCCATCCAATGTCCTAGCCTCACACATGGCTTCTCCTCATATGGGGGCCTTACAACTTGAGCACCTTGGACCACTGGTGGTTACCACCAGGAGGGTGGGGCATTGAGCATATCTAACAGAAAGTAAAAGCACAAAGTATCTTGCATATGCAAAGGGGATCGTAGAACCTAATAGATTTCATGCACCTTAACATCCTAAATAAGTATCCCTAATTATGTTGCACCTTTGTCTTATCACTAGGTAGGCGATAAATTTTGAGGACATGTGAAACAGGGGTTGTTGTAGGCTATAAAATCTGAGTGCCATTATAAGGCCAATCGGTATTCATTTGCTCCTAATCGCATTTTCTCTCAAAACCTATTAATTAGTCTGTCCCTCATTTGCAGAATCGTAAATTAACCTAAGGTAATGCTAAGGCAGTAATTTGATTAACGCCTTTATCTTGCCTCTGTAAGAAAATAGTACGCAGCGGAAGATAACAACAAAACGCAAGTACACGATGGAAAGCTGGAGAGAATACAAAAATTCTGATATACCAAACTGCTGATACAACTGATGGTTGGCTGTCCACCCGTGCGCTCTACAGACAGAGCTTCGATGGTGATCTAAACAGATGCTGGACGGAGGACTATGAGCGTGAAGAACTGGTGATCTGATGATAGGGGGTGGCCACTTATATAGTGTAAGTGGTTGACGGTCGGCCCTGTAATAGGCAGTCGGCCTAATAGACAGTCGGCCTGGAAGACCACCGACCCTTCAGAAAACATGCCGGCGGGCAGATGAAGGATCGCGCATAGGTCATACCGTCGGGCCTGGGGCTACCGGCAGCCCCCGGACCCTGCCACTGGGGGCTTTGCCCCCAGACCCCCACCGGGGGCCTGCGCCCCCCGGACCCCCTGCTATCGGGGGGGCTATCGCCCCCCCGAACCCCCCCTTTGTGTAGACGGGTATCTACTCTTGGCTCCTAAGTCGTCTCTACTCTAAGACCCCTTCCAGTGTCTAAACTGGGGATCCCTCCCAATATCTGATACCCATCATGGCTTCTCCTCATATGGGGGCCTTACAACATTGGGTACACAGAATATTGGTGGGTTACATGAGAGGTGGACATTTGAGCTAACTCTAACAGCCTCTCCCTACCTCGCTTCCCTCTCCATCTATCTGCATGTCTCTCCCTCCACTCCTCGCTTTTCCCGTCTCTAGCTCCCTAGCTGAGGAGAGGAGGTGGACAGAAACATCTTGAAGGCTGTGGAATTCTGTGACACATGGCAAATTCAATTTGTAGGTGTCCTAGCACTTATCTTAATCAAGCCCATGCCTCCCCCCTTCACAAAAAAAAAAAAAAAAAGCAATTTTTTCACGCTGGGGGGCCCTATTGGAACATTTATCTCACCCTTGTTGAGACACATAAAAATTTTGTGCATTAACATTTCCTCTCTTCTTTATTGATGATCATAGTAAACATAACTTGAGTTGGAGTCCAATTTAGCACATTGGTTATGCCTACCCTAGTACAACTTGAGCACCTTTTCCTCCATAGAGACCACACTAGTACATCTTTGTAGTTTCTACATATTGGGTATGTGAATTCTCCCAAAAATATCCCCTTCTAATTTAACCTCTGTTTCCTTAAGCTTGCTGCCCAAATCCAATTGTACTCCCCCAAAGATTTGGCTTCCCTACATCTTACAAAGAAATGAGTAACATCCTCTAATTGTAACAAGTTTCCCACTTCCCTGTCCCTAGACCTAATATTATTATCTTATGCCATAAGCATAGAGCCTTGTGGAGGTAATGAGCTAGGTAAGCATGTTTAGTTTTTGAGATTCACCATCTCAAATGCCTTCAAATCTTTTATTTCATACTTCAAATTAGAGTCTTGTGGGGTAATGAACTCGGTGAGCATGTTTAGTTTTTGGGATTCACCATCTCAAATGCCTTCAAATCTTTTATTTCATACTTTCCTAGGTTCCCTAGAGTACCACTTTTTGTTCATTGTTTATGTCACCCCAACATACACATCCCTTTTTAGAAATTATAAAAGATTTAGGTTTCTTGTCTCTTAATCTATCCTTTAGAAAATAAGAAAAGATGTACATACATATAACGAATGATTGCTAGACAAAGCATGCCTTGTATGGAACCTTTCCGTACTATATACTTTCAGGAGTTCCACATACAAGGAGCATCTCTTGGCTATGAACTTGGAACTACTCATCGTTACCACAATCCTTGGAATCTCTATTCATCCCATCAACCTTGAAGGATTATTTGATTCACATTCCTGATTACAAGTTTAGCTCACATCTTCTCTTGAGACCCAAATGTTTTAAGAATCCATTTAGCTACCATTCTACTAGCCATCTATTTGAGATCTAACATATCTACTCCATCCTACTCTCTAGAAAGGACTATAATTGTCATGACAATGATAATTCTAGACTTTAGGGGAGAGGGACCATGTCAAATCATGTAAAGCATCCGACTTAGGGGATTTTGGTAGTAAAGTGCTAATAGTGGAGGAGGTTCTGTGGGAGTAGGCATTGCTAAGTGGGAGGACATACAGGGGTTGACACTAAGGTAGTGGCTAGAGACATGTAAGGGGTAGAAGGCTAAGTATGTCCATAAAGTGTAGAATAGAAGGAATTGAAGAATAGCTTATGTGGCCATGTCATTGGCATGATTGGGTGGAGAAGACACAACTTTCATCTCTCATGTTTCCTTGGTTACAAGCGATATCCGATCTAGCTTTTGGAATTGCAAGCTGCAAAAGGAACCTTCTAAAGATATGTTGCATCTAGATGAGGGTCTTCCTAGGGGGATGCCAGCAAGAGAAAAAGTATACTAACTTTCCCACCATCTAGTGTTTAAGAACCTAGATTTTTCACTAAGTTTACCTACATTACTTTGCATTTTCCCATCTTTTTTTGTATCCAAGAGATATGCCATCGAGGCTTTTGATGATCTCTTCTCCAAATACATTCTTGTGTTAGTAGCTCCTTTTGGTAATAGGGTAGGTTCTTGTGGTTCTTCTCTAGACTTTTCATCCCTATTTGGTTAGGAGATCCTAAAGGATCCACCATAATGTTATGCCTTGTACGGGTTGTTTCGGCTCTAGGGTTCTCGTTGATGTCGAGGTGGGGATGTTTGAAATGGTGTTTTTTTCTTTATTTGCCTCATTTCCTATTATGGATGCTTCATAATAGAATTTCCATGACACATTGAGATAATTTTATCATGGTGGTCCTCTAGTTCCAATCAATGGTACATGAGATATACTAGATCAAAGTCCTCTCTAGCACTACTTATGTAGTGCAAAGTTACTCACAAATAACCTGAATAGAAATGAATGGTTTCCAATGGATATATAATGTATGATAGAGACTACCATTTGTAGTACTTGAATATTGATTGACATCGTTTTTGAAGGAGTGGAGGTGAGGGTACCTAGCTGATGGGAGGTTGATAGAGGCATTTCCACATTTCATAGAAGATGAGATTAGAAATTGTCCCTATGCCACTCAAAGGTTGCACTTGGGTATTTTATTCTAGTACCTATAAACATGAACATACTCTAGCCGAGGTGATAGTTCATCTTCATCCTCAATCTCTACAAGGTTATCCATGTTGATTGTGATGGTAGCTTTTCCTTGTACCTTCACGTATCTAAAGTTGGCATCATCTCTAGCCTACTTTAAGGTTCTTAACCCTTTTTGTTTTTCCTTATTTTGATAGAGTTGCTCTAGGATCTACATCCAATTATTTGAGTCTTTACAAAATGTTTATAGAGGCAATTACATATGTGGTTTTGGATTCTTCACTGAAGATGCCAAGATGGATTTCCAATCCAAAAGTCCACTTTAAGGGATTGATCTCCTTAAATAAACGCTATTGGAACACCGATCATGTCTAAGTTGGGAGGTCCTCACACAAATTATTCTTATATAATGATCTCATAGAAACTGATTTACCTTTTAAAATCTGTAAGCACAAACAAATGCCTATAGGAAAGATGAAGGTTTTGATTATAATGTCCTTTAGGATTCCTATTTGCCTCACCATCGTACCATCTGCTACTAATTTGAATACCAGTGATGTGGCTTCCATGCATGGATCACCACCTTCTCCCAGAATTGTTTAATGACATGTTGATTCTTGTGTCACCATCTAGGATGGTTGTCATCCTTTGTTGTTAGTAGGTCATTGGGAGCATAGCATTGGTATAAAGTTTGTCTATTGTCACCTTGGGTATATGAACTCCCATTTGTTTGTGCCATCACTATTGGTCTCTTGGGCACTGGAATCTTTCCTTTTTTGAGCTGAGGGAAGCCACCCCTTTATCTAATCAAATAGATATCTCCATAATTTTGAGCATTCTGGTAGTGTGGTCAGTATGGTCATCTTAGTGGACAAGAAGGCAATTCTCTCGCTATGTCCTTGGTTCCTTCTATTATATAGCCCATGATTGATGATGTTTAACAGGACACATTTCCCTCTTCTCCAAGCCCTTGAATGATTGGATGTATTACAACACCTTGTATAGTAAATATGGCTTGGATTCAGAGTCATTTGCTGATACCTTTGCATCCACCTTGGTAGATACATCTATAGGTTTTCTTGGGTTTGGAATAGGGGTAAGTTTAGGATGAATAGTATATGGACCCTTTTCAGAAGGAGGCTTTAGGGTTCAAAAGGAGGGTTCAAGGTTCAAAAGGATGTTCTAGGGTTCAGAAGGAGGTTCTAGGGTTCAGAAGTGAGTTGAAGATTAGAAGGGGGATCAGGGGATCAAGGTTAGAAGAGAGATCCAATGTTCATAATAGAGTACATGGTGGAAAACTCATCTCCCTCATAGCTCACAGGGGTCAAGGTTTGAGGAACTAATCTAGAGGTAAGGGTTAAGGGGAAGTTTAGGAGTGGGAGAGAAAGAAGGTGTAAGAGCAAGGGCATGGGCTAGAGAGAGAGGATAAGGGAGGAGTTGCAAGGTTGGAGGAGAGGGGAGAAGGGGACAAGGTTAGGGCATGATTTTGGATGTGGATTGCAAGGGAGCATGGACACTTGGAGACAATTGCATAGAACACCAAAATGGAACTCAACACAATGCCCCAAAGAGTGTGGGCTTCATTCCATCATGGGGTATTTATACAAGTTGGAGAGCTTCTCTCTCTGCATGTAGGAATTATAGGACTTTCTCTCTCTACATGTAGAACTTACATCTAGGATGTGCATGTAGAAGCTACATGTAGGAGTTGCATGTAGGAGTTGCATGTAGAAATTGCATGTAGAAGATGCATGTAGGACTTGCATGTAGGAATCATATGTAGAACTTGCATGAAGGACATGCATGTACGAGTTGTTGCATGCAGAACATGCATGTTGGATTCCTAAGAGAGATTTTTTTCTAGCCTTATGTAAGTACAAGTGAAGCTTTGTTGCTACTCCACACACACATTCTGTGCTACTTGAGTCCATTTTGACATGGAGTTGGAGGGGGGGAGGGGTTTGTGATAGGGGGGGGTTGGAGGGGGGGTGGAGGGTCATGGTGCAGGGGGGTGGAGCTGAAGGGAGTGGGGGTGTGAAGGAGGGGGGGTTGTGGAGGGGGATGGGTGGGGGTAGAGGAGGTCGGGAAAAGGAAAGGGGTGGGTGGTGGTGGAGGGGAAGAAAGGGGTGGTGGTGGTGGTTGAAAAAATTGATGGACGAAAAAATTAACGTAATTTGAAAGGGAGGTGGAGATGATCACCTACAACACTCTGCCAAATCTTTGTTGACATAAGGGGATTGTGAGGGCAAATGGACGGTGGGTGGATGGCTAGGTCATCGCCGTGAGAAGAGCTTGAAGAAAAATCGACGATGAGGATGGGAATAGGATGGTGATCAATGGAGAGGGAGAGGGTCTTGCATAAGGCTTGTAATTTGGAAGAGCATGGAGGCTAGATGTGGAAGAATAAGAAAGAGGGGGTGGAGAAGGTTATCATAGGGATGGAAGTGGGAAGGGTTTAAAGTTAGGGTTAAACCCTACAACCTTCCCGTGCCCATAACTTTCCATGGTTATCTCAGATCACTTTTCTGTAAAAGGGAGAAATGTTCAAAAATTTGAGCTCTACTTGGTGCCTATTAGATGGCTTGATTTGTTCTTTAAGTGGACGTTGCTTAATAAATATAAAATTTCTTAAACTCGTCACTGAAGGTTTCTACTCCGGATTCTTATTTTTGGCTAGAGTTAGATTTTTTTAAAACTCTACAAGCCCTTGAGTGATATGTCGATGAGAGTTCATGGTGGTTTATTTTTTACAAATACTTGTGTATGTATACTTTTTACATAAGATGCTAGTCTTCTCAACAATGGTGCCAAATGTTGGCTCTTTCCCTCAACTTTCGCAAGATGAGTAGGGTGTCCAGGGTGTTTAGGGTTTCGAGGCTTTTTGTCACTTATAGATGTATCGATGTCGTCGTTGTTATAGTATGCGTGTAGCTTAGGACCTTGGGTTGTATTCCGATGAGACATAGGCTCAAGTGGGAAGCAAACATTGTGCATGCTTGGAAAGGAACACTCATGGGGTAATAAAGGCTTTTACCTCCATTTGGCTTTTAGGGTTTAGAAAGAGTTTCATGGTTTGAAAGGATATTTTAGGGTTTAAAAGGAGGGTTCAGAGTTCAAATGGAGGTTCCTGGGTTCAAAAGGAGCTTAAGAGAGTTCAAGGTTAGAAGGGGGATCAAGGTTAGAAGGGGGATCCAGGGTTTATAATAGAGTACATGGTGGAGAAATTGTCTCCCTCATAGATCATGGAGGTCAATGGATGAGGAACTAATCTAAGAGGGTAAGGGTTTAGGGGAAGCATAGGAATGGGAGAGAAAGAAGGTGTAAGAGCATGGGTATGGGAGAGAGAGAGAGGAGAAGGGAGGAGGAGAGGGAGAGGAGGAGTTGCGAGGTTGGAGGAGAGGGGAGAAGAGGATAAGGTTAGGACATGCTTTTGGATGTGGAGTGCAAGGGACCATGGAGACTTGGAAACAATTACATAGAACACCAAAATAGAACTCAACACAATGCCCCAAAGAGTGTGGGCTTCATTCCATCATGAAGTTGGAGAGCTTCTCTGTTTGCATGTAGGAATTATAGGGCTTTCTCTTTCTACTTGTAGAACTTGCATTTTGGATGCGCATGTAAAAGTTGTATGTAGGAATTGCATGTAGAACATGCATGTAGAAACTGCATGTAGGACTTGCATGTAGGAATCATACTTAGAACTTGAATATAGGAGACGCATGTTGGAGTTGCATGTAGGACTTGCATGTAGAACATGCATGTTGGATTCCTAAGAGAGTGGGGAGCTTTGCCACTACACACCAACATTCTATGCTACTTGAGTCCATGTTGACATAGAGTTAGCACTAGGACCCTTTCTACTTCCCTCCTTTTCCTCAATGTCCCGACTTATTGTGGTTCTTGGGAGGGATGATTGAATCTTCCTAAAAAAATTGACCAATAGATGTCCCTAAAGATGATGAAATTATGACCATGTTTTGTTTCAAAATATAATGGATTATCATCATCTCTCTGCTTGTTCTTATGCACATGACCATCGATCTCTCATTGGCTTGCACTTGCTCTTCCATAGTCTATTGAGAGGCAGTAGCCTTGGCCTTGTGCTTCTTTTACAATTGTATGATTGCATTCAAGGGAGCTATAACCAATCCTTCCTTGCCATATACTCAATAAGCTAAGAATTGTCACATTTAGCTTGGTTTTAGGGTTTCTTGATCTTCGGATTGGACAGTCTTTGTACAGATGCTCCACATTTGGTACTAGTGTGGTTTATTTGCATACTGCACACTAGACCATATCTCCATGAGGATCGAAATGAGGATTTCTTAGCCCTCTCTACCTATCCTAGAACATAAGTATTGATTCATTTAGTTCATGAGATTGGGTCTCAATCCCTCAACAGTCGTGTCTTTCATAGGAGTACTTGACTTCTTAGGTTCTTTTGCCTTTGGAGTACTAGAGGGGTGAAGCAACATTCAATTCCTAAAAAATTGGTTGATGAGGTTGGCTCTCGATTTGTTAATAACCAAATTCTTTTGAGCCCTTAGTTTCTTTGGCCTTTACACTAAAGGGGTGAGAAACCTCCAACAAAGTGATTGTAGCTTTGTCACCAAGCATAGTCCCCATCATATTGTTTAGGCTAATTCTAGCTCATATAAAACTTGCAAATGAAGTGTAACTATAAGCATAGTCCCCATCATATTGTTTAGGCTAATTCTAGTTCATATAAAACTTGTAAATGAAATGTAATTATACTTATACCCATTCACACCCACACATTTTAGCCGATTGCTCTAAACGTTGTTTTTTGTTTTTGCGTTGTACTGAAATTGACAACGCCCTCATTATGCGGTGACCAAGATGAAATCCTGAGGTGCCCATAGGGCTTGAGCTCAAGACTGGCACATACACACCCTTACGTTTTAGTCGCTTGGTCTAAACACTGTTGGCAAAAGTTCATCTATGCCTACTCGAGTTGTCCCATATAGTGATAGGCAAATGCGTTGCTTTTTGATTCCAATTTTGCCCTCCCACAACCTCTAGACATACTCCAAACTCCTGCACAAAATTTACATTCAAGAAATTATGAGTACTCCCAATCAACAAGGATGTGCAGAGTCTTACCCATGGCTGATCTCATCTTTGCTAACTGTGAGGTCATTGATTTATTGGACAATTCATTCTCATATGTCCTTTTTCTTACAAACCGAAGGGTCTACTCTGCTTTCTTTGAAAATTTGTCGCTAAAAATTTGTTGTATCTTGATATTTCTTAAAGAAAATTCCTTTTTCCATAGCATCTTCATAAATCTTCGCATAGGGTATTGCATCCTCGAGGATCTTTGCATTATTCTTGCTTACCTCCTAGAGCTTGCGCATGTTTGCTAGTGGTTCAACCTTGCCATCGCTAACCTAATATAGTCAATTGGCCCTTTGTTATCATTTATGGCTCCTAGACCCATGTCGGCATGCTTCCCTAATCTTGTCGGATTAAGTCCACTAATTTGAGGATTAGCATCTAATTACATAACAAGAAGCATATTTTAGAACCCAACTCCTCTGGTTGTGTGACTTATGTGTCATGTATGTGCTGTTTGCAGAGGTTTTACTTGTGGTGGATTTCGATCATCATGTACATGATGGAAGTTCAAGACATGGGCCACATAGATATCCTAATAGTTTAGCCATTGAGTCAAATGGCAGAGCAAGGACATCCATTTTGGTTTGTCAGAGTCTCTTATTCGTTCACATCACATGGCCTACAAAATGGACCACCTCCTACCCCTAGGATAAGTAGGCCGACCAGGAATTAGGGAGATGTATATGCATTTTTCATTGTCCAAAATAGTCCAATTGTTATCATGATAGCTGTGGCGTATTGGTCTAGTTTAGGTCTATGTATGTATCCTCTACCCCTAGATAAGAGATTATCACTCCCTGACAACCAACAACATGTGTGCATGAGTCCTAGGGCTTGAGCACACCTGAAGATCTACAGCAAGGCACCTGACACTCAAGTGCAGCAGAAGAGGAAACTAGACAGCCTCACTACCCCGTAGTAGTGTTGGAATTAATGTATTAGGGAATTGCCAATGTTAGGTTAGTTATCTAAGGTTCTTTCTTCCGAACCACAGTTGAAGGTTGAGTTACTTTGGTAATGTCATTCTTGCATCTCGTCATAGACACTTCAGCTAGCTCCCTCGGATGCCCTGTTTTTTGGTCGGTTCGAGCTTGTTCGAGGCATCCCACATACTTCTAGAGCTTGGTGTCTCATTTTGTGAGCTTTCTCCTGCTGGGCATCTCCTCAAGTGCTGCTTTTGAGCTGAAACAGGCTACTGGTCAACTGATTTAGGGATGTTTTTGCCATGTTCTGAAGACTACACAACTGGCTGCCTCATTTATTGAGAAAATCGCCTCTCCTAGAAACCATTCCAGCTGCTGTTTGGCTTGTTTTTGGCAGTTTTCTTTCCTGTTTTGAAGGGGTGGATTAGGCCGCCTCTTTCTATTGGGTTTTCCCTACTGGACAGTTACTGATCCTCGATTCTTGAGAAGAAATCCCTAATTTTGAGCTGCTGCACACTGTCTATAGTCAAATTTGAGCAGATTTTTGAGCAAAACGAGAACTTTTTTTGGTCGAATCTTGCTTCCTATCTGAAACAAACTTTCTAATGCATTGGGAGCTCAGTCAACTCATTTATGGTGCTGACCCATTAGAATAGGACTGTATCTCATGCACAGCTTGTAAATCTCAGTTTTATGGCCTATAGGCATGCTTGATTAATAAATATGAAAGAGAACCTGCTTTCAAAATCATAAGATAATCGAAAGTAACTCTCACCTTCAAAATAACATAAAACATTTAGGAAATCAAAAGTAAATGATAAGATAATAGAAGAAAATCTAGCCTTCAAAACAATACACAATATTTTGGCACTTCCTCCGGGAAGAACTGGGTATTTCTGATTAGTTTTGATTACCCATTCAGTTGAGAATTATCTTGGTAAGGTCCTGCCTTAAACTTTCTTCCATTTTGAATATTTTGTGCCCATAAAATTTGGGGCTTTTCGTCTCCTTTGTTTGCATGGGAATATTTGACATTTGTGTGCACCAGTTATCATGGCTCCGAATGCGAACGATGTATTCCTCGTACAGGAGGACAAGTTGGATGGCTCAAACTATTCACTTTGGAGTTTTATGATAAGAAATCTTATTGTTGCAAAGAAATTGTGGGACTATGTTCCTTGGGGATTTGGAAAGACTTTCAGATATAGCTCGAGGCACGCCTCTACAAGGTGCCGAATGTGGTAGGCAGCAAGCCCAGCCACGGGTACCAGGGGCCCAAATCAAGAGCAACAAAGGTCAGGTTTCAGGAATTTACAAGCATTGTCACTTATTCTACTTTCATTGAAAAGGTCTATGATACCGCATACATGTTCTTGTAGTCTCAAAGGCTTCATGGGACATATTGGAAGCTATATTTCAGGCACACAAGGCAAGGATCTCATTCTTGAAGCGTGATCTTGGTCATGTCAGTATGGGGGAAGCTGATTCTATGTCAGATCATCTTACGAAGATTTAGGATGTGAGAGAGCACCTCCTAAACATTGATGAAGTGATACTCGATGCCCAGTTGATCTACACAACTTTAAACTCCTTACTGGAGTCTTATATGACATTTCACAGGTCGCTCAATCTCTCCGTAATGGGTGGTGCCATGCCACTTAACTTTCAGGAGCTTGCGGACCTTTTGTTGCAGAGGAGCAGACAAGGAAAAATAAGTCATTGCGAGATGGAGAGAATGCATTTGTGGCAAAGCATAAAAGGGCAAAGGAAATTTTGGTAGCTATCAGCCTGACAGTGGTGCTTCTAGGGACATCACATCCAGAAGGGGCATGTTTGGCAAGATTGCAGCTGCACTTGTTGGTAGGAAGGTTTCATGTGCTAGCTATTCTCCTTATCCTATTCAGGAAATAGGAGAGATTAGCCGTTGATGGGTCAGACTTTCTCCATCATGATGTCCTTTATGTGCCAGAAATTAAGAACCTTCTTTCCTCTTTTGCAAAGTTTGGTTGTCACATTTGAGGATGCTAAGTGCATAGTTCATGATAGAGAGAATGATTACGCCTTGGTCACTACAATGATACTTTGTCATGGGCTATATTGGCTAGATGCATATGAGAGGCATTCTAATGATGCATGCATCGCTTCCAATTTTACCTCTGCTATATATGATGCAAATCCAAGGCATGCCAGGTTTAGGAATGTGATTTATGGCAGTCTTATGCCACTTCAGAGGTTGTAAATGATAGATGCTCTACCATATTCGAAAATTGCACTTGTGCGCAATATGCTTGTGATGGTATGAGGGCACCTATATTTAGTCACTTTTATGATGACTTCTCCAGACATGCATGGGTGTATTCGAATCTAATGTGTTTCTGAGTTTTCAATATTATGTCTATGGCAAAGAATGAGTCAAGACACAAGGTGCAACTCTCAGTGGGGGGAGTCTTTGTCAAATGCTTTTTATGCATATTTATTGGAGAAGGGCATTGTACACCATTGCACTAAGCCATACATTCCACAACAAAAAGGTGTGGCAGAAAGGTAAATTGATTACTCATGGAGATGGCTAGATGTATCCTAAATGCAAAGTAGATGGAATTAATCATGTGTGTCGCACGTATATTGAACATATGCCCTACAATCATGAGTGACACACATGTATGGAATCGATGTGTCCTACCATCATGTTTACCACACATCTATTGATCCGATGCCGTACAAAGGCATTAAGGTTGATTATGCCCTTTCACGCTCGACTTGTGATAAAACCAGCAGTGCATATTTTCGTACTTTTGGTTTCTTAGCATATGCATGTGTGCCTTAGGATCTTAGAGGAAAGTTGGATGATAAGGCATTGAAATGCATTTTTGTGGGCTATAATAAAGACAGTAAGGGACATAGTGAAACACTCGAATCCTATTTGTTGGGAATCATGGGTGATGGCACGCTCATTAACCTCCGAGCCTATCTCTTTGATAACATACTTACCAGAAGAATACACACGTTTCAAAAACTCGCATGCTAATGACAGCCCCAATTCCCTAGATGGATCTAGTCTGCCACATGGCATCAATCTAGGGTACCTCTTGAATGCATCTTTTACCCCTCTCTTTGGAGCATACTTATATTCATTTGCCCTTAGGCACATTTACACATTTAATGCATTTAAGGCCCATAGCCTTAGATCCATCTAGTTCGTGTCCTGTCACCCTTATCAAGGACCTTGACACTGATTCCTTTGATCATTTACATGAAGTGCTAATGCGACAATTGACCCTCTGAAGGAAAATATCCTTTCCTTTAGCGTTTGTGTTATCTCAACTTGAGCATAACATTCCTTTTCTCTTTTCAGGCATCAACATCCTCGATGATAAAATTTGGTAATGCTCTTTGCATCTGATACATGGATTTTCAAGTAGCCTTAAATAGAGGTAAACCATGCCATGCAACCAACACCATGGGTATCCTCCGATTGCGTACTTGCATTATTTTTCGGTCCAGGATTCTTGTTGGTTTGCGCATTGCATTATCCTCTATCTCCTGAAACAAAACAACACCGTCAATTAGTGAGTCACTTGCATGTAAAACATGAAACACTCGGTGCACCTTACAACCCTGTGGTAATTCTAATTTATAGGCTACCTTGTCTAATTAACCATAGCTCACAATATTGGGGTGATAGCTTAGCACACTCTTCTGTAGTCAAAGACTTGGATGTGAAGGGATTCTGAGAAAAAACTTTTTCTCCTTCCTTAAATTCCCTAATGGATCTATTTTCATCTGCATATGCCTTAGCTCTATCCATAGCCTGGCGAATGTTAGCTCTTGCAACAAGTGCTAGCATCTCCCGCATCTGAACCACAAAGTTCACGGCACTAGGCATTTTTGAGGTATTTCAATTGTAGTTGGATTTGCTGGTCTATAACCATAGTTCATAAAGCTTGAACGGGTTGATCCCTATAGAGGAATATTTTCTATCATTGTAGGCAAATTCTAACAATGGCAACCACTTGTCCCACTTATGTTGCCTTAATGAAAGATATGCTCTAAGCATATCTTCCAAAGTCTAATTGACTATTTCTGTCTAACCATCCGTTTCTGGATGATCTCCACTAGGGTCTCAAACACTGCAGTCCAAAAATGAATGGTAAACTTAGCATCCCTGTTTGACACTATGGATCTGGGTAATCCATGTAGATGAAATATATGTTTAATAAAAAAATCTGCCACTTGCGAGGTACTAATAGACTCTCTAGTCGGAATGAAGTGAGCCATCTTGTTGACGATCAACCACCACAAGGATAGAATCATATCCACCTTATGTCATAGGTAAACCTATTATAATGCCCATGGAAATGCTCTCCCACCTACCTAGTGGTATTTCCAAGAGTTGTAAATGTCCGGGTGGCTTCACCTGCTCTTCTTTACTCACTTGACATGAAAAATGTGTCATGTATTCATGAATATGTTTTTTCATTTTGGCCAAAAGAAATCTCGTTTCACGAGATCATATGTTTTTTTGACTCCTGGATGTCCCACACATGGGCTATCATGGCATTGTTGAATGACTATCCTGACATCAACACACTATTCAAAATTTTTGGACTTGTGTAAAGTCCAATTTGAGAAATGGACTAAAAAATAGTCCAAAAATTTTGAATATACTAGTAATGTTGTTTTTTAACTAGATTTGCCAACTCAAAACAAAAGATTTAATGATTTTCAACTAGATTTGCCAACTCAAAACAAAAGATTTAATGATTTTGAACTAGATTTGCCAACTCAAAACAAAAGATATAATGATTAAGTACTAAGAACATCAATGCATAACCAAATCTCTTACAAAGGTGGTCTACATAAACATCTTCATAACTTCACAAAAATCTCTTACAAAGTGGTCTACATAAACATCTTCATAACTTCTTGTGAATTGAGCAACTATTACCTAAGAACATCAATACATGACCAATAATAGATGACCAATTCTCTTACAAAGTGGTCTACATAAACATCTTCATAATCACCTAAGAACATCAATAGATGACCAATTCTCTTGGAAAGGTGGTGTAAATAAACACCTTTATGTATAAGTGGTGTGCACACACCTTTATGACCATTTCTTTTAGAAAGATGGTGTACATAAAGCCCTTAGAAAGGTAGTGTAGATAAATCCTTTTATGTGTAAGCAGTGTACATATACACCACACTTGGTATTAAAAAACACCGTTAAGTATAAAATGGCCCTCATAAACAATCTTTATACACAATAATGAGAGCAAAGAAATCAAAAAAGTAGTAAACTTTTTATTAGATATTAGCTTTACATAGAAGTTCAAAACTTGTGATTTCAAAGCTGTTAGCCAACATGTTACTCAGTACCAATGTCCTCAATGCCAGGCCCTTGACTACCAGGGTCCTGACTAATAGGCTGCTCTAAGACTGGAGTCTCAGTAGCAAGGTCCTTACTAGTTTGCTCTCAGTTCCAAGCACCTGACTAGTAGGCTACTCTAGAGTCTCATGACCAAGTTCTTGGTAAGTAGGGACCTGGCTACTAGGTTCCTGACTAGTAGGCTGCTTTGGAGTCTGTAAGGTCATGGTTGAAGAACCATCTATGCCTCCTGGTAACTCCTCCTGGTCATGCTTTGCCTCGTCCATACCTTCTTTGAGTAAGGCTTCCTTGCTTGATCCACTTGCCTGTCCTTCACCCAAGATCAATCCACTTGCCTGTCCTTCATCCAAGAACAAGGGTGCCTTCCTCACTTTTAATTTTAAGGGAAGTGCTTCCACCTCTTTAGCCTTACCTTTACCAGTGACGTGCTGTAGTACTGTAACTTCTTGCTGCCGTGAACCTTCCCGTATGATGAGTGGAACCTCCTTGACTCTAGTTGACAATTGATCACCCTTATTCTTTGTGCGGATTTCTTCTTGTCGTAAGTCATCGGATGCAGAGCTTTCATCCTCATCATCACCTGAGCTAGAATCATCACCCTCAGACTCACTACCCTCTTCTTTGACATTTTCCTCCTCAAAGAAAGTAGTGCAAATGTAATATGTGTCAAAGAACTCAATTTGATGGGGGGTATCAATGACATTTACATTTCTACCTTGGTGTAGCAATTTCTCAGCAGCAAAACCCATTCGATACAATGCTACTTCCCACCCATCATTCAATAAATTCTTTGTCATCTCTAGTATCACATCAGGATCCATCGGCTTTCTGTAATCCACCATTGCTGCATCAAGCTTAACCTTATGGTCCTCAAAGTAATGAAGCTCGAGAGTCCTTAAAGGAGTTTGGATTAGATTACCACCACCCCTCGATAAGAAGCACATCAAGAAAGGCTGCAAGACTTGAATGGTAGTGCCTTCCAAGACAGTCATATGATTACGCAGGACTATACCATGGTATACTTTTGAAAGTAAATACCCAAATGAAGATGTCAAACTCGCATATAGGGCATCCCTTTGTGATTCTGTCACGAACAGGACCAACGTTGATCTTTTCTTATCTGCCATAGGACCTTCAATAATAAACCGCACAAGTTCAACTATCCGTGACACTACAAGGTCTTGCAATTCATCTATGAAAAATATGCATGGCTTCTCCCAAGCATGACTGCTCATTGTTATGAAATGCTCCGTATCAATGCCATTGATGTGTGCAAATTTTGTATCATTCTCTGATAGCAGGATATGATAAGAGAAGCTGAATGGAGAACCATCATCTAAACCACCAATTGCTCTACCTTGGGTACTGGACTGCAAGGCCTTTTTCTTAATGTCCATATATTCTGTCTCAACAACCTTTGGCATTTTAGCTCTTAGATCCTTTGTTGGTGTGGCATCTGCATCCATTGAAGCCAACCACTTTCTAGCCCATGTCTTATCAAGGAGTTGACCTAGGCTAAGTGCTTTCTTCTTATCCACATCAATTGACTTGCCAGCTAACTCATCATCAGATTTCAATAAAAATAATAGTTCCGAGAGAGCAGCCTCACTTTGAATCATTCGGGTGACCACTTCATCTAAGTTGCTATGCTTGCTCTTCTTTCCAAAGAAGCAGTCACCACTTAGGATCTTCTTGCATACTTCTTCTGTTATTGCATCTGGAACAAACCTTAAAGCTCTCCACCAAACAATAGACATCGGTTTCTTTATTTCTTTCCTCTGAGTTGCAATGTGCTCTAGTGCCTCAAAGGATATCTTTCCTGTTTCATATGCTTGGCAAACATCCACGATGCTCTGAAACACTGAGTCCTCACGGAAGACAATGCAGGTAACATCCCTGTATCTTGCAACGGTGGTGTTCAAATCCTTTGCCTCAACCTTATTACCTGGTATGCCTTGCGTATTGCTTACAACACCTTTCAAGCATCTATAGAACCGAGTCCTCTTTGCCATGTACTCCGATGTAGGTCTCCTGCCCTTCACTGTTTGTGGCTTTCCACAGCCCATCCATAACTCCCTTGCCTTTATCAAGATCTCAGAAAGAGAAGAGCTTTTTTTCAACCTAAATGGAGCAGAATTCAGCCTCTCTGATTCTAGAATGTACTTCGAGTCATCATTAAATATGTATATATGACAAATGACCGTTGAAACTTTTCCATCCACTCAATCTGTGGCAAGTTTCATTTTCTTCCCTCATCAAGGGTGATCCTGCAAGCCTCACAAAAGTGTTGCCCATCAATGGGCTCAAACCTGCATCTTTCTAAGAATCTATTCTTTGCCAGCATGTATCTCTTCTCGATGTCACTCCCATATCGGCTTTGGTACAAAGCCTCTCCATGAACAAAGTCACTCCTTCTAAAGTTCTCAAAAGCATCAAGAAAGTCCACGCGCTTTTGAAATGTGACATCAGGCAATGTAGGATCATCTTCTTGAAGTCTCTTAAATGCCATAGGACGAAGAGTGATATAAGTGGCAATGGGAGTTCTTGTTTTCCTTGTATCTTCATACAATTTGCGTGCAAATATCTTATCGAGCTTTCTTTGATTTGTGAACAATGAAGCTCGATCAATAAGCATTGTGGCCACGCTGAATTGTGAAAATCCCCAAATGTATCCCTCATTCTCTGGAGGATGTAAGTCCACCACACTTATAGAAAAGTCTTCGAGACTTATACCTTCTTCTTGCTGATCTTTCTCTTCATCGCTATCTAATTTTTCACCTGGTTTTAAATAGCCTGCACTTGAGTGATCTCCACGTGGAGTAGGAGTCATTTTTGCTCTCTTTCTGGGAATAGCTATAGCACTTGAGTCTGCTCCACGATCACTCCTTCTTGTTCCTGTAGTTGCAGCAGTCGATGGCATAGGTACAGTTGGAGATACTGTAGTTACACTTGTTGGAGTTACCGGAGTTACCGCCACAGATATTGACGGTATTGAGAACTGGAAGCCATGGAAGCTATAGTTTTCTGAAAAACAATCAAAAATACAAAATGAGAAATACAATGATTTTCAAACTCAAAATATTAAATAAATTTTTAATTAAATATTCTTTTAAGTTTTATTTATTTTTAATTTTTAAAATAAAATATTTTTTTTCTTTTTTAATTATTTAATTTTAATTAATTAGTTTATTTTTATATTTAAAATTTAATTTAATTTTTTGATTTTTTTAAAGTTTTATTTATTTTAACTTTTTTAATTTTGACGAGACAGGACGAAGGAAAGCGCGGGGAAGGGGGAGCGGGGGGAGCGGGAGGGGACGACGGCAGGGACAAGGAGGGGGCGTGGGGCAAGGGAGAGACGGAGGGGGCTCGGGCGGGGAGGGGGAGGCGGAGGGGCATTGCTGCCCCGCAACAGGTGAGCCCCTCCCCCTCCCCACCCGCGCTCCCTCCCCTTGCCCCATGCCCCCTTACCCTCCCACGCCCGCCCCTTGCCTGCCACCTTGCGATGTCCCCCTCCTCGCCCCTCGCCCGCCCCCTTGCCCTCCCCACCCCCACCTCTTCCCTCCGCCCACCCCGCACCTGTTGCACATGCAACAGGTGGGGGATCCCCACCTGTTGCGCACGCAACAACAGATGTCCTCCCCCTCGTCCGCCCCCTTGCCCTCCCCGCCCCTCGCCCGCCCCACGTCCCCCCTTCCATCCGCCCACCCCCTTGCTCTCCCCACGCCCCCCCTTCCCTTCCCCTTGCCCCCTGTTGTGCACGCAACAGGTGGGGGATCCCCCCACCTATTGCATGCGCAACAGGTGAGGGGGCATCGCCCCCCTCCCCGCCCCTCTCGCCCGCTTGCCCTCCCCACGGCCCCCTCCTTCCCCCTCCCCCCCTCCCCTCGCCCGTCGCCCCTCCCCTCGCCCTCGCCCGCCCCCTCACCCCTCCTCCCCCTTGCCCCTCCCCCTCACCCTCGCCCGCCCCCTCGCCCGCTTGCCTGCCCCCCCTCCCCTTCCCCCTCCCCTCGCCCTCGCCCGCCCCTTCGCCCCTCCTCCCCCCATCCCCGCCCCCCCTCCCCCTTGCCCCTCCCCCCCCACGCCCTCCGCCCCATGCCCCCCCCTCGCCCCCCACGTCCCCCCCGCCCTCCGCCCGCCCCCCCTCGCCCCCCCGCCCTCCGTCCGCCCTCGGGGGGCGGGCAGAGGGCAGGTGGGGGGGGAGGGGAGGGGGGGCAGGCGAGGGCCCCTCGCCCCCCCTCCCCTTCCCGCGCTCCCCCCACACCCCCCCCCCCTTCCCTCCGCCCCCAGCCCCCCCTGTGCGCCTGCCCCCCCCCTTCCCCTCCGCCCCCCCAGCCCCCCCTCCCCCGCACGCCCCCCCCCCTTCCCTCCGCCCTCCCCATGCCCCCCCCGCATGCCCGCCCCCTTCCTTCGATGGCAGGGGGCAGGCACGCGGGGGGGGCGTGGGGAGGGCGGAGGGAAGGAAGGGCAGAGGGGTCGACGGCAGGGGGCAGGGGGCAGGGGCAGGGGGGGCGTGGGGAGGGCGGGAGGGAGGGGGGGGCGTGGGGAGGGCGGAGGGGAGGGAAGGGGGGGGCGGAGGAGAGGGAAGGGGGAGGGACGATAGGGAGGGGGAGGGCAGAGGGAGGGGGGGCGGAGGGAAGGGGGGAGCGACGACAAGCAGCAGGGAGAAGGGAAGGAAGGGGGCGGGAGGAGGGAAGGAGGAGGGAGCAGGCAAGGGGAAGGGGCCTTGGGGAGGGAGGAGAGGGGAAGGGGGAAGGGAAGGGAAGGGAAGGGAGGGGAGAAGCGGGAGGAGAGGGGAAGGGAGGGAAAGGGAGGGGAGAGAGGAAGTTGGAGAAGAGGGAGGGAGGGAGTACCTGAGTGGAGAGGTGGTGGAGCTCCAGGAGAGTTGTGAGAGAGAATAAGAGAGTTGTCAGACAAAATGAGGAGAAGTAGAGTTTTATAGGAAATGGATAGCTTTTAGGTCAAGTCAGCTTTTTTTACTTTTTAAGGTTTTTTTAGTTCTTTTAGATTCACTATAAGTAGAACATTCTTCATTCTCTCTTTCATTCAAAGAGCATTCGTTTACACTCCACGCTTCTCTCCTCTCATCAACCTATTGCAGGATTCACAAAAATTTTCAAAATGTTGCAAGAGGTGAGTTCATTTCTAACCTATTGCGTACGCAAGAACTTCTAAGAATCAAGTTTTTATAAATTTGATTTTTTTTTCAAATCCGATCTTTTTCTTAAAAACTTGTGTGTACGCAACAACTTAAAAAACCATTTTAGCATTAAATCTTTTTTTCCACAAATTTTCCTCTTTAACTCAAACTCTCACAACCCCTCCCTACCTATTGCCTACGCAACAACTTCAAAACAAAATTTAACACTCAAACCCTATCTATTGCGTATGCAACAACTTCAAAACAAAATTTAATCATAAATCTCTTAAAAAAACTCATCAACCAAAAAAAACAATCTATTACAAATTTCTCTCTCAACCTCAAAGCCACTCAAACCTCCCTACCTATTGCGTACACAACAACTCCAAAACAAAATTCAATCATAAATCTCTCCAAAAAACTCCTTTAAAAAAAAAAACAATCTATAACACATTTCTCTCTCAACCTCAAAAGCACTCAAACCTCCCTACCTATTGCGTACGCAATAACTTCAAAATAAAATTTTATCACAAATCCTCCAAAAAACTCTTCTCACTACACTTTATTACAAATATCTCTATCAACCTCAAAACCACTCAAATGTCCTACCTATTGCATATGCAACAACTTCAAAACAAAATTTAATCATAAATCTTTTCAAAAAACTCTTCTCACTACACTTTATTAATATAAGAAATCCATTTATAATATTTTTACCCCATAATATAATAAATTTTTGTTAAGTAATGCTAAAATATAATTTTGCTAAAACTATATATTATTAATCTATAAATTAATATAAATATTATATAATTATTATATAAATAAATATATAAATACATTAATTTAAGAAAAAAGTTGAAAGGAGATCTTCTAGCATATGTGCTTTATATAATACTTAGTCTTAAAACAATGAAGAATTAGTGAATATATTGCTCTTCTATACATTATTAACTTAAAAACTAATATAAATATAAATTAATTATTATATAAATTTAAATAACTATATAAATAATTAATATTATACATTAATAACATTTAAAATTATGTAGATTATATACTAATAATCTTTCAATTTTAAAAAGTAGTCAATAAAAGAATTAAATTAATTTTAAAATTAAGAAAATATTAAAATTTACACACTTACTTTTAGCATGTATGCTTTTATTCCATGTGTATAATACTTGTTAGTTAGTCGAAAAATGAAAAATTAGATAATGGATTTGTAAGGCAGGTATTTAAAACCATAGAATCTAGAAGACTACACTATCATTGCATCCATATCATTTTTTTACTTTAGTAACCATCATATATCCATGATTCCATGTGTATAATACTTGTTAGGTAGTCGAAAGAATGCAAAATTAGATAATGTATTTGTAAGGCAGGTATTTAAAACCATAGAATCTAGAAGACTACAGTATCATTGCATCCATATCATTTTTTTTACTTCATCAAGCACCAGATATCCATGGTATCCATGATATGGAATACATATTTCTTAGAATGTCCATGATATGGAATATATATTTCTTCGAATATTTCTTATCAAATACTTTTTCATTTCTTCTCTTACACCATGCACTTGTTCCTAATCAGTGTGCATACATCACTTCTTCGAATCGGTGTGCTTTTAGCCTATGTACTTGTTCCTAATCAGTAGGATACTTTGAGTAGGTAGGCTTGTAACTACTTAAAGTAAAGCCTTTGCAAAGGATCGTACCTTTTGATACACCATGCAGCATGAATGTAAAAAAATATGAATCGGTGTGCTTTTAGCCTATGTGCTTGTCCCTAATCAGTAGGATACTTTGACTAGGTAGACTTATACTTACTTAAAGTAAAGCCTTTGCAATGTATCGTACCTATAAACAAAACACTTTGGAAAGCATATAACATATAGTCTATATATATCTAAACTAAATACTTTAGAATGCATATTTTATATAGTCTATATATCTTAAATCTTACACCCTAAATCTTAAATCCTAAAGTTTCCTAAATCTTAGGTTATATAATCTAAGCTCTTAAACTTATATAATAGTTATAATCCCTAAACCTTAAATCCTAATCACTATAACTTAAATTCTAAAACTTAATTTTCAATTCTAAACCCTAGATTCTACACTCTAAGCTCATGATCTTATATACTAAACCTTAAAACCTAAATCCTAAACCTTAAAACAATTATCATAAACCCTAAAAGCTAAACCCTAAACCCTATATTTTTAACCCTAAACCCTAAACCCTAAACCCTAAAAATATAATCATAAACACTAAACCCTAAACACTAAATCTTAAATCCTAAGCCCTAAATCCTTAACCCTAAATACTAAACCCTAAACCCTAACCCTAAAATACAATCAAAATTTTATGATTTTTCTCGATTTGTGCAACATGTTGGATATACCCCCAACCTGTTGCTTGAGCAATAGGTTGGGGGGTATATCCTACCTGTTGCACAAATCGAGAAAATTCTCGATTTGTGCAACAGGTCGGATATACCCCCCAACCTATTGCTCAAGCAACAGGTTGGGGGGTATATCCATCCAACATGTTGCACAAATCAAGAAAATTCTAGATTTGTGCAACATGTTGGATATACTCCTCAACCTATTGCTTGAGCAACAGGTTGGGGGTATATCCCCCAACCTGTTGCTCAAGCAACAGGTTGAGAAGTATATTATACCCCCAACCTATTGCTCAAGCAATAGGTTGAGGAGTATATTAAACATGTTGCACAAATCGAGAATTTTCTTGATTTGTGCAATCAAGAACAGGTTGGGGGTATATCCAATCTGTTGCACAAATCAAGAAAATTCTCGATTTGTGCAACATGTTGGATATACTCCTCAACCTGTTGCTCAAGCAATAAGTTGGGGGTATATCCAACCTGTTGCACAAATCAAGAAAATTCTCGATTTGTGCAACATGTTGGATATCCCCCAAGCAACAGGTTGGAGGCCTGTTGTTGGATATATCTCCCAACCTGTTGCTTGAGCAACAGGTTGGGGGTATATCCAACCTGTTGCACAAATCTAGAATTTTTTGTAGATTTGTGCAATAGGTTGGATATACCCCCAACCTGTTGCTCAAGCAACAGGTTGGGAGATATATCCAACAATAGGCCTCCAACCTGTTGCTTGGGGGATATATCCAACAACAGGCCTCCAGGTTGGGGGGTATATGCAACCTGTTGTACAAATCGAGAATTTTCTTGATTTGTGTAACAAATTGGATATACCACCCAACCTGTTGCTCAAGCAACAGGTTGGGGGATATATCCAACAATAGGCCTCCAACCTGTTGCTTGGGGGATATATCCAACTGTTGAACCTGTTGCTTGGGGGATATATCCAACTACTGCTCAACCTTGCACAAATCAAGATTTTTCAGTTGTAGGTTGGATATATTCCCCAATCGTATATCAAATTGTTGCACAAACAAGAAAAATTCTTGATTTGTGCAATAAGTTGGATATATCCCCCAACCTCTTGCTTGATATATCCAACCGGTTGCTCAAGTAACAAGTTGGGGGATATATCCAACCTATTGCACAAATTAAAAAAATTTATTAAATTTTGGTTGTATTTTAGGGTTAAGGTTTAGGGTTTAAGATTTAAGATTTAGGGTTTAGGATTTAAGATTTGGGGTTTAGGATTTAGAGTTTAGGGTTTAAGGTTTAGGATTTATTGTTTAGGAGTTTAGGATTTAGGGTTTAGGAATTAAATGTAAACTTTACAAGACAGAGACGAGTGTTGGAACACTCAAAGGAAAGAGTAGAGTGGACACAAAATCAGAATACTTGCTTATAGAATGAAGAAGAAAGAGGTCCTTAAGTAGGCACCTCATACAAGGTCACTGACATCACTGATGACCTCAAAGCTCCACAATCATCTCCTCAATCTGCTCCTAGATTCTCTCAATCATCCTATGTGGCTCTCCACCACCTAACTATGCTTGTGGGCACCTAACTGTGCCTCTAGCACTCACACATAGAAACATAAGGTGTGCTTGAGGCATACACCTTGAGATATCGCAACAAACCCCCCCTCAAGGAAATGCCTCAGGCTATGTCAAGGATACATCTAATCTCATAGTTTCTCATGCCATCTCATGGTGGTCGAGGATAAATCTATGGCTAGGTTCTCATGCTAGCAAGGGTTCCCTTGGGTGTAAGGTTAACAGAAAGGGATACATAAAGACCTTCCAATGGTTATCTCCCCTGCATGTACATGCACACAATGTTTGCAGGAGGTACCATGGAACAAAACATACACATGGCCTACATCATAAGGTGACCAGAGGTGTTTACAAAACACACAAAACACAATAGTTTATTTGCATTCATTTTGGAGGACTATCCAGGCTGAGTACCTTGACATAAAAGAGAGATCTGGAGCATACATAGAGATGATTTAAAATGCATAATCTTCATGGGATGCCTCATCTTGTGGAGGCAAATTCACTTTAAGTAGATTTGCATTTTCTGGTCTTTTGAAGTTTTCAATAACTTCACTACAAGTGTTGCTTCAGTTTTGTTTTGACTTGCTAGACTTGGTTGTGATTGGAAAGTGTTTATTTCATTCACTTCTATGATGCATGCAAAAAGTAGCATCATTGTTTGAAAAACTAGTCACTACTATTTGCTACATCAAGTGCCTATACTTTGGAAGTATTTCAGTTCTTTTTGCCTTGTAAGAGAGATAGACACTGCCCAATATCTGGGTTAGACCCTCTCATGGCTACTTTATATAATCTTGAGAAGTTCAATGGAAAGGGCTTCCATACATGGCAAATGAAGGTAAAATTTGCATTGATGCGGGAGAACTTATGGGGACTTGTCAAACCTACTCCTACTGCTTCTTCTACGGCCTCAAATGCTGGAGAATCTTCAGCTCCGACACGACCGGCAAGGGATCCAGCAAGAGAAGAAAAAGCATATGGTATAATTGCTTTAGCTTTGGGTGATGATTACATACATCATATATCTGACTTGGAGTCTCCATCGGAAGCATGGCAGAAGCTAGATTTGATTTTTGGTGCAAGCTCTCACATATCTAAACTATCACTTAAAATCTCTTTCTTTGAATTAAAGATGGCAAGTGATACTACTTTAGCTGCTCATGTCAACTATATGCGGAGTCTTATGACTCAGTTAGCTTCTATCAACTCTCCTATCACCCCTGATGATACCATGCAAGAGTAGCATTTTATGTAGCATCATTTTCAAAAGTATGTCAAAACTGTCAAAACTAGAGAGCTGAACTTGGAGGGCTTGTAGCTCACTCTTCAAAGCAAAGAAAAGAGGGCTTTCTGAAGCAAAAGAAAGCTCATATACCAGAGAGGGTCCAGCACAGAGGTTGGACGAAATGGTGCGCACTTTTGCCCGGGAGAATTGCTACAGGCTGAAACTGATTTTTGACGATTTCTCCCTCGTTACTAAACCAAATGACTTGAAAAATGGCTCAAAATCTTTGTCTTGAGGTCGCCCATCTACTCCTAAGAGGGCTCAGGCAATGGTGGAGCAGGCAAGGAGTATTGAGCAACAGAAGAAATTCGCTGTTTGGAGAATGGCAGCCACCACAGACGTTTTTTCTTCAATTGCTTGCAGGTGGAAGTTCGTCCATACTAGAGGAGTTTTCAGCTCAGAGGGTTTGGGCAATGGTCATTTGTAGGCGGAGAACCAAGATCTCTAAGATTTTGGGAAGAAGGAGGAAGATGGGGAAGAAGAAGATGAAGAAGAAGATGATGATGTGGCAGAAATGGGCTCAAGGGGGATCAAATGGCTCTGATACCATGTTGGAACACTGAAAGGAAAGAGTAGAGTGGACACAAAATCAGAATACTTGCTTATAGAATGAAGAAGAAAGAGGTCCTTAAGTAGGCACCTCATACAAGGTCACTGACATCACTGATGACCTCAAAGCTCCACAATCATCTCCTCAATCTGCTCTTAGATTCTCTCAATCATCCTATGTGGCTCTCCACCACCTAACTGTGCTTGTGGGCACCTAACTGTGCCTCTAGCACTCACACATAGAAACATAAGGTGTGCCTGAGGCATACACCTTGAGATATCGCAACAACGAGAGCATGATTTCACGATCAACCTTGTACAAAATTTGGCGTAGAGATTTTTGCCATGTCAAGACACCATCAAAGCAAAGGATGTCAAAATGTAAGACATGTGATGAATTAAAAAATGCCATTGAACATAGTAAATGTGAGTAGTAGCGAGGAAGATATATTAAATGGCGATCAATCCATTTACGTCATGTGCAGGATGCTTGAAAGTTGTATGCTTCTTGGAGAGAGGAAGCTATTTCACATGTCGATAAGTCCATGTGCATCACCATTGATGGCATGGACCATAATACAACCACTTTGCCACGATATAGACGTATCCCACCGGCATTGGAGGGCAAACGTGGACTAAAAACACACTTGTGTGGAGTATTATTACATGGATACCGAATCTTTTGTGATGTATGGATTGATAGTTTGCATGACCATGATAGTAACCAGGTTGTTACATCAATCATGAAAGAAATAAGAAAGGTCAGAGATGCTCACGGATGTTTGCCTAACACATTGCGAATACAAGCTGATAATTGTTGGAGAGAGAACAAGAATAAATATATATTTGCTTTATGCTCTATGTTGGTTGGTTTGAAAATATTTGAAGAAGTGGAAGTTGGCTTTCTTCTTGTCGGCCATACACATGAAGACATAGATCAAATCTTCAGTGTTATCTCTGGTGAGTTGAAGGCAATGGATGTTTTGACAATGGAGGATATGCTATTTCGAATTGGGAAAAAAATTGGAGGTTCTCGCAAGGAAGAATCAGAAGTGGCTATCTTAGAGAGGATGGTAGATTGGAGAGCATTTATAGAGCCACATTTACAAACAGGAGATGATGCCCTAATAGGACACACATATCCACACTACTTTCGGTTTCATATGCATAACAATATTCCAGTGATGCAATGGAAGCACTACTTAGTAGATGGAGATCATTTATGGAGTGAGTCATATGCTTTATTACAACGAATAATTCCATTGGAGGAAACTAGATTTGTTCTTGCAAAAAACAAATCACTTGACATAGATGAAATGAAAGGCTTGAAAGCCTTCATTAAACATCTTCAAAGTATGATGTAGAAATATCCTGAGCAATCAACTAAGAATTTGGAGACAATTAAATCAACTAAAGCACTTATCCAATCTTTAGAAAGACAAGAAAACTTAATGAGCATTGAATACTCTGAATCCTTTTGGCCAGAACAAGCTAGGTCACCAAGTTTTCCTTTGGATATAAATATGTTAGTAGATATGGAGGAAGCAGAGGAATGCCTTTTACCTCGAAAATATTGTGGCAAGAAGGGAGACAAACCCTTACCAGAGTTTATACCATGTAATGAGATTGAAGAGGGTCTATTTTTTGCAGTTTGGGCATCTGATCCGGGTTCAGAGTTGGATGACCAAGGTGGTCCAATTTGGGTTGCAAAGGTTACTAAGATAGAAAGGGATGACAAGGGAACTCCTATAACATTTACAGCTTTATGGTATGAACCAAAGCCAATAAAAAATCTCCCGAGAAGATATACAATAAAACAACTCTATGAGGGATGCTTGCAAAAGAAACGTGAATGGGTTCCCAATAATGAGGGATCAACAGAGGTGGAAGTCAGTAGCATTATTCATTGCTGGAAATCGAGCACACGAAGTTTTAAAAAGAAGCATGGATACAATGTTGAAAAATGTATCACAATCCCTGATCCAAGTCGTGTCCATATTAAACATCATTTGGCAAGACTTGACCCATCAAGCTCAAATACATTACATGAATCTGATGACTCTGAACGAGATTCAGATGCATAAGATAATGTTTTGTATGCTTTTTTCCATATAAATGGTGTATCTATACACCACCAATAAGATAATTTATTGTATGGTTTGTTTTTTAGAAAAGGGTGTATCTATACATGTATTGAATTCAACAAACTCTTTTTTTTCAAAAAAATGGTGTATCTATACACCACTTATATGTTGAATTCAACAAACTCTTTTCATATGGTGTCATATTTTCACTTCATAGTGTTAAAATTGAACTTGAGTTAGGAGACTACTATTATTATTATTATAGTTATACTTGACTTTTTACTAGCTTAATAAGGCCATATTTGTACATAAGTGACCCATTAAGTGCTCAAAAAACCCAATTTTTTAGCTCACTAAGTGAAGTTGAGTGGAGAGGATATGCTCCAAAAAAAAGTCCAAACCAAGAGAGAAAGTCCAAAAATTTTGAATAGTGTGTTCATCATTCTGATTAAGTACTACAACCTTGCCATTTCCTTTTAGCATGCCATCCCTTATGGTATATCTTACATAAGTTTGGCCTTTTCTGGATGCTAGGTCACCCTTTTCCTCGGGTTCAAGCACATGAGACTTAGGCTAAAGGCTCTGGACAAACTCATCCCCAACTTTTGAGTTTCTCTAATCTCGGCCACCATTAGAGCACTCTCTAATAAAGTGAAACTCATATTATGCATAATGCGAGACAACGCATCAGCAATTTCATTATCCTTTCCTCTTTGGTATTGAATCACTCTTGCATGAGTTCTACCCACCTAGCTTGGTGGCCTCTCAAGTCAGGTTGTTTACAAAAATGTTTCAGAGTATCATAATCAACATCAACATAAAAATCTAACCCATACAAATAATGTCTCCATGTTTTCAAAGCATGGACAACGGCATACAACTCTAATTCATGAGTTGGCCAATTTCTTTGAGAAGAAGAAAGCTTCTTGCTTTCAAAGGCTACTGGCCTTTCATCTTGGAGAAGTGCTCCTACCATGATGGCACTGCTCCTACCGCGATGGCACTCGCATCGGTTTTTATGAAAAATGGTTTCTAGGGATCAACTATTTTTAACATGATCTTGAGACCATAGCTTGTTTATGGCGTTAAAACATTCTTGCTGATTTTGTTCGCATATAAAAGATACTTTATCTGAGGTCAGATCAGTCAATGGTGATACTATCTCTAAATATCCTTATGCCTTCGATAAAATTGGACAAATCCCAAGAATGATTGCAAAGCGATCAAACTCTAAGGGATAGGCCAAATCAGTATCGCAGCCACTTTCTTTGGATCCATTTTCACCCCCTCAGGAGTAATAATAAATCCTAAATATTCAAGTCTTACCATGCACAACACAATTTTCTTTTTATTTACATATAGACTAGCTTTCCTCAAAGCACTGAACACTATTGTCAAGTGTTCGTGATGCTCAACAATGCTTTTTGCTGAAAAACAAAAATGTCGTCAATAAAATGTACTACAAAGTTCTCGATATATGGGCGTAGTAAATTGTTCATAAGCATGACGAATGTAGCCGGAGCATTGGTAAGTCCAAATAGCATTACCAAAAACTCATAATGTCCAAATCTGCTTCTAAAAACGATCTTACGCACATCCTCGACACCCTAATGCGGATCTGATGGTAGCCACACTTAAGATCTATGTTGCTGAAAATTATGGCCCCATGTAATGCATCTAGCAAATCATCGATCCAAGCCATCAAATACCTATAACAACGATATTATTCAATGCTCTATAATCTATACAAAGATGGAAAGTATTGTCTTTCTTTTTCTTCAATATCATTGGCGAAGAAAAAGGTGAGAAACAGGGTTGAATTTGCCCCAGCTTGAGGTGCTCTTCCAGTTGTCTTTGTACCTCTGCTTCTTCGATAAAACTTAACCTATAGGGAGGTCTATTTATAGGTTCTACCCTCGGGATCAGTTCAATCTTATGCTGAACATCCCTCTCTAGAGGTAACCCATAAGGCAACTCATCCCTAAAACAGTCAGAGAACTCCTTTGCTATTTGATCAGCCAACTTGGCCATCTCCCCATGTTGGGTAACATTAGTGCTAGCCCATGGACTATCAATCATCTCTATCAACACTGTACAAAGAAACAAAAAGTCTTCTTAAGTTTTTCAAACTTCCATTACAAAAACCAACGGTCCTAAGGTATATCCTTTTCACCTTATAAGATATACATCACATCATTCATCTTGAACTGATAAATGTGCTTTTTCCAATCTATGGTTGGATTCTTCCCAAAATGCCAAGCCTTACCCAGGGCTATAAAGCTTTGTTATTTCGAAATCAAGCTTCTCTGCATAGTCCTAAATTCAAAGTTCCAACTGGATAACCCTTTGGTCCCATACTTCAGTTGACCTTCCGTTTGCCATCTTGACTGTATACGCATAGTCAGATGAGCTAGTCTTTAATTTCAGCCTCTTTACAAGCCTGGAGTTAATTACATTGTGCTATGACGTTGAGTCAAACAACACAATGACATCATGATTGGCTACTCGCCCCTTCATCTTAATTAACTCTGTATCATCAAAGGATGTATACCTCGTTGGCTGCGGGCTTTGATAGGATATTATCAAGTGCACTGTTTACTAGCTTAGCAAAAGACACACGTAACAAAATAGCTTTCGACATCTGAGAAGATACCACTAGTTGAATCTGCATTAGTTCTGCTCTTGGACTTCCCTCTATCTCCACCCTCTATCTCCACGCTGCATTTTGAGATCACCATCTCAGCCATCTGATGATCCTGATTTCGTGAATAATCTTTCCACTAATGAGGCTGAAGGCATCCAAAACACAAACCTTCTCTCCTCGCTCTCTCTTTTTTCTCTGGGGTCAAAGAAGACTTCGACTAAGCTCATCTTAGAAAATAGAAATAAGTGAGAGCCACTAGGCTATTGCTTGATACTCAAACTCTTATCAAACATAGAAGAAAACAATACCAATGCCAAATAAAAAATATCAATTTTTGGTGTCACATCTTTCCCCCCCAGCAGATCCTCTCTAGTGATGGAGAGGGTTTGCTGGCCCTTAAGGTGGTCGAGCATAGAAGAATTTAAGGCAGTACTCATTAGTGCATCTAGGTATCACCATGCCGTCAATATCCTCAAGCTAATAGGTTCCATTCGTGAACTTCTTTTTGACTCGATATGGTCCCTCCCATCTACCGATAAACTTTTTGTCTAGCCGCTTGTCTAGACGGCTATCAAATCTCATGATCAAATCTCCTTCTGCAATATCATTCTTCTTCCATAATTTGGTGTCGAAATGGGCCTTGTGCCTTTTTTGAGGAGCTTCCAAGTTTTGTAAGGCATGTAATCTGCATTCATCCAAGGCTTCTAGCTGTACCAAGCATTGAGGATAGGCATCCTCCTGTCCTTCTTTTCTTGCAACAGCAGTGCGAAGACTATGTATCTCCAATTCAATAGGTAAAATGGCTTCTATTCCATACACTAGTTGGAATGGTGTAAACCCAATAGCTAGCTTGTGTGTGGTCATACACTAGTTGGAATGGTGTAAACCCAATAGCTAGCTTGTGTGTGGTTTTGTAAGCCCATAAAACTTCTGCCAAGTGCTTATCCCAATGGCTTTTCTTGGTGTCTACAAGCTTTCCCATTGAATTGCACAACAATCCATTTGTTTTCTTAGCCAAGCCATTACATTGGGGATAGTATGGCATGGACATACTATGATTTATCTTTAGCTTATGCACCACATCTTCAATTAGTTCATTTCTAAAAGAGGTTCCTCCATCAGTCAGAATTTCCAAAGGACAACCAAAGCGTGAACAAATTTGATCAAAGAGAGATTTTGCAACTGTGCTTGCCTTGCTATTGACTGTGGCCTTTGCCTCTTCCCACCGAGTCACATAATCTGTGGCCGCCAATAAATAATGCTTACCTTGAGATATGCAAGGGAGTGGTCCCACAAAGTCCAACCCCCACCTCTCAAATGGTCAATTGGAATAGGCTTCAAGGTCCCACGAATCAATCATCGCCTTCCAAACTTTTGGCATACTTTACAACTTCGACACCATTCATATACATCCTTATAGAGGCATGGCCAAAATTAACCTGCATTGAGAATTCTCCTAGTTGTGCTTGTTGAAGCAAAATGATCAGAGCATTCATGACACATTTCTAGGATTCTCCTAGTCTCCATGGGATGAACCACCTGACGGAGCACCTTGTCTTTTTCCAATAGTATAGAGACCAAGCCTTCCTTATCAATCTCTACTTCTATTGTGGAGTTAACCATCGAGGACTTCTTGTCTTGTAATGCCCTTGCATTTGCTTTATAATAAGCTGAGAATCTCCTCCTACTTCCAATTCTTTAACTTGACTTTGAAGACAACCCTCCAAACCAAGAATTAAAGCATTATACTCAACTGCATTGTTAGTTGTGATACATGGAAGCTCTTGTCCTCTTGCACACACCTCTTAACCTTCAGAATTCATCAAGACTATCGCCCCGGCTCCTTGTTGGCATGAAGGACTAAAAGCCCTATCAAAATACAAAACAATAGCTGTTGGTGGTGTATCCCTTTCATCTTTAATGTTCTCCTTACATTTCTTTTCTTCTCCTAGATCCTTCCGTCCTGTGAGCAAATCTGCCATAGTGGACCTAGTGGTATTTTCAGGACAAAAGAGAAAGAGAACTCTTGAAGCTTTGACAACCATTTTGCAAATCTCCCCCTAGGATTAGGCTTGCGAACTAGATATGCTAATACAGACTGAAAGGTGAGGAAGAAAAATGGCCGAGGTAATAAATAGGAGCGAAACTTTCTGACTGAAAACACCAAAGAGAGGGCTTGCTGCTCCATTTCTTCATACCTTGTTTCTACCTCTGTAAGCTGTTAGCTGGCATAATAGATGGGTTGCATTCTACCTGCCTCTCCTTTTTGTAGCAATACAACACCAATTGAATGCAAAGATACACTTGGATTTACATAAAAGTCTTGAGACCCAATCAAGGGGCTTCAACATTGGGCCCTTACTCATGGCCTCCTTAAGTTGTTGAAGATACAAAAGAGGATTCGATCTTTATTCTTGGTTGCAATGCGAAGTGCCTCCATGTATGTTGTTGGATATTTACTCATTACTTTTGAGCGAAGATGAGGCTCCAAAGCCATAACAAATTTGCTCATCTTTAAGTGCTCCATCCCTACGAGACTTTGAGGGGCCGATGATGCAGATGCCACAACTCGCAAAGCTGCCCTTTCATACTTTGTCCATAAAGTTTCATATTGGATTGCCAACGTAGAGACCCATCTCACCCTCTCCTTGATAGAACCGGTCCAATTGCAACATCAAAGCATTTGGCGACTCCACTGCCCCAAAACTCTACTTCATTGTAGAGCCACCACTTGGTCCCAGTCCTCCTTGATAGATTTTGGCAAGGCCTCATGTCAACTCAAGGCTACACCTTTAAGAAAATTGGGCAAAATCTCCACCCGATCGTTCATGGACCATCTAGAAAGCCGACATCCTCGAACAAAATCCCAAAGATATTCCCCTTGGGTCCCTCGAAACACTGGAACCTTCACCATGATGAAAGACAAAAAGGAAACACTAAGATCCAAATAATATCCCAAACAAGATCCAATTAAGATCCCACAGAGCCTTAGTATACCAAGACCAACTTATTATGCATAACCACTTGTTGAAAACCCTACACAATGTGATCCTCAACAAAATCTTAAAAAATAAGTGACCAACTAGCACCATGAAAACATTGTGTATACATGCATTCAAGAATCACCCTTGTCACAATTGGAAGTGCACATAACAGCTTCAAGATATTGTACTCTTCATCATTTTCATAGCAAAAGAATTTGAATGAATTGAGAATCACCACTCCACTGTTATAGTCAAAAACTACCCAAAGACTCAACTCTTCTTCACACCAAGCTTCCAGTGCATGAAACAATCCCCAATCTATCATTGTGCCTGCTGCCAGCATTGTCCATTCACCAACATATTCAAGAGTACAAACATAAAGGATATGATCATGATGACCGTGTTAGATATCAATGCTCCACTCTCGTGTAACTACCAGCTAACTCTACTTGTAAGCCCCCCATATGAGGAGAAGGCATTTGAGTAGCTCAGTTATCTGGTAGGTCCTAGTTTGGACACCAGATGGGGGCCATGTGTGGTGTGATGGCTAGACATCTTCAGATAGAGTTAGCACACCGCCAACTAGGCTACATGCAAGTGCAGGAAGGCATCCCTTGACTGATCGCACTGAAGGTAGATGGAGCATTTCCCGAGGTAGCCCACTCTTGGGTTGTGGGGCTCGTTTGGAGCCTCAGATGATCCCGGATGGCTCTGTTTTTGACACCGGTTCTATCATATGGTCAGTGGCCTATTTTGGGACTGATCCCCAGTCGACCGTTTTGGGCGGACTGGGTCGGTCACCCAATTGAGCCTAACCAACTACGACTGGTGGCTATATAAGAGCAAGCCCGTGAAGCCCATTTCATCATTGGCTATAGCAACCTTGATTCCTTAGCGTTCAGCCTCCGTCTTCTACTGTTTACAGCATGCCATCGAAGCTTCTTTCATAGGAGCGCATGGTTGGGAGGCAGCGCCATCTATTGTATCAGTTCTACAGCAATAAAATTTTTGATTCTCCATTCTATCTAGTTTTCTCTTGTGTATGAGATCTTGTTATCTGTTGAGCACAGACGTTGTATTATTTTCTTACATGGTGTCAGAGCCTGGACTCTAGCAAGAAGATTTGGTAGTGTGTTTCTTTTTGCGAGCAGATTGTGAGAGATGGCCCAGCCCGCAAGAATGCGAATCCCACCATTCGGTGAAAGCAGAAAGTTGGACGGCTCTAACTATCCTCTTTGGAAGTTCAAGATGAAGACCATTCTAAGTGCATATGAGCTTTGGGACACTGCTACTGGGGTGGACATGAGGCTGGCCGGATCCAGCCAATGCAGGATAATAGATAGTACCAACTGCGGATGAGATTCTCACGTGGACAAGAAGAAATGCAGATGCGCTATGTTCTATTGTCTGCAGTGTTAGTGATTCTGTCATAGCGTTAATTCAACATGTCACCACAGCGGAGGAGGCATGGACGGTCTTGAAAAATTAGTATGAGACCACGAATCAGACGCGGATTCAGAATCTGGAGACTCAACTTGCGAATGAGTTGTCTGATTCTGAAGCGGCAGAGAAGTTCATCACCAGGGTGAAGAATCTGCACGATCAGATGATTGCGATTGGTATCACCATGACCAACGAGAATCTAGCACAAAGGTGCATATGGATTCTCCCACCAAAGTACGACGGTCTTGTTATGGCTTGAATACGTAGAACAAAAATCCACCCCTGAACTTTGAGGATTTCAAAAATTAGCCAAGAAAACTCGAGTGTGTAGTGCAAAGGGGCCCCAAAAATTCATATCATGTAGTTCCCATACTTTATTATCATATGACAAGAGTTTCATTTCTAAGATACGAGGGGGGGGGGAAGGGTTTGTGTAATTACGTCTACATAGAGACATTCTCTGGGGTGACATTAGGTGTCACTAATTGGTATGAGAAGATGGTCTCGTGCACTTCGTTGGACATGATCCCCATGTCACAAAAGCTATGGTGCAAAGTATTGGAGGATGATGCCTTAGGAACAAAAAAACATTTCAAACCAAGTTATCCAAGCACATGGGGCCTGTTGGAGGGGGGAGGTTGGAGTAGATATACAAATTTTTTATTGTTTCTAGGACTTTTATGCAAACTCCAATAGGGAATTGTTGTCATCATCCATCAATTGGTCTGCTTTATGATGTTTAATGCTTTTTCAATGTTGCGCCTTCTAATAACTGAAATTCTACACCAATCATTGAAAGATAGTTGCAAGACCAACAGTTTTATAGACTCCGAGTGGTCCTTTATCTCATATAGATCCAAGGCAATAACCATCTCATGAACTTTCTTGTTAAACATGGACATTATGGCTTGGCAACCAAGTGATGGGGTTGGTAAAGGATCAACATATCCAAGGTCCCACCAAGTCTTGGTACCAATTAGTACCCTGCAATACAAACGATCAAGACCAACCATTAGTTGCAAGATGTTTGTTATCTGACAATGGTTAGTCAAATGCGTTTTTTTCCTACCAATCAACTACCCTAACCTAACCAGAGTAGTCCATTTAAATTTTCATAAACCAAGTAGTATTCTACCTTTGCTAAGCATTTTGGATCTCTTAAATGTTGGAATGCTGAAAGGAAAGAGTAGAGTGGACACAAAATCATAATACTTGCTTATAGAATGAAGAAGAAAGAGGTCCTTAAGTAGGCACCTCATACAAGGTCACTGACATCACTGATGACCTCAAAGCTCCTCAATCATCTCCTCAATCTGCTCCTAGATTCACTCAATCATCCTATGTGGCTTTTCCACCACCTAACTGTGCTTGTGGGCACCTAACTGTGCCTCTAGCACTCACACATAGAACTCTTACACCTTCTAAAGGCTCCTGCTAGCAAAGGGCATCTACCAGTAGCAAATGCAGATATTGAAAAAAAATTGTTAAGGCAAAGTTGTGCACTATGGTTATATTGAAACTCTGCCAGTGCACATTCCTTTTAGCCTCCCCTTTGACAATTTTTGTTGAATCAACCAAATCTGGAGGAGGAGATGCATCAAAAGATGAGGACTGGAGAAGATTCGGCTTTCTGGACTAGATCAAAGAAGGAGGTTGGGAAAATGGTGCAGTTGGAATTACTTAAAGAATGAGGAGAGTGTGAGTATGGAGTACTCAATTGTGTGAAGTCCCCTCCCCATTGCCCTTCCCTTCCCCTTCCCTCCCCTCCCCTTCCTTCCTCACCCCTCTCCCTTTCCCTCCCCTCCCCATCACCATTCCCCTCCCCTTCCTCCCTCCCCCTCCTTTCTCCTTCCCCCTTCCTCACCCTTCCCTTTCCTTCCCATCAACTCCCCTCCCCTCCCCTTCCCACCCCCCCCTCTCTCCCTTCCTCTCTCTCTCTCTCTCTCTCCCTCCCTCCCTCCTTCCGCTTTCCTTTCCCTTCCCCTTCCCTTCCCTTCCCTTCCCCCTCCCCTCCCCTTTCCCCTTCCTTTTCCTCTCTTGCTTACCTCCCTCCCTTTCTCTCTTTGTGCCTCCCTCCTCTCCATCAATAGTCGCAGCGTGAATTCCACATGGACATGGATTAACTAAAAGCCCTACGAGCATGGCCAAGCCATGTGGACAAGTCCAGTGTACCAGTCCCACCATATGTATCAATGGTCTTCCATCGATGAACTAAGGACATGTACATTCCATGCAAGCATGTGCGTCATCGTGAGTGACGTCCATATTTTAGACTTATTAAACTCTCAAAAGGTTTTTATTGATACCGTTATGATATCTTGAATATTTTAGAGGACTCTTATTGTAATTTTCATGCATGGGCCATACATACATACATACATACATTAGAGGACTCTTATAGTAAATTAATGTCATGCATGGGCCATACATAGATAAATTAATTTATTCATGCCTTTAAATTATTTTTATTTATTTAAATTATAATAAATTAAGTAAATAATTAAGAAACAGTCAAGTCTTTTGATGTTACTATTAGTGAGAGCTTACAAGTATTTTTTATGTAAAATGTGTCATGTTAAATTTTTTAATTTTGATTTTATTTCTTTCACAAAACTCTTAAAATTTGCTTATTTTTATGTTTTTATGTGTGTTTGAATAGGAGGGTTTTTTCTTAAATTTTATCCAAAAACTAGTCCAAAAGTACCTATAAAAATGAATTCGTATATTGACAAGTCCAAACTTAATTAAATATGTGTTTTATACTAGCTTCCTCAATATCACCATTGTTGAAAGTATTTCCTAGAAAATGTTTATGATTTCAAAATTGCTCTCTTATCCAATGAAATAGACTCTCTGCCTCTCTCTCTCTATCTTTGTGTGTGTGTGTATACACACACACACACACACACACACACACACACACATGGATATGGATATATATATATATATATATATATATACATACATACATACATATATACCTATATATATATATACATACATGTACATGTATGTATATATATACATAAATATATATATGAACATGTTTGGATTGACAATGCATGGTAATTGCTAACTCACATGTTTAGATTATAAAGTTTATAAACCCATTTGATTGTATAATATTTACTCTCAACATCAATTAAAGCAATAGTGTACTTACCTTATATTGTGAGGAAAGGGGTTCTTGTCATCATTCTCGAGAGGAAAAGAATGTCAAATGAAACAAAAACTCAAATTATCTTTCAATTTGAGAGGGTTGAAAAAATATATGAATTCCTCAATTCATGCCCTTCCAAGTCAAACGAAATGCCTTCAATTTTTGGGTCGTCAAGAAATTGGTAATTGGGGTGATTTTCTAGAAATCTTGCTTTGCATCTCAAACATGTAATATTCTCAAGATGCAAAATGCCAATAAGTGCCAAATGACTCAAGCATAAACACCGTCCACTGGCATATGCATCAATAATATCTCATCCAAGAGAGCATCATTGCTTTGGGATCAAGTGACTCATACATTCACCACAGTGATGGCTTTGAAACTTCACATGAAGCTTGGGATCAAAGTATTTGGTGCACAAGGGAAATGCTTCAAATATATCTTGCTTATTTTAAGTTCCTTTGGCTACAATTGGAAAAGGGAATGTGTTATTCTATGAAGAACAACAAAGAGAATCAAGCATTTCTTATGAAGAAGGGCTACCTCAACAACAAAGCAAATCGGGCTAAAGGAAGAACTCCATCAGCAAATGAAGAAAATAAAGACTATGCTTTTTGAGCACTTTGTCTTTTGAATTTTTGTTTATCATCACTTGGTCAAAATTTTGAGGTTCTCTTCCTAGAGTAGTACTCCAAAAAGAATATCATATATTTTGTCTTTTGTAAATCACCTTTGGTCACCATATGATGTAGACCATGTGATATGTGTTTTGTCTATCCCATTTTTGTGAACCTCACACCCTTGGGAACCCTTGCTAGCATGAGATCCTAGCCATAGATTTATCCTTGACCACCATGAGATGGCATGAGAAACTATGAGACTAGATCTATCCTTGACATTGTAAGAGGCATTCCCTTGAGGGGGGGTATGTTGGGATAAGTGTGATCAAGGGCTTGCTCTATGGTGCCTGTGAGCATCTAGGGGAGTCACATGTGTGTTTGTGTGTGTTGTAGAGGCACATCAAGTGCTATGATGTGTCTAGTGTGTGACCTAAGTGATGATGTAAGTCAAAGGCCCCCACATGGGAGGTTCCTTTGATTTAGGCCAGTCCCGCTGATGTAGCGGCTGATTGCCACTGATGTAGGGAAGGTGCCACCTTCTCCCCATTTCTATAAGAGAGAGTCACCTCTCTCACAATCTATAGTGAACAACATTTTGGTTACATCTTGTGCTCTCACTCCTCTTCCAAGATGCATCTATTCTATCCCATGTGATTCTACAAGGACTTTCCTAGCCTACTAGCCATTATTCCTAAACAATGGAAAAAGGATTTAGAACAACAGGAGTAGGAAATAGTAATAAGCATAATAGGGAGCAATGAAGAGAAAGGCAGTGCCAACATCAAATCATGTAGTAGCATAAAAGAAAAGCTAATAGAGAAACAAAGGTAGAGCAAAATAAATGAAGCAATATTTGATATATCAAATAAGCACTGAATTTTTTTTTGCAAAAGAAATAAATCAAAACTCAAATAATCATACATGTAACCAAAAGGCAAGAATCACTGCATTAGCATACAACTATTAATTGACACCATTGACTAGTTGAAGAGAAGACCCCTAAGCTATGACATGGATGAAAGTCTTTATGTTTCTCAAACTCTTTTGCCAAACATTGTCAAAAAATATACACGTGTAAGGTTTAATATTTTGCATCTTAATTCACTTTTTAAGGTTTTGTTATTTGGTCAACCATGCAAATGACTGGTAGGTTTTTCACTATGTAAGAGAAAAAACCATACCCAGATACTTTACAAAGAGAGGAGCAAAAATGCATAGCTGTGTAGCGATTGTTTCATTGATTGAATTGTAAACAAAAATGTGTAGCAAAATATGGAAAAAAGAGAGGAAAAATGTAGACAACAATTGACTCAAATCAAGCTCGTATTCTCCATTTTGTTTGATTCCCATGAAGCCAACATGCACTCTTTGTATTTTGGGAGTAGACACTTCCCTTGACCATCACATGAGAAAAGATGTAATACCATACATTGTATCTAATTGCCATATTTTGGAGTAATGCCCTCATTGACAATGGGGGAGGTGATTACACTCATTGCCAAAGGAGGAGGTATTGCTCATGAGTCAAAGGAGTTATGATATTTAGAGAAGCATACTTGTAAAATCCCAATCAATCCTATGTACAAACTATTAGAGAAAGGGTAGAAACCTTACATTGGCCAGTATGTGCATGTGGCCAAGGTAGAAAACATATCGAGGAAATTTCATGACTATATAAAGCATGTCATATATAGTAGAAGAAGCATGTCCATATACTATAAAGCATGTCATATACAATAGTTGAAAAAAATTTCATGCTACTCAAGTACCTTCATACTTGGCAAGCTACCTCTTTCTATTGTTTGCCCATAGATAAGCCTCATTTTGTCTCTCTCTTTTCCATTTTCCAAGCATGGCTGACATTCTTGTGTTCTGTGGATGGGTTGAAGAAAATCCAAATGAGTATCTTGTGGCTTCAAGCACTGTTGTGTTTCTCTCAACTTTCTTACTGAAGATAGATCGCTGTTGGTTCTTCCCACATTTTTAAAGGGTTTGGCTCAAGTGTGGCATGAGAAGTAGGCCAACGACATTCACCAAAGCTGGCCAAGGTTAATAGCAGTGATGATTGAGTATTTCGATAAAGAAGAGGAGTTGGAGAATGTGTACTTGCAAGTGGCAAACTTGAAGCAGTCAGAAGGTAAGACGGCGAGTCGATATGTGGATCGAGCGGCCGTGCTCTTGGACTGTTTAATTACCACGTAGGAGGACAATGCTAGATTTTGAGATGGAATGACTCAGCATGTGCTGGGCTACCTTGTAGCAGGAGCAAGTGATGAATTTTGCCTCAAGCTTAAATGGGAGAATCGAGAAAATATGGTGCTAGCACATTAGATTGCTCAGAAGTTTGATAAAGTTCTGTCTGCTGACCCTACTGCAAAGAAGACGATTCTCCCTCCGCAACCCCCTAAATTCTTGCAACAACAACCTGGGGGTTCTAACTCAGGGGCTTGGGGGGGTCACTATGTATAAACCCTCTATACCACGTGCGTTCAAGGCATATTTCTAAAATCCCTTATCTGTAAATTTTTCATTAATAAAATGTACACCTTTTCTATACAAATCTATAAATTTTTTCCAATACTATTTAAAATAGTCCCTTCTGTATATTTATTTCTGTAAATTTTAGAAATAAAAAATATCCTTCTGTTGAACTCACGTGATAGGGTTACATATGATGAGTGACCCCCCCGAGCTCAGGGGCATACCCCCACCCCTCATTAGGGATGTATCCACCGCCTCCACCTCAAATGTATGGTCCTCCCTTAGATGCTTACCCTCAACAAGGAGTATATCCTCAACCTCCGCCTAGAAGATTTCCCAAGCCTCGCCCATGAGCCCCTCTCCTTCCTACTCCCTCGACCCCTCCCGCTAAGGGACCCAAAGTCAATGACCTAGCCAAGGCCCTGAATGATCTTTGGCTTGAGATGGTGGGCATTAGAAATCAATCCAATCACCCTCCAAGAGAACATGCCAATGTTGTGTGCTACGAGTGCCACCAGAAGGGTCATTATCACATGGAATGTCCCAATATTCCAAGGGTGAATCTTCTAAGTTAATCAGGCAAGTTAATCAGGCACTGAGGATTCTGACGTAGAGATCCTTGACCTCGGGAAAAGAAGTCATACCACCTCGGACCCCTCTCCAAACTGTGGACCGGGCCGACCCAGGAAGAAGATGTCTTTCTCAGAGCCCTCAGATGCTTAGATGGCAGACCCACCAACAGAGAAGACTAAAAGATCTCACAGGAGTAAGTGGTCGCCCTTGGATTTTCCCATCGACTCAGGGCAAGAGGACTATCTAGTCATTCAAGACCTTGCTCATCAGTCTTTGAGCATCATGCTTTCTCAACTAATAACATTAAGCCCTAAGGTGAGATGTGAGCTACAGCAAGGGCTCTCAACAAGGAGGAGCAAGAAAAAGGGAAAGGTATGAGAGGTCTGTTCTATCTCTGAAGAAATTGATCGGCATCCACATACAATAGATGTCATCATAGATAATTGTCGTGTCAAAAGTGTGTGTGTTGATGGGGGGGTTGCATGTAATATCATGGTGCCCCGAATCATGAAGAAATTGAATTTGAAATGCACAAGGCGTTCCTCTACTCAAATCAAGGTAGTAGATGGTCGATGACTCTTCACCCTAGGAGTCATTGAGGATTTGCCCATCACTATCAATGGGTTGACCACCACCGTCAATTTCTATGTAGTGGACATCGAAGATACAGACAGAAGTTACCCAGCCATACTCGAGAGACCATGGTTGAGAAAGAGTGATGCAGTCAGCTATTGGAAGACAAGACACATGTCTTTTGGTGCTTCTAAAGAGAAGATCCTTGAATTACCAACCTTAAGGGGTTTTCAACCCTTAGGAGACCTTGTGGTTTTGTGTACATCATTGGATAAGATCTAATCCAATGGTTGTAGATGGTTTAGGAGCACATGGGTAGGTACCACTAATGGTGGCTGGCAACTGGCATATAGCATGATCGTTGGATTGATAGAAGATGTCACGGCTCAAAATTGGCCGTGCGATGTATATCTCCATCCGATGGTGGAAAATCAATGCGAACACGCATCGTTGGATCAAGGCTAGATGGTGCGTGCCCTTTCAATGCCCTCAAGCTGCCATGGCCGCCATGTGCACAGAACTCACTGGACCATTAGATCTAAACTATAGATCTACTGGCTAGAGATAGGCACATTATGTGAGCCATTAGACATGGATCATGATCTACGGCTCAATGTAGGTGCCACTCGTAGACCTTTAGATGGAGATTTCAATTGAATGGTGATGCATTTGATTCCTTATCCACCATTCGATTTTTCAATGAGTCCATCTACACCGCTCATAATTTCAACAATGCATTTAATAGAGCTTACCATGAAAATTTTACCCTAGATTAGGCTCAAGATTAAGGAGATTACCCATTCCTTAATCACTCCCTTATGAGGTCCTTTTTGAGCCCAAAGTTCCCCTTATGCAAGTTGGCAATTGTGAGCTACACAACCAGCTAGACTTTCAACGAGTTGCTATCAGCAGCAGCTGGCGAATGCAAGCCACAACCTGACAAAGCCAAGTATTTCTAATTTTCTAATAAGTACATATACACTATAATATATCATTTACTATTTCACATCCATGTGCGAGTAGTTATTGGTCGGCATATGGGGGCCACCCACCAGCACATGGTTCAAATATATTATATCCATATGCGCGTAGTTACATGTCAGCATATGCATACTCCCCACTCGCATGCAGATACTTGCTTTCAAACCATCTATTTTTTTAACTTATGTTTTGTAAACTATATAGCTAATGACTACTAAAAATGTAATTTCTTTACAAGTTTATAAATACTAACAACTATATGGTTTCACTAATTTTTAAAAGCTAATTAGCTGACTTTGTTTTTTATATTTCATGAAAATAAATTCAAATTTACTTAAAAGTAATAATATTCTTTATGAAAATAATCCTTCCAAATCACAAATGATAAACCATAAACTAAGAGCTTTGCACTTATCCATTTTGCATCCTAGTGTGGGTAGATATAAGCTGGCCTGAGCAAGCCCACCATTGACACTGGACACTATTTAGAAGGATACAAAAACTTACAAATTAGTTTGGAAGCTTTCTTTATCCTTTTTTTCTTATCCTTCTTTGTTTTTTTCACGACTCCAAGCAGAGCTAGATTCTCAGGAATGCAAATGGTACAAGGTGGACACATAGTATATATAAGATATTGTACCGCGTGGTATATCTGTAGTACCATGCGGTATGTATAAGAACCTCGCATGGTATTTGAAATATATTATGTGGTATATCTATTACCACTTGGTATAGATAAATACCAAGCTATATATCTATCTTCTACCGTACGATATATTGTTTTACTGCATGATAACGGGCTATAGCAGCTAGTCTCAATAGAAATATGTGGTGAGGCTTTCTTAAATCACTCCATGGGGGGAAAAAAATGTTTAAAACATTTTAATTTTCTCGTTTAAAATGTCTATTTTAATTCCCTCCCAAATCCATGTCTCAAAGGTGCATGAGCATATAATGCTCCAAGGTGTGATACGAAAATTCCCTCCATAGGGTATAAATGTACAAGGCCACTAGACCATTTACAAGAAGTATCAAAAAGGGTATATAAGTTCATACTCTGTACAATAAAGAGAGAGATTACTAGCTTTAATCTTGATCCCTCATCGATCTCGTCTATCTACATCATTTATCAATGGTGGTGGAACCTATCTCCTTCTTGCCTCCACCTCGGCTGACTCTCGGTCCTCATCGGCTCTAGATGCCTCACCCTCTCTAGATCCCTTGTCCTCTCCACATTCCTTGTCTAGGGTAAGTTTCATGTAGCATGAATGGGAAAATTTATCAAGAACATGAGTATTATGTTACTTAAAGAAAGCTATAGGAAAGTGAGACCAGCCAAAGGGTTACCTTGGATGCATCTATATATCAATTAAGTTGTACTCCCTCTCTCTCAAGCTTGGAGAAGAGAGCTTGTGTATTATGTCTTGAAGCATAGTTTTACTCTCCCTTGGTTGGAATACAACCAACTGACCAACCACATAGATCTAGGACAATAAGAGTTATCCATGAGAAAAGAGCTATCGGCCATAATAGGTATGAACAAGAACATACATCAAATAAACGCTACTACCATTAGCCTATATTTCAACGTTGTTCATTGAGACTTTTTACTTCATTTTGCATTGAAAATGACTTCCGTCGATATAAGCAAAGAGATAGCGAGACGTCGATATCACCATTAATATTACCATCCATATAAGTGTTAAGTTTTGAAGAAAGGGTTGATATAAGCGTCGAAGATAAAATCATTGAAAAGAGCTCTAGAAAATACACAATGTCGATAAAAGCATTAAATTTTTTGCAAATACATTAGCATTAACTATCCAACACACTAGCATGGTGATTTTAACCCAACACCTTCCAATAATGAAATCTGTTGACAAATAAAAATATGTTGTATCAGTTTTGCTTTTTGTCCTGTAATCAATCAAAGACTCACTAGAATCTCCATCATGAGTATGATTCTCATCCTCTTGATCATCCATGGTGGCTAGGTCTTGCATATCTTCAGCATGTAGATCGAGGTCCCCGAAGTCAGTGTCTAAGAAACCCTTAAGGAACTCAAGATATCTTCACGTTCCAAAACTCTAGTAGAAGATTTTCGGAAGTGCTAGATTCCAACCCATCTATTTCTTGATCTTCAATTTCATTTTCTATGTCCACAAATTGAAAAACATGTTGGTTTCTAGGTGCAACTTGAATCACAAAACACCACTGGTTGTCCACTCGATTAGGTTGAAAGACCACCTAAGACAAAAATCCACGATATGCTCATGCAAGCTTTAATAAAGTGCAAGGGCAAATAATATCCATATAAGAAAAATGCTTACTTGCTCGTAGTGTGTAGGTAGCATGAATGTGTCAGTAAAATCATCCCAAATTTTTGTTGAGTCAATGGCCAAAAACCCACTTGGTTCCTTTCTGACTGTAGCTTGTTGAGCACCTCTGTAGATGACTTTGAACCATTCCACATCAAATATAAAGACTTGAAATTTTCTCAAATTCACTTGCAAAATATATTGTATTATTCCAACATAGTCCGTTTCGCCTATGATGAGATTTGTATCCCTTGCATTGGCTCTACTGTCTTGCAAAAAGTTGGCCATGACTCCTCAACCAAATGTGTTGCACTTTATATCAATTTTCTCTACTCTATAGTGATTACCATACACCCATATTGCATTGAACGAATGCTACTCTGTAATGATTAACATACACCCATATTGATTCCTCCTTTATATCTCTCACAATCTCCCCTCTTCGACTAGCATCTTCAAGAGTGTACCAATCAATGGTGAATTTAGCAATAATTTCTACTAACTCTGGTGGATACTTCTTACCTCTATTGGCCCTTTGCCATGCTTTTCTATCCTCCTCTCTTTTTGTTCTTTCTTCTTCATATCTTTTGATCCATTTCTCCATTTCTCCACAATTGTAAAGACAAAAGCTGTTGAGTTTGAGTCACAAGGAGACACTCATTTTCTTTTTCTTTCCCTTCTCTTGTCCAATCTCTCCTACAACCCGTGGGTCATCGCTATCATCCCAAAGTCGAGGCATGTATGGCATGAGTTGTACAAGAAACTCTGTAATGTAAAACATTGACTCTTGCACCAAGCATCCTTCTACCATGATTCCCTCTAGTCTAACTTTTTTTCTTAGATGACCTTTCAACACCTTGATAAACCGTTCCAAGAAAAACATCCATCGGCTATGTAAAGTTCCTGAATATGCCACTTCATCGACTAGGTGCACAAGTAGATGCAATCGGATGTCCATGATAATTGTTAGAAATCCCTTTTCAATCAAACATACAGATTCAATGGTGATAATTCTCAATTCTGAAATGGATGACTGCTTGATTTCTTTTGATGATATCATCCTGCATGGTACCATTGGTAAGCAATGTAACTAACTTTTGCAATGAGAAGGGAAATTAGACATGCCTTAGCAAACCCATTGGCATACCTCACAAATACATTGAGCTTGTTGATGGCATTTGATGCATATTTAGAACTACATCCTTGCAAAGCAATTGGAAGTACATACTACAATAACAATCATGTGCTAGTAAAATTGAAACAAGAATTCAAAAATGTTTCCAAATCTGCAAGGGCATGGAAATAAGGCTACCTGTATCATTTTGTGCCAATCATGAGACTTTAGACCACTTAGTTTTTCATTCAAAGTAAAGAAACCCTTTAAGTTATGCATGTACCCAATTGGGCTTTTCATACCCCACGACAACACTCTTCATCCAGGCCTCCTCTGCTTTTGTAAATACCGATGGTGCCTTGGTAAAATCACCTTGCTGGCACAGTTTTGTTTCGGCCAAAAGGGTCTTCTGTTTTCATCAATTTCAAGTCCTCTCATGCTTATGTAGTATCTCTATCCCCAGTCATATGTTTCCATAAACTTTTAGACACATTTTTTAACATATGCATCTCAGGGGGGTCACTATGTATAAACCCTCTATATCACCTGCATTCAAGGCCTATATTTAAATGCCCTTATCTGTAAATATTTTCATTAATAAAATGTACCCCTTTTCTATACAAATCTATAAAAATTTTCCAAAAGTATTTTAAATAGTCCCTTATGTATATTTATTTCTATAAATTTTAGGAATAAAAAATATCCTTCTATTGAACTCATGTGATAGGGTTACATATGATGAGTGACCCCCCCGCCCCGATGCATTGGGTCAATTAGATATGTCACTTTATGATGCCTCTAATAAGAAAGAGAGTAAAATATGGAAAGACGTTGCATGCCAGGTGGAGGTGTTTTGACTTTTGGATCATGCCAAAGTCACTCCTAATCACTAGATCTCGTGACTAGAGGAATAGGAGCTAGTTCAACCTCCCCAAAAGATGGATTGACTCAATATGTATGCTCCATAGGAAGAAACCTATTTGGTGGATTTTCCCTTAAAAAAGATATCTTCAGTCCTTTATGAGAGTTTTTTGGAAAATAGTTTTTTCAGCTGCACAAACTATCTCCACAAAGGGGACATGCATTGTATCCGGACACTTGGAGACCTATTAAAATTATGGGGGAAAATATAATAGTCTTGATAAGTGAAAGAAGAACACCATCAATTGCAAAACAAACAATCACAAATCAATTTTGGTGAGTCGGGAGGACTCTTGAAATTTTGTACGTGAGCAAACATGCAATCTGGGATAATCATGCATGGTCCACATCAAAATTCCTTTTACTTGAAAATGACTTGACCCAAAGGCTTTGAAATTTCATAGACCTGCATGCTATTCCATAAAATTTGCAACTCGTCTACCAAGTGGGCTAGATAGACATCGATGCTCTTCACCTTGTGCTTGCATGGCACAATGAGTGCCAACATCAAATGCCCTTTCTTTATGGTCAGCCAAGGAGGAATGTTGTAGATTGTGACTATTACTGGCCACGTTGACCATGATGTGGATTGGTGTCCAAATGGATAAACACCATCCATAACCAATCAAAGACGCAAATGCTGAGGCTCAAGCCCAAACTCTGGCCACTTCTTTTCTACATGCCTCCAAGCCTTTCCATCCATAGGGATGCTTAAGGTTCCATCAATGGAGTGGTTGTGGGCATGCCAATCCATAAGTTCAGCTAATGATCCACAATGAAATAGATGTGAGATGTGTGTTAAAATGGGCATGTGTCATAGTACCATTCCTAGAATATTTTATCCTTGTGTTTCTTGTCCGATATTGAGATGCACCACATTGGGGACAAGTTGTAGAGTGCTCGGATGTTCCTCTATAAAGGATGCAATCATTGGGACATGCGTGAATTAAATTTTAATCCATTCCTAATGATGTAAGCATTTTCTTTGCATCTTGCCTTGAGTCGATAATTATGTTTCCTTTTGGAAGTAACCTGAAACATCGATCCATTCAATTAATTTGAAGCCATGCAAATTGAAAGTACATGCAGTGAGACACAACTCGAAGTACATCAAAACCCTTACCAAACATTAGGACAAAAGGGAGCTCTCATTCTGGGTCCTTTTAGTCTAGAAGGAAAATAGCCCTCCACCAATCAAAGGAGGGCCAACATAACATTGAAAAAAAAAAGAAAAAAAAAGAAAAATAAATACTGTTGAGCTTGCATTCAATGAGGATACTTGAGCTACTTTATTTTATTTGACATACGGTGTAGAATTAGGTATTTCTAACATCATCAATGCATTTGGAGTGGGCCAAAACCTCCGGACACGGTCCAACCTATCAAATTGCTTTCATTTGTACAAGTGGCTTTCAAAGCCTTTTTGGCTTTTTTTGGGCCTCCAAGGACCCATTTTTGGCATTTCAAAAGCCTTTTGGGGGTTTTGGCCCACTTTAGACGTGTAGTGATGTTAGAAATACCAACTTCTTCACCACACGTTAGTGGGGCTATGTCAGATTTTATTGTTTTAGAGGAAAGAAAAATGAAGAAATTGTGAATATCTCTCAAGGCCCCAAAATGAGCTCCCTTTTTTGCTAATGATAGGGACGAAATGCTAGTGTCTGGCTATCCATAGGTTTCTTGAAAAATTTTGATTAGAATAATTGTTGCAAGATGAGATTTGCTTGCCCCTTTATATAACATGGTGTTTGCTTCACGTTGTAAGCTTTTCTCTTCAAGACTTATGTTATCCTCCCTGATCTTTAGGGGACACCTTCATCTCTTTCATCTTGAGGTGAACGAGCATCAAAGTAAGTATTTATCATTTTTTGCATGATTTCATCCTCATTGATTGCATCCTTCTCTTCAATGCTTGTATTTTGTTGCTCTTCTATCTCCTGATCCTCCCTTAGAGCATTTCGATATCCTTAGGTCAACATTGTCTCATGAGGGCGATTATGCAATGCGTGTGCTCTCAAAATTTCTTCCACTAGTTCATCTCCCTACAAGAACCAAATTTAGAGAATTAGTTGAAAAACTCACATACAAGAATGGAACTATAACACATGAAAAGAATTTAGATAATTTAGTGAACTAGCCAATAAAGAAACTTGTACCTCATCATTGAAATTTCAACTCAACCTCAGGTAAAGTTTGGAAGCGACCAAATCTCTTTATGTGTGATTGATATGGTGCATAATCTCCTTATCTATCCTTTGCATTGTGTAGTTAGTTTGAGGCCCGTGCAAAGTATCATGGTCAATCAATCCCATTTACATGGTGAGAATACCTTCGAAGCATGATTTTGTACCATCATAGAGGAAGCATGGGCAAAAACATGGAAATGTTCATTCTTGACATGCAAACGGGACTCGATGACATGATACTTTGCACGGGCCTCAAACTCTTCTCACCATGCAAATGGGACCTGATGCCCATAATACTTTGAACAGGTATCAAACTCACCTAGTTTGAGGCCTGCTTAAAGTACCATGGCCATCGCATCCCATTTGTATGGTGATAATACCCTCGAGACGTGTGTTTGTACCATCATAGAGGAAGCATGGGCAAAAACATGGAGATATTCATTCTTGACCATGTAGACAAGAAACGATGGCTATGATACTTTGCATGGGCATTAAATCACATAGCTTGAGGCCTGTACAAAGTATCATGTCCATCAGGTCCCATTTACATGGTGAGAATACATTTGAGGCATGTTTTTGTACCATAAAATAAAAAAAGCATGGGTAAAATCATGAAAATATTTATTCCTGACCATGTAAATGAAACCCGATGGCCTTGATACTTTTCACGGGCCTTAAACTCACCTTATTTGAGGCTTGTCCAAAGTATCATGGTCATCGGGTCCCTTTTGCATGGTGAGAATACCTTCGAGGCATGTTTTTGTACCATCATAGAGGAAGCGTGGGAAAAAACATGGAAATGTTCATTCTTGAGCATGCAAATGGGACCTGATGGCCATGATACTTTGTACTTGAATCAAACTCACTAGTTTGAGGCCCATGCAAAGTATCATGGCCATCGAGTTCCATTTTCATGGTGAGAATACCTTCGACTCATGTTTTCTTACCATCATAGAGGAATCACGAGCAAAATCATGGAAATGTTCATTTTTGACCATGCAAACGAGACCCGATGACTATGGTACTTTGAATGGGCTCCAAACTAGGTGATTTTGAGGCTCATGCAAGGTATCATGGCCATCAAGTCCCATTTGCATGGTCATAATACCTTCGAGACATGCTTTTGTACCATCATAGAGGAAGCATAGGAAAAAACATGGTCCAGCATGAACATTTCCATGTTTTTGCCCATGCTTCCTCTATGATGGAAATGTTATGCTTGACCATGATACTTTGCACGGGCCTTAAAATCACCTATTTGGTGGTCTGTGGAAAGTATCATGACCATTTTTTCCCATTGGCATGGCAAGAATACCTTCAAGGCATGTTTTTGTACCATCATAGAGGAAGCATAGTAAAAAATATGGAAATGTTCATTCTTGACCATGCAAATGAGACCCGATGGCCATGATACTTTGTATGAGACTTAAAATCATCTATTTGGAGACCCATCAAAGTATCATGGTCATCATGTCCCATTGGCATGGTGAGAATACCTTCTAGGCATGTTTTTGTACCATCATAGAGGAAGTATGGGCAAAAGCGTGGTAATGTTCAATCTTGACCATGCAAACGAGACCCGATGGCCGTGATACTTTTCACGAGCCTTACAATCACCTATTTTAAGGCCCATGCTAAGTGTCATGGACATCCAACATCATTTGCTCCATTTGCAAAGCCCAACCCCTCGTTTCTAGTTTAAGGATCATTACGCACCTATAGAAACAAAATTTTGGGGTTTGCAATTTGGGAAACTGATGTTGGATGGCAATGATACTTTGTACAAGCCTTAAACTCACCTATTTTGAGGCCCGTCCAAAGTTTCATGGCTATCCAACATTAGTTGCCCCATTTGCAAAGCCCACCTCCTTTTTTTAAAGTCTAAGGAGCATTACACACTTATAAGTTTTGGGGTTTGAAAATGGGGAAAATGATGTTGAATGGCCATGATACTTTTAATGGGCTTTAAAATTTCCTATTTGGAGGCCCGTGCAAAGTATCATGGACATCAAACATCATTTTCCCCATTTCCAAAGCCCAACTCCTTGTTTTTTAGCATAAGGAGCATTATGCACTTATTAAAACAAGGGTTTGGGGTCTGCAAATGGAGAAAATGACCTTGGATGGCCATGATACATTGCACGGGGCTTAAAATCACCATTTTTGAGGCCCATGCAAAGTATCATAGCCAAGAAATATCATTTGACCCAACCCTAAGCCCTAAACCCTTGTGCACACCTATTTGTATTCACACTGACACGCACCCTAAAAGAAGGCATCACGATGATACAAATGGAATAACACCTTGCTAGAATATTTGAACCATCATTATGTAAAGTCTTGTCAAGTTTGGTTCCATGACGACCATCAGTTCCCAACTTTTCCATGATGGGGCATTGACCCAAACCGTACAATATTTTAGATTCGTTGAACATGCGAATAAAAAACACTACAAGCGCCCACATTCAAAGGCACCCTACATCCCAAAATTACATTAACGCATATTTGAGTATCCCATTTACCACTTTCTCATGAACTGCAACTAAATCAAACACAAAGCTAATTTTTAATATAAAAAGGTTATGGTAGATTTATTTTTTCTAAATGTAATGAGTACTTTCGATGTTTATATCGATGTTAATATTGATGTGGACCAAAAACACCTACTCCCCCTATTTCACGTCCTTTTCTCCCTCAAAGACCAATATTTCCTCAGAGTCTCTCCCCTTTAGACTTTGGAACCACCTCCCTTCCACTTCTTATATTAGAGACACTGGGGGAAGCAAGGAGAAAGGCAAGTGACACTGGGGGAAGCAAGGAGAAAGAACCTACATTTCTAATTCCAGGTATGATTGTACCTATTTTCTCTCCTTTCAAATCTTGTTTTTTATGGAGTTTTTCCTTGTTTTCTACATGCAAGAGGAAATAAGGGGAGGAGAAGGGCATGGGGAAGAGAGGGGCTTGGGATTGAAAATGAAATTCCCTCCCTCTCCCCTTTCTCTCCATTTCCCCTCTCTTGCATTTCCTCCCTCTTTACCCTTCCTCTCTTCTCCTTACAAGCTCTTCCCTTTCCTCCCTTTCCTTCTCTCTCCCCTTTCCTCCCTTTCCTCTATGTCGCTCCCCTTTCCTCTTCTCATAGGTTCTTTTGTTGAGTGATTTGTGCAGGCTTGCTTTTGAATGCGGTTCACAGAAAGAGCCCCACCTAACTTTTGAGGTAAGTGCCCCTTTCCCCTTTCCCTACCCCTATCCATTTCATGTGTCTAGAGGTGGATGTGTACAATGATGTGTGCAATTTTTTTAAGGGTGGGGTGAAGCTTGACAAACCTCTAAAGGTTATGCACACAATTCTTCTTCTCATTACAAACATTCACCTCTAAAGCATATGCAAAAGCCTCCCCTTTTCTCCCTTTCCCACCTTTTTCCCTACTTTTTTCCTCCTTCCCTACTCTTCTTGCATCTCTCTATTCCCTCCATCCCTACTCCTTCCCTACTCTTTCCTTACTCCCCTTGCATCTCTCTTTTCCTTCCCTCTTTCCCCGCTCTACTTTCTTCTTTACCTTCTCTCTCTTCCTCTTTCCATATCCTCCCTTTCTTTCCATCTCCTCTTCCTCTCGTTCCTCTCTTTTTCATGCTTAAGACATCTTCTATCTTCGTGAAGGATGGCAAGTGGAGGATCGAGTGGAGGGGGTAGTGAAAAGGGAGGGACTAATGATACTACCATTGGTAGTAGTAGGGAGAAGGTGCTCAAACTACTCATGCATCTTGATCCAAAGGATAGGAACCAAATCCTTTGGAAGCTCGAAGAGGAGAGGTAGTGAGTGCCAGGTCCACCAAACTCCGTTGAGATCTCCCAAGGCACCATTCTAGGAGGTACGAGAGAGAGAGAGAGAGAGAGAGAGAGAGAGAGAGAGAGAGAGAGAGTGAGTGAGTGAGTGAGAGCCTCCTCTATTGAGTTAATAGGGAGCATGAAATAGTTATGGATGAGAGAGGTAAGCATGTAATTAACCGCATGCATGGCCTCTTCTTAAGTGAATTCAAGAAATATTACATTTTGAAGACACTAAGGAAGGCCTTTTCAGTGCCAAGTGAGAACCTCAAGTTAGGTGGACGTTGAACAAGATGGTTGTTGTTTTGAAATCGCGGAAAGACCAAATCTACAGAAAAGAAAAGGCTTGAATGAGTTGAATCTTCCATGATGAAGATTAGAAGATTATAAAGAAAGAACTCAAGAATCCAAAGAAGTATGACCAGCAAAGGCAAGCAACTGCTACTACTACAAAGAAGACTAAAGTGGGCCAATCACACTTGGGCTTTGGTGGGAAGGCTCAATTTTATCATTTTTTTGTAAGTACCTATTCTTTCTCTTCTTTCTGCATGTAGTTTGGCAATGCTTGGGGTAAATCATGAAATTAACATAAATGCTTCTAATGTTAGGAAATGAAAATGGGCAAATAGTGCACTAGAGTACTCATATGCGTACGACTATGGTACAAAAGCCTTGTTCAACTATCTTGAGGTGACTAGAAAATTTGTCACTTTTTGAATGTAAGAAGTTACTACACCCATTTCTCTTCAAATGCTCAATTTGAACAACTAGTACATATATACTAACCTCTGACACATGTGTTTCTTGAACAAGAAGATGGAGATGAGTACTTGCAACAAGCTCGCCAAGAGGATGCCGAAGCGGGAGAGGCAAGAGGCAAAGGGAATGATGACAAGGAGGAGAGTGGGAGCGACAAGGATGGTGGCAAGAATGACAAGGAGGATGTGAGAAATGAAGAGGACACTAGCACTGACTAGGCTAGATTAAATATGATGTACATATTAGTAGGGTGGAGTAGTCGGATATAGAAAGTGCAACATAATATAATTTTGTACTCATAGAGAACATGAGATTTTGTGGTCAAAATTTAAAGAGAATATAGAAACTTTTACACTCAAACTGAATGTAAGCATATGGAATGGCCAATACAATGTAATATAGACCTTTTATAGAAGGGCAGATTAGGGCTAAAAAGACCCTAATCTACCCTTTCAAAAAATTGCCCCTATGAAAAAGTGTCGATATTTACTTTGAAACAACTTTGGGTTTCCTTGATAGCTTCGATATCAACATCGATAAATTGTTCCCAGAGTTAATATTACCATCCATATTAGCATCAAAAAATGCTTTATCGACGTTGGGTGGGATTCAAGAACTAAAATTTGCAATCAACAACTTGCTCTTGCTACTCCATCCACCCTTTGTCTTGGCCATTCTTTGATTGAAATGCTAGAAAAAAAACAGGTAGTCCAAGACTAACAATTATCATCAGGTTTGACAAGATACCACGAGTACTCATCACACTAGAAGCTCTTATAGCCTTCTCTCCATGATCATATTCACTATTGTTGTTTTGAGTCTTTCATGATTGCAAATGATCATATGCTTGTAATTCCATTTGTTTGTTATATTGGTGCGACAGAACTTGATTATACTCTCGAAGGAACCAAGGGTACGAGGAAGTTCTCTTTAGGAGAATTGCGGAAAAAGGTCAGCCCCACATCAACAAACATCCTCTATATGGATCATCATGTTTCAAGCCCCATTCAGAAAGAAATCAACCTTGCAACAATATCCATCATTGTGTGGTCCATGAGTGTAACTTGCAATTGTTAAAAGCATTGCTAAAGCTTAGTTATATCCACTGCTAGCTGTTGCAATCATCCCCTCCAAATCTCTCCACAAAATAGGTTGCCATGAGATTTCCATGGTGGACCTCAGAGGCTCCATGGATAGTACCAAATCATTGTCCATGCCTAGAATTCTTTCTAGTCTAATTTTCACTAACATTGACTCCAAATGAATTCAATTTCTTACCTAAAAGCATCAGATTGCTGCACACAATTGTATATCTCTCTTGCTTTGTCCCTAATGTTGTGTGTGTTCACCATGCTTGCAACTTAAGAATATTCTTGTTGTTGAGAGCTTCCATGGTGGTTCTGAGCCTTCGGTCTTGAGAAACCATGAATTCTCGCTTTCATATTGCACAAGAGGAAAATTGAGGAGCATGGGGATGATTATAAGAGCAAGGTTGGGCAAGGTGGTGAGCCCAATGGTAGTAGAGAGGATGGTGATTGACAAGGCCATTTGTAGGGGGACTACCAAGATGTAGTGCAAGGGAATTTCCCTCCATGATAAGAATCCATAGAGATGTAGTTCACCATCTCACTAGTTGCATGGGTGTGTCTTCCTATGCTCAATAGATGGAGCGTCTTCTCGAAAAGTGTAGCTTACACTACCAATCGTATCTACATCCCTAGACTGAGACACCCAAAATTGGATCTTCCCCATAGTGACTTGATCATCTTCACCATGAATAGACCTGCTAGCCTTTCCCTATAAAGAGCAACTCCCCTCCCAATGTGTAATTAATGAAGAGAAGCAAAAAAAAAAGCCCTGGAGTCATTGCCACAACTCTTAGTTAGCAAGTAGAACCTCATCCACTAGCCCCTAGAAGCATTTCATGAGTGTGTGGCTGATTGATTGAGGTTGTGATGAGTTGCCTTTTGCTTGAACTTTGCAAGCTTGAGCAAAGGCCTTAACCTCTACGCCATCGTCGGCTTAAGGATGGGACGTTGCATAGCTATAGGGGGCGAGAGTAGCTGAGGTGGAGCTAGAACTCTAGCCACTAGAAACTCATCTAACTGAGCCAATTTGCAATGTAGTGGGGGGTGGTGGAGGGGGAGGTAAAAGTAGTAGCTTTAGTTTCTATGTAACAATGGAAAGGAGAATTTTTAAGGAAGAAGATGAGGGCAAAGAGGCAAGAGCTAATATGAAGAGGAGGAAAAGAGGAATAAGAAGAGAAAGAAGAGGAATAAGAAGACTTAGAGGGTGAGAAATAAAGAAAGAAAGGAGAAAAGTGAAAGAAGAAGGACAAGGGGCAAAGAGGAGAAAGAAGAAGAGGAGGAGAAGAGGAATAAGAAGGAGGAAAAAGAAGAAGAGGAGGAGAAATAGGAGGGAAAGGAAGAAAGTGAAGAGGAGAAGATGAATAAGAAAAGGACAAGAAGAAAGAGTAGAAAGAGAAAGAAGTTGAGGATGAAGAGGAGAGAAAGAGTGAAAAAAATAGATCCAAAAGAGAGGAATAGAGGAGAGAAAGAAAGTGAAAACAAGAAAAAGAAGAATCGAGGAATAAGAGGAATAAGAAGAGAGGAAAAAAGAAAGAATGAATGAGCGAAAGACAAAAAGACTGAGAAAGGAGAGAAAGGGTGAGAGAAAGAGAGCCAAAAGAGAGGAAAAGAGGAGAGAAAAAGAGCAAAAAGAAGAGGAGGGAAAGAAAGAAGGATAAGAGAGGGAAAAAGAAGAAAAGAGTGGAGAGAGAGAGAGAGAGAGAGAGAGAGAGAGAGAGAGAGAGAGAGAGAGAGCCGAAAGAGAGGAAGGGAGGAGAGGAAGAGCACCAAAGGAAGAGAAATAAGAATAGAGGAATAAGAGGAATAAGAAGAAAGAAAGAAAGAAAAAGCAAAAGAGAGAAAGAAAGAAAGAAGAGGAATAAGAGGAGGAGGAGAAGAAGTGTAAGAAGGAAGAGAGAAGAGAAAGAAAGGAAGAAGAAGCAATAAGAGAAGAGGAGGAGAAGAGGAAAGAAGAGAGAAAAGAAAGAAAGAAACGAGTAAGAAAAGAGAGGAAAGAAAGAAAGAAAGGAGTAGCTTGAGTTGAGAGGTTATATCTAGGTAATTTCTTAGACTGCTTGCATTGTTAATTGTTATTGCTTAATGAGTTTCTTATTGCACCTGGCACTAAATTTTTTTTTGAATTCAATGTTGCAGCTTAATGCATATGAAATGGCTCATGCAGGTTAGAAGAGGAAGTGTCAGCAACCTGATCTCACTAATTTTCAAAGGAAGGTGCTGAAAAACGAGAATGTACACTTCTTAATGAATGTCGATCAGGACATCATTGAGACAACTTTCCAAAATGGTAAAAGCGGTGTATAGAATTTGGTGAGAACAATGGCAGAGTGTGGAGAGAGGACCTTGCATGACCGATTTCTAGATGTTTTTATAATAGAGTCTATAGACCAGTATTTGTACCACTTAGCGATGGAGGGTCGACGATGCCTCGATCAAATGGATCGAGACATAAACTCATGTGACACAAAGTGGGAGGGTCTTGCTGTAGATGCCACAGTCACATACATCAAGAATGTGTGGCGAGGTTGCAATGGCAAAGGAGCTGCCTCGACCTCCCTTCCATCAATGCACCCATGCCCCCAAGCACAATCGCAACCACAAGCACCAATGCACCCACACCCCTAGTCAAATGCCGCATTGCATCCACCACAACCACAAGCACCAATGCACCCACGTCCCCAGTCACATGCTACATTCCACCCAACACAGTCGCAAGCACCACTACAGTCACACCATGCGTATGCACCACTGCAATCATGCCACGTGTATGCACTAGTGCATCGACCACAACATGTCTTTTCCTGTATCTCTTTTTCCACAATCTTCCATATTCAAAAGAAGCTCCTCCTCCTGGCCCACATCTCCCACCACATGCACAATCACATTTTGGCACATATTTTGCTTCTCCATTTGTACTTCCATTTGTGCCTCCTACTGCACGTGTAGACCAGTTTCCATCTCCCGCATACTTGCCTGCACCACAAATGCACAATCTTCCTGCACAAGCAGATACATTCCCATCTCCTTCATTCTTGCCTGCGTAAGCATCACACACATCACATGGCTTGCGTGATCATGTAGTAGTGCCAAGATCCATGTGGCCCATACTGCTTCAGCGGATGAGACATCTGATTCACGCCTAGTGTAGCTGTGGACACAGGCACAAAAGAAACAGTCAACATGTGCAATATTCTTGTCACTCCCTTTGATCCACACAAGATTTATGCATGTAAGGTGCTGAGGGTTTCTATGCCAACTAATGCATTGAAGGCCAGAGTAGTGGAAGAAGCCATGTGCTTGGGTGATGTCATACATCTGGGCATCATCCGAGCAATAGGTCTAGTCCATGATGATAACCCAATGATACTATTTTTGTTTTGGAATGGAAATCATTTGGAAAGATGGATAACCTACCTTGGACATGACGGAAAGTGACCATCTCTAGTGTTTCACAGAGATGATGCAAAAATGCCTGCTAGAGCTCCATGGGTCCGTCAGCATGTATTTGATATTTTAAGTGCACTAATCTGCACTATTCATTACATGCACCAATGCAATGTCCTTCATAATGATTTGCATGCACAAAACATTATGCTACACTTCTCGGAGTCATCCGAGGAGGTGTATCTGGGCATTTGTGATTGGGGAATACAGCACTAGAAAGCACTATCCTGCATTACTCAGTGACAACCCCAACACTGTGCGGAGTTCCATTGCTACGTTTCATCACGTTGCTCTAGAGTGCCTCTGCACCAATCCCCCACCTTTTGATGTTGCACAAGATGTGTATGCCATGTCTCATCACATCTTGAAGATCTTGGACATTTGTGCACCATCACCAAGTACGGGTCCCGTAAAAACTTTAATCGGGCATGTACGATGATTTACGGTTCAAGAAAAGTCAAGTGAACCGAATAGACGTCTTGTAGATTTTGGTGGGGTTTTTGACATTGCTCCAAGATGTGGTATATAGCTCAGTCCAAACCAAGGACTTAGACCAGCAAATGACTAAGTCTTTCTTGGATAGGATGTAACATGAATGACCAATCATGAATACCTGTAACATTGTTATTTTTATATATCATCCAAGTCTCGATCCACTCCATTGTTCAAGTTTGTATATTTACAATGACATGATAAATTATGCGATAAGTAATGTTTAAATATTGTTTGTATAAGTAAATGATGCGATAAAAATGATGATCCAATTGTCAAATATGATAAATGATGCAATAATTAATGTTTAAATATTATTTGTATAAGTGAATAATGCGATAAAAATGATGGTCCAATTTTAAAATAGGATAAATGATGCGACAACATTCGTAAAAAACACCTTGTTTCTTTGTTCAGGAAATGCTAGGAATAAATATGCACAGCCCAAGTTGTTAGACTTGCGGCACAAAACCCTAGCCCACATCCTTCCCCAACGATTCATAGAGGTGGAAGGAAGCATCCCCAACAACCAGCAACCCATGTATTTCATTCAGTAGGTGTATGTCTACGACGTCTTGCATCATCGACATGTGGATTTGAATGACAAGCATCACTTGTTAGGAACAGGAAAGGGATGTCCTATAGAGTGCAAGCAAGCAAGGATAGAGAACAGAGAGCCAGTGTCTCAGAGACCTCACGTGCTAACTCCCTAGGCACACAATGATCTTGTTGACTTGGCCACATCTGCCATACCTCTCCATCAACAAGGTGTTATTGCTGAGGAGTTACAAGATCACATTGCATCACAAGACAAAGAGATTGAGGACCTGCAAGCATGCGTCCAGATGTTGGAGTCTGAGCTTGCGTGCTACAGACAAGCCTTTGGAGATTTGGATGCAGCTGAGGATACCAACATTTTTTATTTTGAGGACCTCACTAATATAGATTTGCACGGTGCAAGACCAAGCACTCAGGGAATGGCATATGTGGATCCTAGTGCATAATTATGTACATTGTAAACTTCATATTTAACTTTATAATACTGTTCTTCAAATATAATGATCTAGGTTAAGTGAATTTGTTTCATTGTACAATTTTTATCATTCTCCAACTTCTTATGCAATGATGGTTCAAGTGATATAAGTGAGTTCAGTGATTCAAGTGGACTAAGTGATATAAGTGACTCAAGTGATTTAAGTGGACTAAGTGATTTAAGTGGACTATGTGATTTAAGTGGACTAAGTGATTTAAGTGACTTAAGTGATTTAAGTGGACTAGGTGATTTAAGTGGACTAGGTAATTTAAGTGGACTAAGTGATTTAAGTGATTTAAGTGGACTAAGTGATTTAAGTGATCTCAATGAACTAAGTGGTATAAGTGATTTAAGTGATTTTCAGTGGATTAGGTGGACTTGTAAAGTTAATGCAGAAATATGAAAATATATCGACTGAATTAGTGCACATAATAGCTAGATCAACCCTTGAGACTTGAAAATATAAACTTTGATTGCACATATTCGATTATTCTTTCCAACTTTCTGATGTTGCCTTGAAAGTATTTACAAGTCACAAGGTTATCTCTAACTATCATGTATACCAAAATCATCCACAATCTCAATAATTACAACACAACATCGCTTGTAGCCCACAAGGTTCTAGCTTTCAAGTACAAAAGGAGACGAGATGGATACGAGCATATGCGCTCTTCCATCGCTTGACATATTCTCCCATCCATCCCCTCACATACAACATTATATCCGATATAATTGGAGCTTCATCCACCGCTTCTATCACCTATCATATTCTTACATCACTCTATATTGCATTCAACACAGGTACAATATCATCTATCTCTTCCACTTCTGTTGTCACTGAGTAGTTCAAGCTCGTCTTTCTCTTCGCTGAATGCGCCCTTAGCAACTAATTCTGTAGTCAATCGTTGTCCAGCAATTCTCATTATAGCGGCTTCGCTTACTGCCTTAGCCACCCACAACATTCAATCCTTTCAACAATCGTAGATTTCCAAAGCAAAATACCAAATCTGCAGCTCTTGATGGCTTTAAGCGATTGCATCTCTTAGAATGAATAAAATCGTATGCACTCCAATTTCACTCACATGCACCCGATGATGTAGCAACAACAAAGAGCACACGAGTTGCAACATGTTGCAACTCCAATGTCTCTCCACCATATTCCTTCCACCAAGTAGGTGCAATAGTCATCTTAATAGTATCAAGATTCCAAGGATCTCCAAAAGAGCCTTCACGATTCATATACGTCACTTGTTGCTAGTAGGCCAGTTTTCCTTGATCTCCCTAACGGAAGTTTTTACAAACCTCTCGAAAGTTACTTATGACTTCAGGATTCTGTGATTGAGCATGCATTTGATATTGTGGATGTACTGCAAATGCAGCTCTATGCAAAGTGGTGTGCATTTGCTTCCATCTCTTATCGGCCAAATATACCACTTGTTGCTTCTACCTAGGTGCAAAGCGCACAAATTCTTTAACTTGTCATATTGCTTCTGAAATCTTCCAATACACTTCACCCATAACAAAGGCATTAGTGTCGACCGTCCTCAATACTATTACAAATGGCTCTACACCTTTTATTCTTTTGACATTTTTCCATCATAGAGATGATTGTACAAGATGCACACATTTCGAGCCTGGTATTACGTACTGCATCTTTTTCTCAAGCCAATTCGCCCATCGTCTATTAGCAACAGTCTAAGCTTGATGCACTTCCAATGATCTAGCAAGAACTAGAAAACAAGTGGCAAATTTAGTTTGACAAAATTGTGTGAGTTTCTTCACAGAGTGCTCTCTAAATACTACATGCAATTATTGATGACTCTTTAAAAAACTCACTATGGCACTAGCATCTTGCAGTACTAGTTGCACAAATGGCAATTGTCCAATATCCTTCAACAATAAGTTGAGAGTATGAGCACCACATGGCACCCATGTCAAAGTGGGATACTTTACCATGACCATCTCACCCATGGTCTTGTAATTCAATGCATTATTTGTTACTAATGCAGTAACATTCTCACTACCACCAACTTTACGAATTGCTCTTTTGTATATTTTTACAATATACGTTGAAGTTTTTTCTTTTAGAGATGTATCATACTCTCCAAAAACATAGTTCCCTTGGGAGTAATGCACATTACATTTATCAAGGGTCTAGCCTGCTTGCTAGTCCATCCATCAAAAGCAAGAGTGCACCCATATGTAGGAATAAAGTCCAATATCTTTTTTTTCAAGCAATCCGCACAGTTTGTTTGACTCGATCAAGATGATCCGTACGCATTTTATTATAATCTAGAAAAATAAATCCTGTTCTAGCACATGATTTCAAGACATTATGAAACGTGTCATCTCTCATAACAGTGAATGGTGTAAAATTTTTAAAAAATGCTTATGTCCATCTTAAGTGCTCTTCATGCACTTGTTGTTGAAGAAATCCATCCTCCATAGAAGATTGTTCAAGATCCCTTTTTTCTTTTCTTTACCTGACAGGCATTAGTCACATCAAAACTCACCTACGACCCACTTGCTAGCATATCTACATCAACTTCATGTCTGGATACACTCCTTGCATTTATTGGGGCTTCTCCTTCAACCGTCTCATCAACCTCAGTGCTCACATCTTGTTGATTTGAACAATTTCTTATTAGGGTCGGATTAACCACTTTCTTTACTTTCTCTAAATATGATTTACATAATAGAAGAACATCAGATGGAGTGCATGTACAAGCTCCAACATTACTGCCTATTCCGAGAAAATGTTGCTTGATGCGAGTAGACCTACTTGTGAACTTGTGTCCACAATATTTACACTGTAAAAAAGAAACCGAGGCTTGTACTTTTCATACCTCCATCACGTATGACCAAATCTTGTTACGCACCATGCTTTTGAAGTTACCAAAAATAAAATGCAAAAAAACTAATTTGAGTATACAATAGAAATATACTGCAATACACATTTTATAAAAAACAACACATGTCCTTTGAAAAACATGTTCAAGCATGCAATATATTAATTGTCATTCAATCACACTCTATTAAGAGAATATAAAATATTCATTTAAAAGAAACTGTAAGAATATGTAATAAAAATTAAGACATTGATTCATTTCTATTGAAAGAATATACTCAAATTGAAAATTATTCATTCACATTCTATTGAAAGAATATGATATATTCATTCAAAAGAAAGTGAAAGAATTGAGTAATAAAAAGAGATATGGATTCATTTTTTTTTAAAGAATACACTCAAATTGAAAATCATTCATTCACATTCTATTGAAAGAATATTAAATATTCATTCAAAAGAGGGTAAGAATGAGACAACTCTTCTAATAACTTTTAAAACTCTCAATTTGTACACTTTAATACTCTTTGTATTCTTTCACATTCTATTGAAAGAATATTAAATATTCATTCAAAGAAAGTGTGAGAATACAAACACAAAATAAAATCATATTTCTCACAAGGGATCTAGGGAACTCAATGAGGAGATTCTAGAACTCCCGCATACAAAAATTCTCACAAGAGATCTAAGGAACTCAACAAGGAGATCCTAGAACTCCCACAAACAAATTTCATAGACATGAAAACAAGCCCATTTCTCACAAGAGATCTAAGGAACTCAACAAGGAGATCCTAGAACTCCCACAAACAAATTTCATAATTTCATACTAGACACAAAAACAAGCCCATTTCTCACAAGAGATCTAAGGAACTTGTTGGATATGCTCAATGCCCCACCCTCCTTGTAACCACCAGTGGTCCAAGGTGCTTAAGTTGTAAGGCCCCCATATGAGCAGCAGCCATGTGTGAACCCGCGACACTGGATGGATCCTGACTTGCATGTCAGACGAGGTGGAATATTCCTTGAATATTCCATGGACGACTAGTCGGTTCCATCGAGTAGGTTGACTAGTCGGCTCCACTGACTAGGTCGATTGGTTGACTCCACTGACTACATTGATTTGACTACCACCCTCATAGCTATAAAGAGGTGACCTCCCCAGTCCATTGTATTAGATCAATTCAGATCAGATTAGATCTTCCAGCTAGTAGCTCTTCACCTAGTATCTGTCTAGATCACCATCTAAGCTCCACTATGGGAGCAGACGGGTGGATGGAGCCATCATCTGTACTACATCAGTATTGAAGGAAAAGTTTGTTCCTCTCCAGTTTGCTATGTACTCTCTATTCTTTGTTCAGTTTTAGTTCTGCTGCGTCATGTAATTTAACATGGTATCAGAGCCGAGGCAGCTCTAAGGATCGAAGAATAGAAGAGAGGTGAGGCCTTCAACAGCATACGGAATGATGGCAACAGGAAGCGGTTCAACAGGAAGCGGCTCGAGTTCAACAGCTGCTGCTGCACCAACAATACAGGCCTTGAGGATTCGCCCACCAACCGTCACTGAAGGCAAGCTAGATGGTACAAACTACACTCTATGGAAGTTTAAAATTATTGCTATTCTGGATTCATATGAGCTTTTGGAGACAGTACTGGGGACTGACCCAAAACCACAAGGAACCCCTAACCCAGCAAATCCGAGGAGTACGATACCTCCTAATGTCAACCTTCTATGAGCTTGGAAATGTAGGAACATAGATGCTTTGTGTGCCTTGGTGAAAAGTGCTACTGATAGTGTTTTGAGCATACATCTAAGGCAACTGTGGCCTGGAACATATTGAAGAGTCAGTATGAGATGTGGAATCACACAAGGAAAGGACCTGGAGAATCAGCTCGCAATAACTCTATATTAGAAAATTTGGGAATTTTTAAATAGTTTGGGACTTCCCAATATGGTCAAGATTTGGCCAACTAGTTGAAAGTAGAATCCATCCTAAACATCATATTAGGGAATCCTCCCAAGTCCCACCTTCATATGAGGGTTCAATTTTTTGCCACATGGTCAAATCTTAACCCTTTACTTGAAAGTGGGACTTGGGAGATTCCCAAATTCTCCAATATAGTGTTCAACTGAGAAGTTTAATGAAGGAGAGACAATGGAGGTGTTCATAACCCGAATCAAAAATTTGCATGACCAGATGGCTGGTGCTGGGATACAAAAGACCAGTGAAGGGCTGGCTTGGCGGTATCTCTGGATATGTCCACCAAGGTTTGATGGACTGGTAACAGTGCTTAACACTCAGGTGAGACCCCAACCATTGTCATTTGAGGAGTTCTGTGCTTTACTTGTGAAGGAGGAATTGAGGCTTAAAGCTCGAGATGGCGGCAGCAATGGGGATGCTACTTTCTCTGCCACTACGAAAGGCAAAGGTGGTTCCTCCACCAAAGGTGAGTCCTCTACTAGTGGTGATAAAAAGAACAAGGGCAGCAAGAAGAAGTTTCAAGGAGAATGCTTCTACTGCTAAAATAAGGGCCATATGATTGCACATTTTCGGGTCAAGAAAGCAGATGAAAAGAATGGTATCCTGAAGAAGACAGATAAGGGGAAAGAGACAGCTAACACAATAGAAGCAGAGTTGGATCTAGCTTTGGCCATTGAGGAAGAGTGTTCCTTAGTTCAAGAAGCTTCAACCACTGATTCATGGGTGTTGGATAGTGGTTCCTGCCATCACATGACCTGCAAGAGGGGTCTATATTGTTCTGTGCAGCCTCTACAGGAACCCATCATCATGACGGTTGGTAATAACGCAAAATGCTTTGTTGAGGGTACAGGTACGATTTCATTTGTTTCTGTAAATGGAGATGTTAAGAAACTATCTAATGTGCTGTATGTTCCACAAATCAAGAGAAATTTGCTATCAATTGCTTCCATAACTAACCTTGACCATGAGGTGAGGTTCAACAAGACAGGAGCAAAAATTCTAGATAGTGCAGGCAATCTTGTTGGCAAAGGAGTAAGGAGGAACAACCTGTATGAGCTAAGTGCTCTTACAGCCACCGCTAGAGTGGGCACAAGTAGACTTTGGCATGAAAGATTCGGCCACATCGGATTTGGAGTGCTGAAGGAGATGCAGAAGTAAGCTATGGTTGCTCAGTTACCTGCAATCATAGAAATCAAAGAACCGTGTGAAGCTTGCATGATGGGCAAGCAACAAAGAAAGGCATTCCCACAAGAAAGCACGAATAGAGCAAACACTCCTCTAGAGTTGGTGCATGTTGACTTGTGCGGTAAGATGCCTACACAGGCCCTGGGGGGATCTTCCTATTTTTTATTGATTATTGACAACTAGTAGGAAGATGTGGGTGTACTTTCTTCGCGAAAAGGCTCAAGCTTTTGGTAAATTTAAAGAATGGCTATAGCTTGTTGAAAATGAAACAAGGAGAAAAGTGAAGAAAATAAGATCGGATGGTGGTGGTGAGTTTGTTTCTACAGAGTTTGGAGATTTTTGCAAGAGCAAAGGGATCAAGTGACAAATGACGACACCACATATGCCTCAGCAAAATTTGGTTGTTGAACGCCGAATGCAGACCACAGTGGAGATGGGGAGGTGTATGTTGAAAGGTGCAGGACTACCAAACCACTTTTGGGCTGAGGCTATCAATACTACGGTTTACATCCTTAATCGCAGCTATACAAAGGCACTCAAAGGTAAAACACCACATGAGGCTTACAATGGTAAGAAGCCATCTGTCTCCCACTTCAGAACATTTGGGTGTGAATGCTATGCGCATGTACCAAACAAAGAGAGAAACAAGCTACAACCAAAAAGCACCAAATGTATCTTCTTAGGTTATTGTGATGAGAAGAAAGCACATAAGTTCAATACTATCGGTGGCTGCTCATAAAAGGTGGCTAGTTTATCAAATAGATGTTAAATCAACATCCTTGAATGGTGACCTCAAGGAGGAGGTGTATGTGGCTCAGCCACCTGGGTTTGTGTTTTTGGGGATTGAAGTCTAGCAAGAGCCAGGCAAGATCTTCATCTCTCAGCAAAAATATGCAAGGGAGATCTTGAAGGCATTTGGTATGTCCGAGTGCAAGGAGATAGCTACACCTATGGAGGTAAATGCGAGGTTGTCTATGGAGGATGCCTCACCACCAGCAAGCATCAAGAGGTACAGAAGTTGGTTGGCAGTCTCATCTATCTGTGCAACTCCAGATTGGACATCAGTTTTGCTGTTGGCATTTGGAGCAGATTCTCCAATAAGCCCCGGGAGAATCATTGGAATGCAGGGATGCGGGTGCTCAGGTATGTGAAGGGCACTCTTGATTATGGCATCACCTATGGTACGGGCACTTCCTTGTCTAGTCATTGTGACTCAGATTGGGCTGGAGATGATTCCAGGAAATCAGCTTCTGGATATTGTTACTCTTTAGGTTCAGGTATCTTCTCTCGGATCAGTAAGAAACAACCAACAGTGGCCGAGGCTGAGTATAAGAGGCAACATATTTTGCTACATGTGAAGCTGTGTGCTTGAGAAGGATCTTATGGCACATGGGAGTGCAAGAAGATGAGGCATGATTTCTGATGCCATGGCCCAAAAGAATTCCAAGGCTATAACTTCCTTTGAATATGTCATGACTCTTGGTTCTAAACCCAATGCATTCTAACTTATGCTATAGTAACTACAATTTGGCTCACCTTAACTTTTCACCTAAGCGACCTTGTTTTTAAAATAAGAATAACTGTGAAAATTTTCCAAGAAGAAAAGGAATCACTCCTTAGAGTTCCTCAAAGGAGGGAGTGTTACACACAAACACACACACACCTTTTTTTTGGGTTTGAAAACACCATCCCCTCCCCGCCCCCCCCTCCCACACAACACTTCTCTCTCTCTCTCTCTCTCTCTCTCTCTCTCTCTCACACACACACACACACATATACGTCGTAGACTTTTGTAATGTGTTGCAGTGTACCATAATCCAAGACACGATAGCTCTAGTTCCTGCAATCGAAACATGCGCAAGCTTCCTGCAAGAAAGATGTCACGCTTTTTTCGACGTATAATGCTCTTGATCCTCGTACGTGAAGACACTCTTGTATTTGCATTTCCAACTCCCACTTCGCTGGCTGTGCGAAGAATCCCATGTCTCCATCATTGAAGAAATCGACAGCTAAGGACTAGGAGAAACGGGCAGTCGCATCGCTTTGCTTTCTGTAAGACGCAACTGCGGTTCACCTACCCATTGCCGACTTCTTCCGGTACGCTCCTTTGATCGAAAGTGCCTTTCTCTTGGCCCTTCACTGTTCAGCTTGTCTTCTCCTCCGCGTATTTTTCGTGTGACGTTCACAAGCCGCCCCCTGAAACTTTTCCCCACGTCGGGACGCCCAAAACCGCCGTTGGAAGGAGCTGATCACTTAAATTCGCTGAGAAGACAGCTTGAAAGTATGTTTCGGAATCGCTTTCATCAATTTTGCGGTTTTCACAAATATCAGATCAATTGGCCATCACGAAGCTACTTTGTTGTACATGAGCAGCGAGCCTATTCAAGGTTGAAGCACTACAGCTTGAGAACAAGACAAAAAGGTGGCCAGCAATGGGACATGCATTTCAGTGTACTGCAAGAAATCTTCCGCAACCTGTGTGAGTACAAGCCACTCTTCATAAAATCAAATCAAAACGCGCTGAAAAAAGAAGAAATCGGCCGTGAGGAGCTGTCGGTCGTCTGCGTCCTGCAATTATCCTGCGAGTTGGATGTTAAAGGAGCTTGATTCTGCACTTCTCAGCGTTTGCAAAAGAAACTGTCCCTAGACCTCAGCTATTGCAGCATCTGAACATCTTCATTTCACAATTCCACAATTGAATCAAATCAAGTTCCCAGCGGATTCACAAGAGGAAACTTATGATATCACGTGAGTGTACAATAGGGTTTTTTTTTTAAATGAGGCATAAGCTTATACACTACGGGTGGGCCACCTTTTATTTTTTCCCAATATTTAATTTAAGTTAGAGGGCCATGCCATATTCAAGAGGGGGGGACATAGTATAGGCTACCTTGGATGACTAGTCCAAACAAGTTTTGTTTTGTGTATGGTTTTAAATCGTCATAGGGAAAGTAATCTAAATTTGCTTATTGTGTGATCTAAATGCTCCAGAAAGAACGTAGATTTAAGGAAAGGGGGGACATAATAGAATTTTGGTGGTATCTTATAAGCTTAAATAGGGGTGTTTTATCATCCTACATGAATCTTAAATAGGGGGTTTTCTTAAAGTTCATGCATGCAGGTGACGTCCCCCTTTCATGAAGAGTGAATCCCCCGGGATCAAGTTCTCCTTGAGTCAACACTAATGCAAAACCGTATGATAAAGGAGAGGGAATGATCTTCAAATAAGATAGCATGGAATGCCAAACAAGAGAGCATGTTAATGGGGACTTCCTATTGGCATATGTGTGTGTGTGTGTGTGTGTGTGTAGAGATAGAGAGAGAGAGAGTTGGAAAATGACGAGCAAGAGGAGCCGGTGAGCCATTTCTTAACTGAAAAGCCGACTTCTCCAACTTTTTCTAGTGTTAGAGGTTTGGGGAGGTGGTGACACATCAGCATACGGGCGTTGATTATAACTGTAGAGGCCCTCATGTTGAGACACAAGACAAGGTAATTATGAATAGGAGCCTTCTTAATAGGCTCCTTGGGGGCAAGTCATTTGGGTAGGCCCTCATGTTGAGACATGTGCATGATTCTGGACAAGGTGGTTCTGGATAGGGCCTCCCGAACAAGCTCCTTGGGGAATTGCCATTATGGCAGATTACCTTTATGGAAGTTTCCTGACCAGATGATGGAGATTAAAACTCCACCAACCCAAGCCCTTGATGGGGGTGGAGGAAAGAGGAGGGAAAGGGTGAAGGGGGAGAGTTTTAAAAATAGTGAAAAATCACAAAAAGACCACCATCTAAATCTCACCATTTTATTGTCTATATCATGCATGCTAAGGTAACATTTAAAATAAAATTCGAGATGCAGCTCACAATTATATCTAAAAGAGATAAAGAAGTGAAATGCAAGCATGTGGCATTGGCATCTAAGTGAATGCTTAAGTTCCCATGTAACAGTATATCTTATGTGCACTAAAGCAATGCAAAATCAATTAGACTAGTGATATCTGTAAAGCAAGGATTCCTTCCCATTGCAAATAGTGTCGTAAGGAAAAAGCTACCAATTGGATCGTCAAAGATGCATTGTACGAGCAAATATCTTATTTTTAAGAGAAAAAAGCTACCATATTGATTGTTCTTTTAGGGAAAAGAAAATCTTTTATGGACCTAAGCATTCATTATTATATATTAAAACCAAGAAAAGTCATGTCCCCAATTAGAGAGAGAGAGAGAGAGAGAGTATATTATAGTCTATGAAAGACCAAAAGGTCTATGACACTAAAGAAACGAGATTTAGTTAAGGACTGAGATTCCAACAAAACCAAAATGCCAGTTAAGGGTTGAGAGTCCATCCTAGTGTCTTAGAAGACTTATGTATTACATCAAATATAGGCTAAGTGTCTCCACATCTATGTTGGTGTCTTCACAAACTTGAAATATTTAATAAGAGCCATGCCTTCACGATATATTACCCACTTGCCATTCTTTCGATCTTCTCGTACTATTTGAAGTTCAGTAGCCTTCATCTTAAGTTGTTGAGGGGTAAGATATTCTGCTATCCATATCTTGGTGCCTTTCAAGGCTTTGGTCTGGCATAGGATTGCCAACCTGTCCTCCAGAGTCTTGAATGTGATGATGGCATGATTTCGTGGTGTGCATTGGAATGCCTTGACTATTGCAGTGTCCCAAGTGATCATGGGCACAGCTTAGTGCTATATTATCAAGGCATTGCTCAAACGGTTAAAGAACTTTTAAACCCTCACTTCGCCAATTCTCTGGTAAACCCCCAATCCCTACAATGTGTGCAAGTTTCTCCCTAGCTTCGGAGGTTCTTGATTTGTGTTCTTGAGGACTCACAGTGTGCTTGATTTCACCCATTCTCGTTCGAGCTACGATTGGAGAGGACCCAATCGATGAACTAGTAGCTTGAGCAAAAGATTGGACCTTTGATTTGGTCATGTTGACTAAAAAGAAAGGGTTCAATCCTTGGATTTTTTATTTTCGTCAAAAGATCAGTGTCCAGTTTTGTGAACAAAAAAGGATCATGTCACTTTCTCCCTATCCCATCAGCATTCTTCTACAACTAGTGGCGGATCTTTGCCATGTAGCAGGCACAACTCGATGTTGATTTTTACCACATTTTGTCGAATCAAGAGATGAACCGAGTTCTGGCAAGCCTTGTTTATTTTTGTTGCAATGGCAGCTAGCTTTCAAGTCACACATAGTGGCGACATAGCTATGTTAACCTAATGTGGACTGCACTTGAAGAAATGGGCAATAGTGTCAAGTTTCAAGCTTGAAACCATGGGGTTGTAATGCGATATTTGCGGACACTAGGGTTCCATTGAGCCACGTTCCCTCGACCAGTTTGTTGGTGGTGATAGATCTAGAATGCATGATTGCATTTAGCTAGCACCTGTGCTTGACAGGACAGTCTACAGTTTTAAGCTCATCCTATGCTTGAAATGATAGTAGGCTTCAAGAGGTTGGTGATGGGATATCTCAAGGTGTATGCCCCAGGCACACCTTGGGTTCTATGTGTGTGTGCTAGAGGCACTGTTAGGTGCCCATAAGCACTATTAGGTGGTGGTAGATGCCACATAGGATGATTCAGAGATTCTAGGAGCTGATTGAGGAGATGATTGTGGAGCTTGGTGGCTCATGTAGAGGTGCCTACATATGGACCTCATCCTTCTTTCTCTTGTTTCATGTTCATGCTTTCCTTTCACTTTTTCAACATGGTATTAGAGCACTATGATCCTCCTTGAGCCCTTTATGCCATGTCATCATCATCATCTTCTTCTTCTTCTTCTTATGCCATTTTCCTCTTTCCTTCTAAAATTTTGTGTGAGCTTGTTCTCTACCTACAAGCAACCATTCCCAGAGTCCTTTTGGCTGGAGAGACCCTTCGTATGGGCAACCTTCCACGTCAAGGCAAGTAGGGAATGGTGCCCACAAACCTGTGCAACACCTGCCTTCTTCCTGATGCCATTTTGTGCAATACGACTTGTTAGAGCAACCATTTCGAAATTCCTCTGAGCCACGCTTGCACAACAACATGAGCTAGCCCATGTCCTAATTTGAAGTGAAATGGTCCATCGAGGAGGGAGAAAACACGAAAAAACCAATCGATAATCAAGCTCCTGGCTATGGCGACGTGACATGGCATTTTGCCTTTCCTCTTCAGTGGCTCTTCTCTGGTATACCAACTTTATTTCTACCTAGAAAGCCCTCTTTTCTTTGCTTTGAAGAGTGAGATACAAGCCCTCAAAAATCAGGCCTCTGTTTTGGATAGTTTTGACAATGTTGTGAGTTTGGTGCTACATTAGATGCTACTTTGGCATTTCTGATGTTTTAAAGTGTTGAATAGCATCAGTACAATTGTGGCTACAACTTTCCTTTAGGTTTCTATACCTGGATTTGCTTGGAATACTTTCATTTAGCCACCTCTATGAAGCATGCAAGTTGAAGTATCATTTCCATTATGATTTTTTGGTTACAAGTCTTTGCTACACCAAATGCTTGTACTTTGAAGCTTTTCAGCTTTTTACTACCCATTTTGGGTTAGACCCTCTCATGGCTACCTTCTTGCATATTGATAAGTTCAATGGCAAAAACAATCACCATGAAAAGTTTTGTAAGGCAAAAAAGGAAGCAACTACAAAACCAAAAACTGCCAATTTACTTTCAGTTGATGTGCCTCCACAAGATGAGGCCTCCTATGATGATTATGCTTTTTGAACCAGCTCCACATATGCTCCAGATCTCTCTTTTATGTTGAGTCAAGGTACTCTGCCTGGATAGTCCTCCAAAATGAATGGAATAAACTATTGTGTTCTTTGTAAACACCTTTGGTCACCATATGATGTAGGCCATGTGTATGTTTTTAACTCCATGGTACCTCCTGCAGACATTGTGTGCATGTACATGCAGGGGAGATAACCATTGGGGGGTCTTATGTATCCCTTTGTGTCTATTTGTGGCATAAACTCTCTCTTCTTGGGTCCACAATATGGACGTGGGAGCAACGATTCAAAATCATTTTCAAAGAGACCACATGCTGGACACAAGTCATTACCAACATTTGGCCAAAATAAAGGCCGTTCTGATGTATGCAATAAAAGCTTTTAAGCCTTCTATTTCACCTTTGGATTTCTCGCTGAATTCTTTTATAGGAGCCCATGTTGGATGCATTTCTTTGCTCGGGATTGAAGTTAAGAGAGAGTAAGGTTCTTCAGGTTCCCATTTTGTATCAAGAGAATAGTGTTGCCATTGCATCACTGGTTTTTCATCCTTTAAGAAAAATCGAAAATAGTGTGGAGCGTTATGACCAATCAGGGCATCACCACCTTTTTGTATGAAAGGTAGAATAAAGCTCTTCCACAATCATACATCGTCTCAACCATTGAGCATATTGTTCCTTCCTTATGGCCACCAACTTGCCTCCCACATTTTCTTATCAAGTCATCCATTGTCTCCATGTCCTTGTGTTTTAGTTCTCTTGAAACTGTGCTAAATACCTGATCGATATCCTCATGTGTGTGCCCGATCAACAAAAACCCAACTTCAATCTCATTGAAGATTCTATGAGCGATTAGCATTGAGCAAAATGCAAAGAAGAGTACATTCTTATTCTCTCGTCCGCAATTGTCTGCTTGTATTCTCAAAGTTGCTGGTAGGCGACCTTTTTCTGCATGTACATTGTGAATTGCCTTCATAACGGATGTTACAACTTGATTGCTATCGTCTAGATGCAAGGAATCAATCCATATGTCTGCAAAAAACTTAAATCCGTGCACTAACACTCCACATAGATGTGTCTTTAAAAAGTATTTGCCTTGTAGCTTAGGTGGAGTGTTAACGAATCGAGGTAATGTTGTTGTATTTTGATCCATACCATCTACAATAATGCACATGTACTCATTTGGGTAAGAAATAGCTTGCTCCTTCCAAAATGCATATTTTATTCTAGAATGTCGAACAAGTCCATGATGAAATTCTCTCTTTCTTTTGTAAGCTTCTTTTTGTTCTGGAGATGTTGCACTCTCAAGTGCTCGCTTTAGATCATCACAGTCGTTGCACTTTGACATTTTTTGCCTCTTTGGGATTTTAAATGTCCAAAGCTTTTTTTCCAAAGAGTATACAAAGTATGAAAAGATGTCGCATGCCCTCTTTGCCTCTGTGTTTCTCCAATAGAGTTAAATACTTCTTTTTTGGTCAAACCTATCGGAAGATGCATTTCTGATAGGTGGGGTTGCGGTAAAGCATTTTCATAAATGTAATCTTTCAAAATTGCTGTTGCTGCAACCGTTGAGGCTCTTGTTTTGGGCCTTCCTATGTTTCCATGAATGTTAAATTTAACTCCATACTTTGCTTTATTAGCCAAATTCCAATATGTGCCATGTGATAATCCTGTAATAATGCGATATGCATTATTGCATATACTTTTTCCATTTATAAGAGACCTTATTTGATGTCCTGAACTTCGCCTTCTCTTATCATTTACAAGAAAGAAAGACAATCTCGTGAGTAGGTATTCATTTCTTCTGCTTCCTTTCCTTTGCCAGACATGTTCTCTACAACCCTTGATGTCATGTAAGTTAATGGATCGCATACATGTATGCTTACAGCATGTAGATCGCATTGCTTTTAGCATAACATCTTCATTCATTACTCTTATTCTCTTTGGTTGCTTTTCTGGATCTGCCTGCACTCGTTGTCTTTTCATGCATCTGTATGTCCGTTTTGGGACCTTCTGTACATTCTTATTTGGATTTGTGTAGTTCTCCTTGTAAGATTTATTTGTCACATTGTTTTCATGAGATGTTGCATCCTTGATCTTATCACTTTGACAGTCAAATACTGAATATTCCTTTGTTGATGTCATCCTTGCTTTTGATACATTCGTCAAACCATTTATAACATTTACAAGTTCACAATCAAAGTCAAACACCGAATAGTCCTTTTTTGATCTCATCCCTACTTTTAATACAATCGTAGAACCACTTGTCACAATGGCATTAGAGTGTCCCAAATGATCTTCAAACTCATCTATTCCTGAGAGAACATCACTCATTGATGCACTTTCTATGGATTTCATAACTCCATAGTCAGTGGTGATAGAGTGTCTGGAATGATCTTCAAACTCATCTATTCCTGAGAGAACATCGCTCATTGATGCACTTTCTATGGATTTCATAACTCCATAGTCTTGAAACTCCTCTACTCCAGAGAGAACATCACTCATTATACTATCGTGCATGATTTCCATAATTCCATAGTTACCTACTTTGACTCCAAGAACTTTATCAGTATCCATGAAGCCATCCATGCTTGAAAATATAACACTTTGACATCTTTGCCCAAGTTCTCAATGTGCATGAACTCATCCACCCCGGATAAGGCATCACTTGTGAAATATTTTTCTTTCTCGGTACCAATGAACTCATCAACTTCTGATAAGACGTCAGTGCTATAGTTGAGTGCATTGGAATCATCCATCTCTGAAGGAATAGAGCTTGGTACATTGGCATATTTTTTCAATTCTTTGATGTTGTAGTATACATTATGTTTATCATTAAAAACCACATGCCAAGTCTTTCCAATCTTTAAAAATTGCATGCTCCATCTCAAATCCTTACCTACCTCATAGTAGGGACCATCCAATGACATTGAGTTATCATCCATACCATCATCAGTAACTTTTTGAATTCTCATCTGCGCAAATGTCCAGTGTTCAACTTGTTCAAATCCCAAGACTTGACCTTCTGCTACATACTTATTTGTAAATGATAACATTTGTAAAATATCTCCCACTCTAAAATCCAAAGATATGCACTTTGTATTCCTGATGACATGTGTTGGATAAGTCTCATCTCTGTCCCATGCAATAAATGCTTTGTTGGAAGTATTATAGGGCATAACATCTCCAAGGATTTCCATATCCCCACACTTATGCTTTAGCTCAACATGTGCACTAAGAATCCTTGATACGATAACCGCCACCTTATCTTCGCCAAGTCTTCTAAAGTGACAAATAGAATTTGGATCACTTTCATGGATTGTAGCAAATGCAACTACTTCTCTTTTACAACATAAAATCACCTCCATCCCCGGAATAAATTTTGTAGCCATCTCCTTTGTGAGTTTCCTTTGCAAACAAGCTGTAACAACCATTATAAAGAACATTAGTCTCTTCTCAATAATCTACTTTATTAATGATTTAAAAATCCAGAACTTGTTTGAAAATTTAATTAGACACTAACCAATAACAACCGTAAACCAATAACAACCCTAAACCCTAAACCCTAAACCCTAAACCAAAACAACCCTAAACCCTAAACCCTCAACCCTAACCAATAACAACCCTAAACCCTAAACCCTAAACCCTAACTCCCAATCCCTAAACCCTAAACCCTAAACCCTAACCCCCAAACCCTAAACTCTAAACCCTAACCCCCAAACCCCAAACCCTAACTTCCAAACCCTAAACCCCAAACCCTAAATCCTAAACCCCAAACCCTAAACCCTAACTCCTAAACCCTAAACCCTAACTCCTAAACCCTAAATCCTAAACCCTAAACCCTCAACCCTAAACCCTTAACCCTAACCCCCAAACCCTAAACCCTAAACCCTAACCCCCAAACCCTAAACCCTTAACTCCGTAAGCCTAAACCCTAGATCCTAAACCCTAACTCCTAAACCCTAAACCCCAAACCCTTAACCCTAACCCCCAAACCCTAAACTATAAACCCTAACTCCTAAACCCTAAACCCTAAACCCTTAACCCTAACCCCCAAACCCTAAACTCTAAATCTTAACCCCCAAACCCTAAGCCCTAACTCCCAAACCCTCCTAAACCCTAAACCCTATCTCCCAAACCCTAAACCCTAAACCCCAACCCCTAAACCTTAAACCTTAAACTCTAACTCCCTAACCCTAAACCTTAACCACCAAACCCTAAACCCTAAACCCTAACCCCCAAACCCTAAACCCTAAACCCTAAATCCTAAACCCTAAATCCTAAACCCTAACCCCCAAACCCTAAACCCTAAACCACCAAACTCTAAACCCTAACCCCCAAACCCTAACCCTCAAACCTTGATCCCTAAACCATAAACCCTAAACCCTAACTCACCAAACCCCAAACCCTAAACCCAAACCACGAAATCCTATGAGTGTTTTCAAGTAATATCATTTATTTAAGTAATAGTTTTAATTAGAATTCATAAGTATTAGTGGAATTAATAGTTGGGAGGGTGGTAGTGGGAGAAAGGGAGATTGGGAAAGTGGAGAAAGGGAGTGTGGGAGGGTGGTAGTGGGAGAAAGGGAGAGTGGGAGAGGGAGTGGGAATGGGGGCGGTATGGTTTTACAACAGCTTCCCCTATATATACAAAGATGTGCATATATGTTCGATCCTCTTGTTTCTAGTGTACTTAGCAATAAGCAGAAGACCAGAGATGATGTTTTTAATGTAAGAAAATAGTACGCAGCGGAAGATAACAACAAAACGCAAGTACACGATGGAAAGCTGGAGAGAATACAAAAATTCTGATATACCAAACTGCTGATACAACTGATGGTTGGCTGTCCACCCGTGCGCTCTACAGACAGAGCTTCGATGGTGATCTAGACAGATGCTAGACGGAGGACTATGAACGTGAAGAACTGGTGATCTGATGATAGGGGGTGGCCACACTTATAGTGTAAGTGGTTGACGGTCGGCCTTGTAATAGGCAGTCGGCCTAATAGATCATAGGTCATACTGTCAGGCCTGGGGCTACCGGTAGCCCCCGGACCCTGCCGCTGGGGGCTTTGCCCCCAGACCCCCACCGGGGTCCTGCGCCCCCCGGACCCCCTGCTATCGGGGGGGCTATCGCCCCCCCGAACCCCCCCTTTGTGCAGACGGGTATCTACTCTTGGCTCCTAAGCCGTCTCATAACCATCTGGTCTACTCTAAGACCCCTTCGAGTGTCTAAACTGGGGATCCCTCCCAATATCTGATACCCATCATGGCTTCTCCTCATATGGGGGCCTTACAACATTGGGTACATAGAATATTGGTGGGTTACATGAGAGGTGGACATTTGAGCTAACTCTAACATTTAAGTGGTTGCAACCTATTGATTTGACTGCGGCACGAGTTATCTTTACCGCATATCACGAGGAGTGAGTATCAATCCCTACCTAGCTTATCTCCTACATTGTGGAGGATTATATCAAATAATAATTATTCTTAATTCATAATGCAGCTTGCATTGGAGCTTGGTAATTGTGGACATCTTAGCCAAGCAATGCTTCTTTGTCAATTCAATAGCATCTATCCATGGCAGTGTATCAGAGTAAGTATAACCTACTTGTGTCATAATTATGTCAATGAGATGCATCCTATGCAATGCGCACATTCATTTATGTTTTCTATTTTGATGTGTAGATCTGCTCGAAAGTTGGTAGGTGCTATAGATGCACTTATGCAAATGGAGGGTGACTTGGAAGATCAAATAGAGTATGTAACATGCCTTGCAGCAAAGCAGAATGATGACCACAGTTGTGGGTGGAGAGTCGGATATAACTGCTTTTGCCTCCTTGCTCGAATTTTTAATTTGAGAGGCGGTGAAACCTCATTGTCCACATATACAGACTTGCATCTATATGCATTTATGTCATCTATCATTAAGGCATTTATTGATAATGTGGTGGAGCATCCAGAGGAAACATTGGTTGCTACGCCCATAAGTTGTCCTGATGTAACCGCTGTATTGGACGAAATGGGGAGCTCTTCTGAGGTTAGGGTCATCATTAGCAAGCAACCTCGTGTTTTGACTTTTGGTAGCGAGGAAGTTACAATCCTCTCCGACCCTTTGAAAGAGGCTAATGACAAAGTCATGATGGCCATCCTCAGGTTTGATATGAACATCTCTTGGCTTGATACTTTAATCATTTGATTCAATCTGCTTCTAACATTTGTTTATTTATTGCTGCAGTACGGTTATATCTCATTTTCCTAGATCAGAAAAGAATCGCATCTGTATGCTCGATTCTCTTCTTTCAGCTGTACTTAGTGATACCAAGAAGACATTAGATGATGTTTGTTCAATTCTACAACCTTTAGACTTGGATGGCATACTACTTGTCTTTATGCCATACTATGAGAAGTAAGTATGGTCTCAATCTTTCTTTTACTCTCTTATTTATAATATTGTGTCAATTAATACTTAATATTGTGATAAATCTTATCGCTCTTTATTGGTGATGTAGTTCACATTGGAGCCTGATAGTATGGGACCTTGATGACAACCATTGTTGGTTTGTCAACTCAATTACAGGCTTTCACGGGGTATTTAGGTAAGTGTTCTTTTATCATATCATTATGAACATGCATCTTACTATTTACTACACAAATTCACTTTGTCATATGTCATGATGGATAGGTCTGCAAACAAGTTAGTTTCTACGATTATGAAAATCAGGGAGCATCAAGACCAACCAAATTTCCAGACACACCTCGCAGTGGAGCAGAAAGACATGTTTAGTAGTGGGTGGAGAATTGCCTACAACTTCATGTTGTATCTCAATGAAATTTTTGAACATGTCTCAATAGAAGCATATACCAAGCTCGAGCTACAAGATTTTGTGGCTAAGACTGTTCACTATCTAACTGCTATCATGTTAGAGTTAGCTCAAATGTCCACCTCTCATGTAACCCACCAATATTCTGTGTACCCAATGTTGTAAGCCCCCCATATGAGGAGAAGCCATGATGGGTATTGGATATTGGGAGGGATCCCCAGTTTAGACACTGGAAGGGGTCTTAGAGTAGACCAGATGGTTATGAGACGGCTTAGGAGCCAAGAGTAGATACCCGTCTGCAAAAAAGGGGGGTTCGGGGGGGCGATAGCCCCCCCGATAGCAAGGGGTCCGGGGGGCGCAGGCCCCCGATGGGGGTCTGGGGGCAAAGCCCCCAGCGGCAGGGTCCGGGGGCTACCGGTAGCCCCAGGCCTGACGGTATGACCTATGCGCGATCCTTCATCTGCCCGCCGACATGTTTTCTGAAGGGTCGGTGGTCTTCCAGGCCGACTGTCTATTAGGCCGACTGCCTATTACAGGGCCGACCGTCAACCACTTACACTATATAAGTGGCCACCCCCTATCATCAGATCACCAGTTCTTCACGCTCATAGTCCTCCGTCCAGCATCTGTCTAGATCACCATCGAAGCTCTGTCTGTAGAGCGCACGGGTGGACAGCCAACCATCAGTTGTATCAGCAGTTTGGTATATCAAAATTTTTGTATTCTCTCCAGCTTTCCATCGTGTACTTGCGTTTTGTTGTTATCTTCCGCTGCGTACTATTTTCTTACATATCATTGGGAAACAACATGATGGACTCAGTGAAGAACCTGAGGGAGCCAAAGAAAAAGAAGAGACAATTCAATCTCCTTCTGTATCACAGCCTCAAGTAGAAGCATTACAGTCTACACTTGAATTAGAGACTCAATGCATTCTTCCTACTTAGATCACCATCGAAGCTCTGTCTGTAGAGCGCACGGGTGGACAGCCAACCATCAGTTGTATCAGCAGTTTGGTATATCAGAATTTTTGTATTCTCTCCAGCTTTCCATCGTGTACTTGCGTTTTGTTGTTATCTTCCGCTGCGTACTATTTTCTTACATGGTATCAGAGCTCAGGCTATCTGAGTAACGACTTTATTGCAAGTTCAACGAGCTTTGTTAGCAAAGGCTACTAGGAGTGATGGCTGCACCAACCCCGTTGTGAATTCGTCCACCTGCCAAGGCAAGCTCGATGGGACGAATTATACTTTGTGGAAATTCAAGATCAGCGCGATCTTGGATTCATATGAGCTTCTGGATACTGTTCTGGGATTGGATCCAGAACCGGTTGGATCACCGAATCCAAACAACCCCAACGTCATAACGCCACCGAATGCAGATCTTCTTCGGGCATGGAAACGAAGGAACGCAGATGCACTCTGCGCTCTTGTTACCAGTTCAAGTGATTCTGTTTTGACTCTGATTCAGCACACAGACAAGGCAAGTGAGGCTTGGAACATACTGAAAGGTCAGTATGAAACGCGGAATCAGACCAGAATTCAAAATCTGGAGAATATGCTTGCTGCAGAGAGGTGCTCTGATGGAGAATCAGCTGAGACATTCATCACAAGGATCAAGAATCTACGTGATCAGATGGCGGCGGTTGGGATTACAAAGACCAGCGAAGAGTTGGCCAGAAGGTGCATTCGGATCCTTCCACAAAAGTACGATGCGTTGGTCACGACACTCAACATGCAGGTAAGAAATCCACCCCTCACTTTTGAAGAGTTCAGCGTGATGCTTCTAGAGGAGGAGATGCGAATGAAGACCCGCGATGGCGGAAGTGATGCAGCATTCTCAACCACATCTTAAGGGAAGGGTGGAGAGAAGAAGAATGGTAAGAAGAAGAAGTTTTCAGGTAAGTGCCACTACTGCAACAAAAGCGGTCACATGATCAAGGATTGCAGAAAGAAGCAGCAGGACGAAAAGAATGGCACTACACAGTCTTCTTCGAAAGGCAAGGAATCTGCCAACACAGTTGAAACTGAGTTGGAGCTATGGGTTGCAATTGAAGAAATATGCTCCTCAACAGAAGTTTCAACAACGAATGATTCGTGGCTCCTTGATAGTGGAGAGTCCCGTCACATGACCAGAGGAAGGACTGGTATAGCTCTTTCAAGCCTCTACAAGAGCCCATGAACGTGACGGTCGGTAATAATGCAAAATGCCCTGTGGAAGGTACAGGTACTATCTCTCTTTCCATTCAAGAGGGTGAAACTAAAGAGCTTTCTGATGTATTACTAGTTCCTCAGCTAAAGAAGAACTTGCTTTCGGTTGCTGCGATAACTGATCGCAACTTGGAGGTGCGTTTCAAGAGGACCGGAGCAGAAATCCTTAATGCAGCGGGCAAGGTGGTCGGCAAGGCAGTAAGGAAGAACAATCTCTACGAGCTGACGGCACTAACAGTCTCTTCAGGAGTGGGCATCAGTAAGGTATGGCATGAAAGATTTGGTCATCTTAGTTATCCTATTCTTTTGGAAATGCAGAAAACAGGGATGGTTGCACACTTGCCTGCACTCTCAAAGGTGCAGGAACCTTGTGAAGCTTGTATGATGGGCAGGCAACAAAGGAAGGCTTTTCCACATGAGAGCGGCTATCGGGCAAAGGCTCCTCTAGAATTGGTTCATGCTGATCTCAGTGGGAAAGCTCCGACTCAAGCTTTGGGGGGATGTAACTACTATATGCTTATCGTCGACGACTACAGTAGATACATGTGGGTGTATTTTCTACGAGATAAGGCTGAAGCTCTTGGAAAATTCAAACAGTGGCAAAAGATGGTGGAAAACAAAAGCGGGCTGAAGGTAAAGAAGCTTCGCACGGATCGAGGAGAAGAGTTCCTCAATCGAAGCTTCACAAAGGCCTTGATGGGCAAAACACCTTTGGAGGCCTACTCAGGTAAAAAGCCTTCCGCTTCTCATTTCAGAACATTTGGATGTGAGTGCTTTGTTCATGTTCCAGATAGCACCAGAAAGAAATTAGATCCAAAGAGCAGAAAGTGTATCTTCATGGGCTATAGCCAGGAGTCAATGGCGTACCGGCTATATGATCCAGAGGCAAAGAAGATCGTGGTCAGTCGTGATGTGGTGTTTTGGGAACAGCCACATACAGTGGAGGAGGAGGTATGCCCTTCCACTTTATCATCAACCGTAAAAGTAACTCACCTTGTGCCCGTATCTAAAGCAGAGTTGCAGAATGAGGAGGAGTACTTCGAGGAACAGACTCCACCAACACCACAACATGCCTTGGCTCCACAAGGTAAGCCACTTCCAAAGTGGGCAAGGCAGCTCTTTGATGAGAAGAATCCGGTTCCAGACTTGGCGGAGTCATCTGCAGATGGACTTCGACGATCGAAGAGGATAGAGGAGCAGAAAAGGGCTTCTGAACACATAGTCAATATGGCCTTGATGGCTGAGATTATGAAAGTTCAAGAACCTACGAATTTGGATGAGGCAATGGTCGATCCAAATTGGAAAGCTGCCATGCAAGAGGAGTATGACAGCATCATGAAGAATCAGACTTGGGACTTGGTTGATCGTCCAGTAAAAAGGAAGATCATTGGTACCAAATGGGTATGGAAGGCCAAGTACAAATCTGATGGATCTTTGGAAAAGTACAAGGCTAGGCTTGTTGCACAAGGATACTCTCAAGTTGAAGGCTTTGATTTTGAGGATTCCTTTGCTCCTACAGCAAGGATGACAACTATTCGGGTGGTACTTGCCTTGGCTGCTCATAAGCAGTGGCCGGTGTTTCAAATGTACGTGAAATCTGCGTTCTTGAATGGACATCTCAAGGAGGAGGTATATGTGTTCCAGCCACCAGGATTTGAGGTGCCCAATTCAGAGAACAAGGTTTGCAGACTAAAAAAGGCATTGTACGGGCTGAAACAGGCCCCAAGGGCATGGTACCAACGGATTGATAGCTTTCTCATATCTATTGGTTTCTCAAAAAGTGCTTCTGATGCTAACCTGTATGTTTGTAAGCAGGATGGCAAGTATGTGGTAATAGTTCTTTACGTGGATGACTTGATCATCACAGGAGATCATGAGAAGATGCTACAAAAGTTGAGGGAGTCGTTGAGTTCCGAGTTTGAGATGACAGATTTGGGGCTCATGCACTTTTGCCTCGGCATTGAGGTTTGGCAAAAACCTGGCAGGATTTTCATCTCTCAGCAGAGATATGCTCGCCAGATCTTGAAGGCATTCGATATGACCGAGTGTAAGGACGTGGTCTCTCCCATGGAGGTGAATGGTAAGCTCTCAGTGGAGGATGCATCACCACTTGTCGACATCAAGGAGTATAGGAAACTTGTGGGGAGTCTCATTTTTCTGTGCAACACTAGACCTGATATCAGCTTTGCAGTTGGTGTACTTAGTAGGTTCTCAAATCAACCTCAAGAGAACCATTGGAAAGCAAGGATGCATGTGCTAAAGTACGTGAAAGGTACACTGGAGTATGGCATTACCTACAGAGCAGGGAAGACCTTGGCGGGTTACTGTGACTCAGATTGGGAGGGAGATTGTGATTCTAGAAAGTCAGTTTCTGGATATTGTTTCTCACTTGGTTCAGGAGTGTTCTCTTGGATTAGCAAGAAGCAACCAACAGTGGCACTATCTTCGACGGAAGCTGAGTACAAGGCAGCATGCATTGCTGCTTGTGAAGCAGTTTGGCTAAGGAGGATCCTGCAAGACATAGGAGTTCCAATCGAAGATGCGACGGTTCTAAAATGCGACAATCAGAGTTGCATGGCCATTGCAAAGAATCCTGTGTTCCATGCTCGTACAAAGCACATAGAGATCCAGTATCACTACGTACGAGAGCTCATCAAGGATGGAGTCATAGAGCTGGAGTATTGTCCCACAGAGGACAATTGCGCAGACATCTTCACGAAGGCTCTTGGGAGTGATTTATTGTTGCGGCATCTACATCGACTCGGCATTGGTCCGAACACGTAGTTCATCTTCGGGTGAACATTGAGGGGGGGTGTTAGAGTTAGCTCAAATGTCCACCTCTCATGTAACCCACCAATATTCTGTGTACCCAATGTTGTAAGGCCCCCATATGAGGAGAAGCCATGATGGGTATCGGATATTGGGAGGGATCCCCAGTTTAGACACTGGAAGGGGTCTTAGAGTAGACCAGATGGTTATGAGACGGCTTAGGAGCCAAGAGTAGATACCCGTCTGCAAAAAAGGGGGGTTCGGGGGGGCGATTGCCCCCCCGATAGCAGGGGGTCCGGGGGGCGCAGGCCCTCGGTGGGGGTCTGGGGGCAAAGCCCCCAGCGGCAGGGTCCGGGGGCTACTGGTAGCCCCAGGCCTGACGGTATGACCTATGCGCGATCCTTCATCTGCCCGCCGGCATGTTTTCTGAAGGGTCGGTGGTCTTCCAGGCCGACTGTCTATTAGGCCGACTGCCTATTACATGGCCGACCGTCAACCACTTACACTATATAAGTGGCCACCCCCTATCATCAGATCACCAGTTCTTCACGCTCATAGTCCTCCGTCCAGCATCTGTCTAGATCACCATCGAAGCTCTGTCTATAGAGCGCACGGGTGGACAGCCAACCATCAGTTGTATCAGCAGTTTGGTATATCAGAATTTTTGTATTCTCTCCAGCTTTCCATCGTGTACTTGCGTTTTGTTGTTATCTTCCGCTGCGTACTATTTTCTTACATATCATTGGGAAACAACATGATGGACTCAATGAAGAACGTGAGGGAGCCAAAGAAAAAGAAGAGACAATTCAATCTCCTTCTGTATCACAGCCTCAAGTAGAAGCATTACAGTCTACACTTGAATTAGAGACTCAATGCATTCTTCCTACACAAGAAGTGGAGACTCAATGTGCATCTACAACATCACATCTTGTAAAGGAGGAAGAGATTAAGTCTATCGCGATTACACCAGAAGTAGAATCTCAATGTACACCATCCACACAAGTAGAGACTCAATGTACTCTTAGAGAATCACAGCCTCAAGAGGACTCATCAGACTCTATTCAGTTGTAAAACATGTAGAAAGAAACATGAGTCCTTGAAGATTTTTATCTTGTTTGTATTGATTAATGATAGTGTTTTTAAAACTTATGTTAAATGTTGCAATACATTAGGATATTTTATGATATTTATTCATTACAATACATTAGGTTTTACTTTTTTGAAAGTCTAATTTATTATGTACAATAAATATCAATGATGAGAATCTAATAATTATATCATTCTTATGTTCCATCACTTTATTTTATAGATTTCAATGTACTCAAAATCTATCATTTATTATGTATAGCAAGTCTAACTTATATTATATTAAAAGAATATCTCATGATGAGATTCTAATAATTACTAACTTATATTATATTAAAAGAATATCTCATGATGAGATTCTATTAATTATATCATTCTTGTGTTCCATCATTTTATTTTATAGATTTCAATGTACTATCACTATCTTACATGTCTCAAATGTCTCCCATTACGGTCTTGCATCCCATCATTTTATTTTATAATGTCTCGCATTACGGTCTTGCATCTAGTCATCTCGCATTATGGTCTTGCATCTGTAGTTCTATGAATTCCCTAGTAGTCGTTCATCTTCTATATCTCACCCGCAGCAGACACTTCTTCCACTTTGCTCTTCTTACCTTACTCCTCTCCTCAAGCTTGCTCCTTCCATCTTGCCCGCAGCCTTGCCTCCTCTTCTCAAGCATACTCCTTTCATCTTGCCTTACCTCCTCTAGTTACCTTCCTCACTCTCGTTACCTTCCTCACCTCGTTCGTCTTCTATATCTTTCCTTACTCTCGTTACCTTCCTCACCTCGTTCGTCTTCTATATCTCACCCGCAGCAAAAACTTCTTCCACTTTACTCTTCTTGCCTTACTCCTCTCCACACTTCTTCCACTTTACTCTTCTTACCTTACTCCTCTCCTCAAGCTTGCTCCTTCCATCTTGCCCGCAGCCTTACCTCCTCTTCTCAAGCATACTCCTTTCATCTTGCAGCCATTATGGATCTTTTTAAGGTAATCGATTCTGTCGAGCAAGCCATTAGCAGCCTCAAAGAATGGATTGCCGAGAACCAAGGAAAGAGAGAGGAGAGAAAGCAAAATCCAGCTCCATTAACCCAGTACGAGAAGGATGACTTTGCTTGTCAGAAGGGCTTAGAGAAGGAAGAGGAAAGAAAAATAAGTATGGCTACTACTAAAATAGATAAATTGCAGTCATATAGGAGAGAGTTGATAGACTTTCAAAGTGAGATATCTTCGCGTGTGGCTCGTTATGGAAGATTTTCCCCCGAGGAAGCACAAGCCATTCGGAATAAACAAAGTGTTATGCAGGAGAAAATTCATCAATCCTTACTTCTCTTCTATAATTTTAACTACATTGACGAGGAAGAGATGAGCTCAGCTCTTGAATGGGTTGAATTTAGGCTAAGGACTTGAAAATAGAAAATTCATCAAATTGAATGGCCGTAGTCTTGAAAATCTCACGCTTAACTTTTGAAGGTGTTTATTAACACCATTAAATATTAAGAGAGTTTACAACAAACGAATCTTATTTTTTCATGTAACTTATCTAGGCTGCGTTAAATTTTATAATTTTAGTTTCATGTCCTTAAAAAATATATAAAAAAATGCTTGTTTTTATGTTTTTATATGTGCTTTGAAGATTGGGTTTTTCTTAAATTTTATTTGAAAACTAGTCCAAAAGTATATGTAAAAATGAATTTGTACATTGGCAAGTCCAAAATTAATGAAATAAGTGTTTAAATAAAAATATATTGTACTATCGTTCTTAGTTTATATCAATAATATAAATTCTAAATTAGTTAGTTTAATATATCTCTAATGTATATGTTACTTATTTTTTATTTAATTAATAGTTATAATTATTTTATATTTTATATAAATAATGATAATTTTTAAAAGTAATATCTTATAAATATCATATATATATAATAGTATAGACTATACTATGTTTTAATATATTTTAATATAAATTTTAATATATTATTATATTACATTATAGATAATATACTTTAATATAATTTTTAATATATTATATTATAGATAAATAATATTATTAGTAAAGAGTTTTTGAAATTTAAATTTTAAAAGCCTTTCTAAGTTGTAGAGGATGCAATAGGCTAGGGAGTTTTTAAAAAATATTGTAAATTTTGAAAAAGCCCAAAGGATTGGAATTGTTGCATACGCAATAGCTTGGGAGAGTCTTTTGGGAAATTCAAAGGATTGGAGTTGTTAGGTATGCAATTGCTTGGGAGAGTTTTTTGAGAAATTCTTTAAAAGAGAAAAGGAGTTGTTGCGTACCCAATAGGTTAATAGAATTTGTTAAGTTGCAAAATTTTTTTAGAAATCTTAAAAATTTTTCAAACTAAAAGTAAAGAAACTTTTGGAAGGTGTTGCTCATGCAACAGGTTGAAAGAGATACAACAAGTTTAAAAAAAAATAAAAATTCAAAGAATTTGATAAGTGGAAGATGTGGCGTACACAATAGGTTAAAAATCTCTTTACCTGTTGCATGATTTGAAAAAAATTGTTGATTCGTGCAACAGGTTGAGATGAAGAGAGAACCAAGAAAAATGAAGAATGATCTCAGAATGAAAGAGTGGCGTATACTTATACTTATGCTAAAAACCCTAAAAAACTCACCCTAACCCTAATTATAACCCACTTCCCCATAAAATCTCAACCTTCCTCATTCTCTCATTCTCCCTCCTTTTTCAAATCCTCCTCCCTCCATTGGACTCCTCTCCTCTTAAGTTATTCCCTCTCCTCCCTTCTCTCCTCCTCCAATCCTCCTCCTCTCTCTCTCTCCCTCTCCCTCTCTCCTCCGCTTGACCACCCCTCCCTCCTGTCCCTCTCTTCCTCTCTCTTGCTTGGCCATCTCTCCCTACTCTCTCCCTCTTCTTCTCCCTATCTCCCTCCGCTCGATCCCTGCCCTCCCTTCTCTCTCCCTCTCTCTTGCTCCCTTCTAATCGGCCGCCCCTCCCTCCTCTCTCCCTCTCTCCTTCTCCCTTCTGATTGGCTGCCCCTCCCTCTTCTCCCTCTCTGCCTCCGCTCGGCCACCACCCTCCCTCCTCTCTCTCTCTACTCAGCCACCGCCCTCCCTCCTCTCTCCCGCTCCCTTCTGCTCAGCCACCCCTCCCTCCTCTCCCTCTCTATCTCCGTCTCGCTCCCCCCCTCCCCCCCCCCTCTCTCTCTCTCTCTCTCTTTCCATCAACGACACGACTCTTTGTTGGTGGCGTGGCTCTCTGTCGGAGTCTGGTGCATTCAAGGGTGTTCAAGGGGGTTAAAGGGGGGGCATTAGCCCTCCCCCCACCTATTACATGTGCAATAGGCTAGCCCATTGGCCAACCTATTGTGCATAAAAAAAGTGAGGGGGGAGGGCTAATGCCCTCTCTTAGCCTAAAGGGGTTAAAGGGGGGGCATTAGCCCTCCCCCCAACCTATTGTGCATGCAATAGTGTGGCTCACAGGTGGACCTGTTGCACGTGCAACAAGTGGGGGGGAGGGCTAATGCCCTCCCTTAGCTTAAATGGGTTAAAGGGGGGGCATTAGACCTCCCCCAACCCTATTGCATGCACAATAGGGAAGGCTAATGCCCTCCCTTCGTGGGCCGGCTTGTTGCATGCACAACAGGTGGGGGGGAGGGCTAATGCCCTCGTTTGGGTAAGACTTAATGCTCCATTAACCACCTTCTTAACCACTCTCCATAAATCCCCCATTAGCCTCCCCCTTAACATTAATAAATTACATTTATGCTAAATTACTTAATTTAACTCTAAACTAAATAATTTTTAAATATCTAATTGAATTATTTGGGTTGAAATATAATTGAACATTTTTATTTGTTTAATTGTGGAGAATCATGGCTCCCAAAGTTGCTTCCAAGGCTCCCAATGATTGATAAATACCTTGAACATGGTTGGTATTTGATGGAGCATAATTCAAAGTGTTTCTTGGTGATCACTAATGAGGCTATGTCAAGCTTAAATTACAGTCATGAGGTAATAAGAAATGGTGAAATAGTTTCAATGATAAGTATTAAAGACAATGGCTCGATTGAGGTTGCATGCAGAAGTAGGACTGAAGATGTGGTATATAAGTTGTGGGCGATGGACAAGAAGTACATGTTAAAGCCTGTACCAGATTCAGTGGTGGAAGGATCTACGAAACTACTTGATGCCTTGATATTACTGAGGACAAACTGGGATGGTTTTTAGAGTGTGCTAGTAGTAGTACCTACAGTCAGTGTGCCAGCACTAGCACCTGCAGTAAGTGTGGCAACAATAGTACCTATAGTAAGTGTGCCACCAATAGCAAGTGCACCACTAGTAGCATCTCGTTCTGAGGTTGTACACCCTGTAACCACCATGGCATTAAGTACTGGTACTCCATCTCTTGCTCAAACTACAAGAAAGTGAGTGAGTCATCCCGATGCGGAATAAGATTCCATAGCTATTTTAAGAAAGAGAGAAAAAATAACTCCAGCTCCATGGTCAGATCGAGTGAGTGCAAGTTATTTAGCACCAAGTGAGCTGTTGGATAGTGACAGTGAGGCTACAGAGTTCGAGGAAGAAAATGCATTTGCTAGTTTTTCAGTAAATGTGGAAAATCTACATCCTCCTGGAGACAAGGGATATGTTTGGGGATTGGTACAATTTCTCGTGATCACACTGCTTATTGATGTAGCTTCCTTGTTTATAAATCAACAGAAGTTGGATGTGCATTTTGGATGCAAGTTGTATGAAGAGACCAAGAATGCTAAAATGCCATTTGCAGGCAATGTCACCCTCTATCCAACGAAGTTTGTGAGACTTTCAAAAGATGATCGTCACTTGAAGGAAGTCACATTTCAAAAGCGTGGAGATTTTCTCAAAGCCTTCAAAGAGTTTAAAGATAGTGACTTTGCTCGTGAAGCTGATGTCTACGAGAGTAGATATGAGAATGACATCAAGCAGAGATATATGCTTGCAGAACCTTCCACTTCCAAGTATTGATTCACAATGCTCCACTCACTAAAAGTAGAGCATTCACTTTCAAGTATCGATTCCCAATGCTTCACTCACTAAAAGTAGAGCATTCTCAATGCTTCATTCACTAAAAGTAGAGCATTCATTTCCAAGTATCGATTCCCAATGCTCAACTGACTTTATTTAGAACCTTTCACTTCACACTCACCTATACTCATCTCCTCTATGCAAATACACTTAAGTGTCACCAATTCTCTCATCCTCTCTCTATTTATTCTCTCACTTCACTACCTCCACATTGAGGTAGTGAGGTATTCCTGCATCCTAGTCCTTGCAAACACTTTATTCTTCCATCTCCCCACCCATGGATGTATACCAAATCGCAGGAGATGTAGAGTTAGGAATTAGTAGTTTTAAAGAGTGGATTGCTTATCAATCCTCAAAGAGAGAGGCCGAAATTCGACAAGGCTATGCATTTGACACAGATGGAGAGAGAGGAATTTGATGCACAGAGGCATGCAGAGAGGGAGGAGACTCTGAAGATAGCAGAGAGAGCGAAAGACTTTTAGGGAATATTATTAAAGCACGACAAGATCCATTTGACTTCTTAAGTAACCTTCATTATCAACAGCACTTGATATGGGTGATTTGATGTCGATGTTGAAGAAACAATAAGGGCCTCACAAAGAAATTATCAAGAAACAATTTGTGACTACTTATTGAGGATACAGACGTGGAGTCAGTGGGAGACCAGGTTGTTGAGCAAATACGAGAGACTAATGATTAAATCTTTTACTCTTCATAAGATATCGACTAGCTCATGACATGCTACTGTATAGAAGGCGTATGTCGCCATTTCTTGATAGGTCTTCTTGTAATAGATGCGTGTGTTGTAGCTTCACCTTAGAAACTCATAGCTCCATCACGACCTGTGTGGTCTCAGCCTGTGTGGCACCATATCTCGACCTGTGTGGTCTTGGCCTATGTGGCAATATATCTCGACCTTTGTGGTCTCGATCTATGTGGCATATCTTGACCTATGTGGTATCATCTTGTGTGGCATTATATCTCGACCTTTGTGGTCTCGTCCTGTGTGGTCTGTAATAGTATAGTTGGTGAAAGAAGCAAGGGAAAGTAGATGAGCTGAGCTCTTTCATGACGTCTCTGAGGGAGGCTTTGAAGCTAGATCCTTAGGATCAGGTAGTGAACACACTCCTCTCGAAATTACGTGATGCCATTCTTGCCAGGGTTAGGAGCGTGGCTTGCGTTAGGGGACTGCCCATCTAAATTTTTTCCCCAGGTAGTAAAACTAAAGCGTGAGAGGAGATAATTGATACGGTCTTGGATCAGCATGGCAATGTCGAAATGGAGTTTTGGCATATCAGTGACATTTTTAGAAATCATTTTTGCGAGTTGGTAGGACAGCAGCCTGAGCAAGATCAGGCACGGGTAAATGCTGTGGAAGATGTATTAGCTGGAATTGATGCCCGTGTTTCTGACGCTCAGAGGGCAATGCTGTATAAACCCTTTTCTGTACAGGAGTTGTGGGATGCTCTTAGCTTAATGAAAAAGGAAAAGAATCCTGGTCCAAATGGAAAAGCCTTTGGGATGTGATTAAACATGTTCTTCTGGATATGTTGAATGCTTCTGTGAACCGAGGGTTTCTTTCCAAGAATGTTAATGCTGGTCTCCTCGAACTCTTTCCAAAGAGGCAAATAAGAATTCAAGTGGGCAATTGGAGGCCCATTACGATGTTGAATACATCGTATGAAGTGATGGCCAAGGTGCTAGCTATGAGGATCAGGAACATTTGTGCTCAAATAGTAGATAGAGAGCAGTGTGGGTTTGTATGATCTCGGGACATATTTGAAAATATCTTAAATGTTACGAATGCTTTGGATTTTGCATCTGCGTCTGGTCAAAAGTGTATCTTCTTATATGGCCTTGATTTAGACAAGGTGTATGACTGCGTCCAATGGGATTTCATCATAATGGTCGTCAAAAGATTGGGTTTTGGATTTCTCTTTGTAAGAATGGTAGAGACGGTACTTGGTAATGCCTCTGCAGTGTTATGCATTAATGGAGGGGCAGTGGGAGCCTTTGACATGAAATGTTTGATCCAGCACGGTTGTCTGGTTACCCCATTGCTCTTTGCCCTGTGTACTTTCCCTCTAATTTTAATGCTTAAGAAGGCTATGGGGGAGGGCAGGTTGCCTTCGGGGAAGCAGCTGGGATCTCAGCTTTTTGCTGGTGACATCTTTGTTCTTTCTCAAGAGAACCAGAGTTGTGTTGTAACTTTGACGGAGATTATGGATGTCTTTTGTAAGGCCTCAGGCTCGGTTTGCACAGCTGGTAGAAATCTTTTGCCCTCAGGACTAGTGTAGATCCATTACCGGATTGGGCATGTGATCTTGGAATCTCTTGGGTTAGACGTGGAGATATTGTGAGACACCTTGGGGCGCCTATTGGGTCGGGGATTACTTTGAAGCAGAGATTCTTGTGGTTTAAAGAGAAGATTAAAGGGAAGCTCAAATGTTGGCAGGGGATGATGTTAGGATGGAATGCTAGATCGTTAGTCATCAAGTATATACTCTCATCTGCCACACCACGTATTTGGCATTAGTCTAGAATTGTCACATTGGGAAGAGATTGAGAAGACGTTTCGAGCTTTCTTGTGGGCAGAAGAAAAGGTAGGCACAAAATGCATTACATACCCTGGCATCCTCTGAAGCTTCCCAAGTCTTGAGGGGGCCTAAGTATTCCGGATATCAATTTAAAGAATGTGGCCTTAATTGGGAAATGGCTTTGTAAACTGTATGTTCACTTTATTCCCTAGGTTCAAATGGCATGCTGGTTTACTGAGCATGGCAAGGGGCCTGCAGTTGGTTCGTGGCCTGGGTTGCCTTGGTACGAGAGACAGTTTTCTGACTTTTCTATCAGGACTCTGGGATTTGATTCGGCGAGCGGTCTGATTTCACCTTGGAGATCTCTTATCGAGCACCTTGAATGGAAGGGCCGGGGAGGATTACAGGGGGATGCAAGCTGGAAGCTTTAGCTACTTGGAGATGGTCATGGGCTCGCCTCGACTTTGGCAGCATGGTGCGAGCGGCTGTGGTTAAGGAAATGTAGGCAGTGCAAAACCAGATCTATCTGGGTCAGCTTCAACCGTGGAGCTTCATTGACTCAGGGGTGGTCGCCTACTACAGGGTTACCTTATTGGACTTGGCTAAGGTTTACAGTTCAGTTGTCGCCTATTACAGGGTTACCTTATTGGACTCGGCTAAGGTTTACAGTTCAGTTGATTCCTTGGTAGCAAGTTATTTGGTAGAGATAGCAAAAGTCCTGTGAGGTTTCTTTTTGCTATTTTAGCTTTGGCCTTGGGCTTGGCCCATTGTTATGGCCTGCTTTTTGTAAATATCTTTCCTTGATATAAGTCGTCACCTCTATTTTTATTTTCAAATCTATATTACAAGAACCCTCAAAGGAGCACGAATATATATTGCAAATGTACTAAAAAATTCCCTCAAAGGGGCATAAACAAATTATGCTCCAAGGAATGACAAAAAAATTCTCTCAAATAAGGGATTTAAAATGTACATGTCGCTTTCTCCTGCTTGCTCTTTTGTTTCCTCTTTGGGTGAGTTCTTCTTTAGCCTTTGGTGTCGGTGTCGATTAGTCGGGGCCAAGTGATGCCGCCTCGATCGGTCGGATTCACCTCGTCTTGGTGGTTAACTGCAGGGTATTAGAGAGGGAAATAGAGAGAGGGGGAAAGAGAAGGAGGGAAAGAGAGAGAGAGACAGAGAGACAGAGAGAGGAAAAGAGAGAGAAAGAGAGAGGGGGGGAGGAAGAGTAAAAGTGAGAGAGAGAGAGAGAGAGAGAGAGGGAGAGAGAGAGGAAGAGAGAGAGAGAGAGAAGGGGGGGGGGGGAGGGAGGGAGAGTAAAAGAGAGAGAGGGAGAAGAAGAAGAAGAAGAATGTATTACCGTCCTCTGGGGGCCGAGAAACCGACCCATGGGACCCATGAAAATCACAATACAAGTGTCTCCCTTCTTTTATGGAAGGGGTAGGAAAACAACTATTCTGAAATACATTGAGTAATACAACATTCCCGATATTGAAGAATCTTGGCAATAAAATTGCCCAGAGTGGCTATATGGGTATGTGAAAGCAAGCTTGCGAGGGTGTTGTGTTCCTTTGTAATGTTGTTAAAGTCCCTCCTTATGCATGCATATCGTGGGCATGTAAGGAGGACATGTGCCTCTGTCTCTACTTGTTCTTGGTCACATAACTTGCAAAATCTTTGTTCCCTTGAGACATCTCCCCAAGCACCTTTCTCTACCTCCAAAGCGTGTGATCGGGTGCGGATGAGTGCAATACTTCTTCTTGCATTTGCAGGTATGGGTATAGTTATGTACTTTTGTGCATTATCTTCCTCCTTGGAGTAGGTGTCCCAATAGATGGGATTGATATGTGTACAATAGTACTCATACTTAGCCCTTTTCTCAGCTGATTGCCATTTTTGTTGCAATATTCCCAACAAAGCTTTATGAAATGCCTTCTCATCCATTTCCCCGGATGACATCTCAAGGTAGGATGTTACTCTCCATCTTTGGAACCATCTTTGAATGTCTTGCCACCAACCAGATGATAACATCTTGCTTTTGTTTGTCTTTTGAGGCCTTTTACTTGCTTCCCATGCTTTCATTGGTAATCTCTGCCACCCCATGTTCTTGACCTTCTTCACATATTTGAAAACCCTTCGTAAACGAGAGAGAGAGAGAGAGAGAGAGAGAGAGAGAGAGAGAGAGAGAGAGAGGGAGAGATGCTTGTTTATGTATGAGTCACACCAAGAGATAATCCGCTTCGGTCGGCTAGATTCGCCTTGCATCAATTGATGTTTGTAATAGTAGAGTAAAGATCGAATCCGGTTGATGGCTCGCATCTACAAGTCGGTTCCCTCCATTTCGATCTTCTTATATATCATATCAGGTAGCAGATCACGTAGTGAGCTGCTATAGTAGTGGATTATGTCATGAGCTACGAATTACTTGACATAATATATCATTGCCTTGGAAAGCAAAATGTATTTAGTAGTTTATTATTCTAAGAATTGAAATTATGTGAAAGTTATTTAGAAACATTAATGGTCTTGCATGTTGCTTGTGAGTGGTTTAATTTACAATAGCATTGCAAATTTGCATGTGTATTTCGGGTGCTCTTTATTTTGAAGACGCTTGAGCACTTACAAAATGATTGTTGCATGCACTAGATCATTACACACCCATCCTTGATGGCAACACAAGAGAAGTTGAAGAATGAGGTTCTGATGTTTGCCCATAAGACAATGATTGAACACTTGATAGGATTAAGTGAAGAAGAAATTCTATTGTAGTATGCATCCAACATGCTGTTACGGACGGCATCATAACTAGCCATTCTGAAACTTGGGCCAGCTTTAGCGACAAATGCCACGGATTTTCCCAGTGTGGGCTTTGCACCATGCTCAATGGATATCTCATGTGACAGATAGCTTCAAACAGATCTTGTTACGCCTTCTTGATATGTTGTTCTTTGAAGGAAGCTTCCAAGGATTGTTGCTGCACATGTGCACGAGCATTCAAACGAGGCATATTAGTGCATTGTCCTCTTTCCATATGCACATTCGAGCAACTTGTTGATCGTTCGAGGAACCCTATGCCACTAATGTGCGTGTTGCACTTTGTGAACAACTTTCCATAGATGCCGATTGGTCACCGAGGGATCCAACACCCATGGTTCTTTCTTCAATTACAGGTTGAGATTGGTGGCGTGCGACTATGTCATTCACAATCGTGTCTAGAATGGAGGTTGTTTCACCACCCAAAATGGCTACCACCCTTTCCACTACTGAACCCTTGAACGTTCGGATCTATCTTTGAGGATCGCCTAGGAAATTTTTGCGCATCTGAGTACCTGAACCCGTGTACTATTCGTGATAAATGTTACATTGATCTCCACTTTGTGGCAGTTGTGAGTGTAACATAATCACGTTCTTTTGCAAGGTTTTGGCCTCGTTTCTCTGGAGCCATGTTCACGTCTGTATGCACATACTAATGGATCAATTATGTGCAAAAGTTTCAGAAGAAAAATTTTCTATCTGAATGCATCTCACAAATATTTGTCCTGCCTTGATCAACTTTATTTGACAATATGTCTTGTATGGAAACAATCATTTCACTTAGTCTTATTCTGCCAATGCTCAGTAAGTGTGCTAGACCTTGACATAGAGCAACCATTCAATCATCTTGCCCCCTCCCAACATAGTTGTATGGTTGTAGACATGGTAATCTGCCTATGGACCTAGGCGTGGGATGGCAAATTGACGTTTCCCACATCCTGGTCTTTCTCTGATAAGCATCTATCTACACTATGATCTCTTGCGACATCATGCTTTGTACGCAAAAGTTGGTATTTCACACACACTAGTGCAGTAGCTAGAAATGCTTACATGTACATGCCAGTTATTTCTATCACACCCACTACTTTCCAATCCCAATTTTATGACACAACTATTTAGAAGATTAAAAGCATTTTTTCATGTTACAAGCAATCTTAAATATCTAGGCTCAAACAAAATATGTAAGGAACTAGCAATTGATTGATTTACAATACCCATGGTCCAAATTAGTGTCAAATTCCATTGGAATAGCTCCACATATTAAACGTTCACTCATTTATATCTTCAGCTTGTACACGGGTTACTCTACTTTTTGCATGGTTAATGCCTTGTAGGATGCTAGCAACGGATTCAACACTTGGTTTCTCACATCTCTTTATTATTTTTTCTTCATCGCCAATCAAAATTTTTCCTATCCTCAATGCAGATCCTGTGAAGACTTGGTTGCAAAAATTGCACATCCACTTCTGACGACCTAACATTGTAACAAAATTCTGTGGTTTCACAACATTTTGCCCTCATTCATGAGCCTCATGTTGCGGTTGATGTTGCCCTAACCTATCGTCTCGTCTGCCATGATTGTTGTTCATGTAAAAGAGATAAACGATCTCAGATCATTAATATGTTTTCAGTAATTCAAGACAATGTCACTAACATGTCATTGAAAAACAATGTAAGTTTGCTAGACCGCAAGACAAAGCAACCATCCGGTCATCTTGCCCCCTCCGGACATAATTGGATGATTATAGATGTGATAATCTGCCTATGGAAATAGGCATGGGATGGCAAGTTGACTTTGTCCACATCCCACTCTTTCTTGAGTAAGCATCTATCTACACTATGATCATTCGGACATCATGCTTTGTACATGAATGTCGGTATTTCTGTGGGGGTTAAAGGTCAGTGTGCCTTTACCCCGATTATGTACAATACTCAAACACATATATAAATGAATGAAAAAGAAGATTAGGGTGGAATTGCACCCACCAAAACTTGTGTGTCTCTTTATCTCTCTCTCTCCTTCTTCCGTTCTTGCTTCCGTTGAGAGCACTCTCAACTGGTATCAGAGCCCGGGTGATCTAGCTGAGCGTGCATGAATGCTTGAAGCTCAGCAGCTCTGTGGAAGGAAGGAGAAGCTCTGTGGGAAGCTTTGTGGGTGACTTTACTTGTATCCGAGTGTGTAGAGACCTTGGAGGAACCTTTGGAAAAGTCACTTTGGCTTTGCAAAGTGGTTTTGAGAGCCTGTTAAGTGGTTTCAAAGAAAAAGTCGTTTTTTGAGCTTTTTCCTATTCCGTTCGATGACAGAGACTCCGTATTGACTTGTAGAGGCAACTATTGCTTGCTTTTGGTGTCCACTTCACTTCAGGAGCTTGGAAATACCTTCATTCTTGAATCTGGGATCATTTCATTGGATTTCTGACTCATTGTATCAATTTCTGCGTTTTTTGCCCGGGTGTTGGAACTTAAGTTTGGAGCAACCATTTGCAGATCTGTCAGTTTCGATGGACTCAGGAGGTCCTAAAACTTCTATGTTGCTCATCATTCGCACTTCGGTGGAGCTTACAAATAGCTCTATTTCCAAAAACGTTTTTCAGTCCGTGTGTTGGACCCAGTGATTGAGACCACGGTTTCCAAAACCGTCTATCCCATTGCGTTCCGGACGCCCAAAAACCCCTACCTGTCAGTTCTTGCACGATTCGATGGAGGATTTTCAGAGTTATAGATCTCCGTGTATTCGATTTCATCTCTCTACTATGCATTTTTCATTCTAAGGTTTTGAAACCTTAGATTTATGCCACATGGTAGTGGATAAGTGTTGACTCCTATTTCTCACTCATCGGTTGGGATTTTGGAGTTCCGGCAGAAGAGAGATATTTGTAGATTTTCTTGCTGAGTCCGATTATGCAATGGCGCCTATGTTTTGAGGCATCCCAGGTTCTATTTTCAGTAGCGGTCATTACCGTGGGACTATGATTTCTTGAGCATACCTTATGCAGATCACTCTGGTTGCAGTTTCAGTAGTGTGCGCTCATTCGTGGTGTGCATTGGGTTATAGTGGATGATTTATAGGCCATTTGGATGCATTGCAATCCTTATTGGATGCGCTGATAGGCCAAAATTGCCTTGTGGGATGCTATTTTTTATGGACGCTTTGCACATGGATGCTATTTTATGCTGAGGGACAGCTTTGACACATTGCAGGTGATGCACTAACAGTGCTATGCTCTCTTGGATGAGATATTATTGATGCATATGCCAGTGGACGGTGTTTATGCTTAAGTCATTTGGCACTTATTGGCATTTTCTTTTGGGCCAGATTTGCTCATATGGATGCATAGTATATGGACATGAGTCAGATGCATCTTTTGATCCTTTTAGCTTTGAGTTTTGGTGATATTTCACTCTATTGTGGCATACACATTTGGGTGCACCTGGTATTTGGTGTGATTCTCTCTTGCAGGCACTAGCATTTGGGATTTTGTTTCATTTTCATCATGGCATCCTCTTCATGTCTGAAAAGGAGTTTTTCAGCATTAAAAAGTTTGATGGGACAAACTTTTCTTTGTGGAAAGAACAAATAAGGGATGTGCTTATTTAAAAGAAGCAGATTACACCCTTGGTAGGGATTGAAGCTAAACCTGCAAATATGTCTGAGGATGATTGGAATGAGTTGGATGCATTAGCAAAGTCTACTATTAGACTTCATCTTGCATAGTCAGTTTATTTCACAGTAGTAAATGAGCAGACTACGGAAGATTTGTGGAAGAAACTATGTGCCACTTATGAAAAGGAAACTGCCTCTAATAAAGTTTACCTCATGAAGAGGTTGTTTGAGCTGCAGATGAAGGAAGGGGTCTCCATTGCTTCTCACTTGAATGAATTCAATATTATTTTCAGCCAGCTTCAGGCTCAGAAGATGAATTTTGATGCGGAGACTAAGGCAATATTTCTCTTATGTTCATTGCCATCCTCATGGGATACCTTCCGTACAGCTGTCAGTAACTCTGAACCTGGTGGAGTACTGAAATTTGATGATGTTGTGGGTAGCTTGTTGGCCAAGGATATTAGATGGAAGTCTATGGATGGCAACAAGCAGGATGCAGCCTTAAATGTTCAAAGGGGTAGATCACAGTTCAGGGGGAAGTCCCAAGAAAGAGGGAAGTCTCGTAGCAAATCCAGGGCACAGAACATTGAGTGTTACCATTGTGGCAAGAAGGGCCATATGAAAAAGGATTGCTACAAGCTGAAAAGAGAGCAAAAGGATAAGAAAAAGAATGCAAATTGGGGTGCAAATCAAAAGGAAGAGAGTCCAAGGGAGGACAAAGGAAAAGTGAAAATCGAGGATATCAATGCAGTCACACATGATAGTGACAATGATGTTCTCTTCATGTCTAGTTTATTTGCAGAGTTGCTTACCACTTCAGATGATGCATATTCCCAAGATTGGATTTTGGATTCTGGTGCTTCATTCCATGTTACTCCCCATAGGGAATGGTTCTCCACTTATGACAGTGGAAAGACAGGTTGTGTGCATCTTGGAAATGACTATGCATGTGACATAGTGGGAGTAGATGACATAAATTTTTCTTTTGCAAATGGGTCTGAATTTGTTTGAAACATGTGAGACATGTGCCTAAGCTAACCAAGAGTCTTATTTTAGTGTGTCAGCTAGATGATGCTGGTTTTCACACCACTTTTGGCTTTCAGAGTTGGAAAATTCAGAAGGGCTCTATGCTTTTGGCCAGGGGTGCCAAGTGTGGGACTTTGTATCCCTTACATGTATCAGGGGTATTTGATCATGTTGTTGCAATAACCGAGCAGCCAAGCACTTTTTTGTGGCATTGCAAGTTGGGGCACATGAGCCAGAATGGAATGAAACTCTTATGCCATTTGGGTTATGTACCACATTTGAGTTCTCTGATTTTGAATTTTGTGAGCACTGTCTCTATGGGAAGCAGACTAAATCAGCCCATAAAAGAAGGGGAAAGAAAGAGTTTGAAAAGCTTGATTTGGTGCATTCAGACGTATGTGGTCCCATGCCTACACGGTCATTAGGCGGGGCTGAATACTATGTGACATTCATTGATGATGCAACTAGGAAAGTGTGGGCTTATGCTATAGCTCGGAAGAGTGATGTGTTCCAGGTATTTCAGAAATGGCTGGCCTTGGTTGAGAATCAGTCAGGTAGAACGCTTAAATGCCTACAGACTGACAATGGTGGAGAGTATCTCTCTCATGACTTTCAGCATTTCTGTGATACATGTGGGATTAAGAGGGAGCTCACATCCCCTCGTACTCTAGAGCAAAATCCAGTTGAAGAAAAGATGAACCATACCATTCAAGAAAGGTTGCAATGCATGCTTTCCAATGCAAGTCTTTCTGGTGGTTTTTGGGCTGAGGCAATGAAGACTGCAGTGCATGTGATCAATAGATCACCTAGTAAGAGTTTGGATGGTGGTATTCCTGAAGAGGCATGGAGTGACAAGAAGCCCTCTTACTCTCATTTGCGTATATTTGGGTGTGAGGCATATGCACATGTGCCAAAAGAGCTTCGAAAGAAGCTAGATCCTAAGTCTAGGAAATGCATCTTTCTGGGTTATGGTGAAAGTGGAGAGATGGGCTATCGGCTCTGGGATCCAGAAGGAAAGAAGATCATACGCAGCCATGATGTGGTCTTCAATGAGAAGAAGATGCATAAGGTACCCATGAGGGATGTGGAAATGAGGAGAATCACTTTCTAGGATGTGAATCCACCTGCATATGTTGATAGACAGCAAGTTGTCCATGCACCAAATGTGCAAGAAATGGTACATGCACCAAATGTGCAAGAAATGGTACCACCAAGTACTCCCACAGGTATACAATCAAGGGTAGATGATGGATCATCTATTGGTGGAAATGATGAGCCAAATGTGGCTGATATGCAGGTGGGACAGCAAGCTGAAATGCCCTTGAGAAGATCTTCTAGAGTGTCTAGACCACCTGATAAGTTTGTTCCAGGGGTAGACTATGTGATGCTTACTGATTGCGGGGAGCCTTCTTGCTACAAAGAGGCCATGATGCACGAGGATCAACGCAAGTGGGAGTATGCTATGCAATCAGAGATGAGTTCACTTATGAAGAATAAGACTTGGGACTTGGTTTCTTTGCCACATGGAAAGAAAGCATTGCCATGTAAATGGGTCTACAAATTGAAGGTCACAGGTGATGATGTGCCTAGGTACAAGGCCTGTTTGGTTGCTAAAGGGTTCAAGCAAGAGAAGGGTGTGGACTTTGATGAGATATTCTCTCCAGTTGTGAAGATGACCACACTTAGATGCATGCTTGGACTAGTGACAGTAGAGGATATGGAGCTTATGCAGATGGATGTCAAGACAACTTTCGTGCATGGGGATTTGCATGAGGAAATTTACATGGTGCAGTCGGAAGGCTTTGAAGAAAAGGGCAAAGAGCATTTAGTTTGCAAGCTGAAGAAGAGTCTCTATGGTCTTAAGCAAGCACCTAGAGAATGGTATCAGAAGTTTGATGCTTTCATTCGGTCCCAAGGTTTTAGAAGGAGTAAAATTGATCACTGCCTCTACACTAAAAGGGCTAAGGATAATAGCCTGATAATCTTGGCACTATATGTGGATGATATGCTATTGGCTAGCAAGAATACTTATGAGCTAGATGCATTAAAGGCAAAGTTGCATGAGGCCTTTGATATGAAGGATTTGGGACTTGCAGGTCATATTCTTGGTATGCACATCACTCGTGATTGGAGTAAGAAACTGAGAGTGCTCTCAACGAAAGCAAGAACGGAAGAAGGGGGGAGAGAGAGACAAAGAGCCACAAGTTTGGTGGGTGCAGAACTACCCTAATCTTCTTTTTCATTCATTTATATATGTGTTTGAGTATTGTACATAACCGGGGTAAAGGCACAGTGACCTTTAACCTCCACAACCTCCCACTTAAAGGACAATGTGCCTTTAAGGGAGAACAACCAATGAGCATACTATCCAATGCCCATCAATACACAACAATACTCAAACCGCTGACTAGGTAGACTCTTCGTCAGCATATCTGTAGGGTTATCATCTGTATGAACCTTGACAAGCTCTATGCGCTTGTCGTCAAGTACCTCCCTGATGAAATGGTACTTGACCTCAATGTGTTTGGTCTTTGCATGAAAGACCGGATTCCGTGCTAGCTGAATACCACTCATGGAATCACTATGCAATGTCGGTACACCTGTATGAATCCCCAAATCTCCCACTAGACAATCAAGCCATATAGCCTCCTTGCAACCCTCTGTGGCTGCAACATACTCAGCCTCTGTGTAGACAAAGCCACGCACTTCCGTGCACGAGATATCCATGACACTGCACCACCTGCAAAGGTGAACACATAACCAGAAGTGGATCTCCTACTATCGACATGCCCTGCATAGTCTGAATCTGTGTACCCAAGTACACGCATGTCTTCTTTACCAAAGCAGATGCACATCTCCTTGGTACCCTTCATGTACCTCATGATGCACTTAACTGCCTCCCAATGCCTCTTTCCTAGATTAGCCATATACTGGCTAACAACTCCCACTACAAATGCAATGTCTGGTCTAGTAGCTATCATAGCATACATAAGACTCCCAACTGCTGATGCATAAGGAACCTTGGCCATCATGGCCCTTTCCTCATTTGATTTGGGACTATCTGTATGACTCTATTTCACATATGGAGGCAATGGAGTACTCACTTCCTTCCCCCCCTCCATATTGAAACGCTGGTCTCTTCTACTAGAACTCCAAAATCCCAACCGATGAGTGAGAAATGGGAGTCAACACTTATCCATTGCCATGTGGCATAAATCTAAGGTTTCAAAACCTTAGAATGAAAAAATGCATAACAGAGAGACGAAATCGAATACACATAAATCTATAACTCTGAAAATCCTCCACCGAATTACGCAAGAACTGATAGGTAGGGGTTTTTGGGCGTTTGGAACGCAATGGGACAGACGGTATTGGAAACCATGGTCTCAATCACTGGGTCCAACACACGGACTAAAAAACGTTTTTGGAAATAGAGCTGTTTGTAAACTCCACCAGAGTGCGAATGATGAGCAACATAGAAGTTTTAGGACCTCCTGAGTCCACCAGAACTGACAGATCTGCAAATGGTTGCTCTAAACTTGAGTTCCAACACCCGGGCAAAAAACGCAGAGACTGACACAATGAGTTAGAAATCCAATGAAATGATCCCAGATTCAAGAATGAAGGTGTTTCCAAGCTCCTAAAGGGAAGTGGGCACCAAAAGCAAGCAATAGTTGCCTCTACAAGTCAATATGGAGTCTCTATCATCGAACGAAACAAGGAAAAGCTCAAAAAACGACTTTTTCTTTGAAAACACTTAACAGGCTCTCAAAACCACTTCGCAAAACTAAAGTAACTTTTCCAAAGGTTCCTCCAAGGTCTCTGCACACTCGGATGTAAGTAAAGTTGCCCACGAAGCTTCCCACAGAGCTTCTCCTTCCTCCCACAGAGCTACTGAGCTTCAAGCATTCACGCACGCTCAGCTAGATCACCTGGGCTCTGATACCAGTTGAGAGTGCTCTCAACGGAAGCAAGAACGGAAGAAAGAGAGAGAGAGACAAAGAGCCACAAGTTTTGGTGGGTGCAGAACCACCCTAATCTTCTTTTTCATTCATTTATATATGTGTTTGAGTATTGTACATAACCGGGGTAAAGGCACAATGACTAACCCCCACAGAAACTCCTTTGGCTTTCACAAAAAGAGTATGTTACAAAAGTATTACAGTGTTTCAATATGGAGGGGGGAAGGCAGTGAGTACTCCATTGCCTCCATATGTGAAATTGAGTCATACAGATAGTCCCAAATCAGATGAGGAAAGGGCCATGATGGCCAAGGTTCCTTATGCATCAGCAGTTGGGAGTCTTATGTATGCTATGATAGCTACTAGACGAGACATTGCATTTGCAATGGGAGTTGTTAGCCAGTATATGGCTAATCCAAGAAAGAGGCATTGGGAGGCAGTTAAGTGCATCATGAGGTACATGAAGGGTACCAAGGAGATGTGCATCTGCTTTGGTAAAGGAGACATGCGTGTACTTGGGTACACAGATTCAGACTATGCAGGGCATGTCGATAGTAGGAGATCCACTTCTGGTTATGTGTTCACCTTTGCAGGTGGTGCAGTGTCATGGATATCTCGTGCACGGAAGTGCCTGGCTTTGTCTACATAGAGGCTGAGTATGTTGCAGCCACAGAGGGTTGCAAGGAGGCTATATGGCTTGATCGGCTAGTGGGAGATTTGGGGATTCATATAGGTGTACCGACATTGCATAGTGATTCCATGAGTGCTATTCAGCTAGCATAGAATCTGGTCTTTCATGCAAAGACCAAACACATTGAGGTTAGGTACCATTTCATCAGGGAGGTACTTGAGGACAAGCACATAAGCTTGTCAAGGTTCATACAGATGATAACCCTGCAGATATGCTGATGAAGAGTCTACCTAGTCAGCGGTTTGAGTATTGTCGTGTATTGATGGGCATTGGATAGTATGCTCACTAGTTGTTCTCCCTTAAAGGCACATTGTCCTTTTTAAGTGGGAGGTTGTGGGGGTTAAAGGCCACTGTGCCTTTACCCCTGTAATGTACAATACTCAAACATATATATAAATGAATGAAAAAGAAGATTAGGGTGGTTTCGCACCCACCAAAACTTGTGTGGCTCTTTGTCTCTCTCTCTCCTTCTTCCGTTCTTGCTTCCGTTGAGAGCACTCTAAATTTCACACACACAAGTGCAGTAGCTAGCAATACCTACATGTGCACTTATCATGACTCTTTGTTTGGATCTACGTGTAAAGGACACCTACCTAGGTTACACATGTTAAGATATCGAGCTTCACTCGCGATATGCTAGGGTGACTGTTGTGCATTTATGTCACCGACTTGTTAGCTGGAGATGCAGTTGGTACACCACCCATGAATAATAGCTGGATGACAGCTATCCTTATCTACTCTAGTTTGTGGCTCAGTTAGTATGCCACCTTAGTTAGTTGAGTTTGGTTTGAGACCCACATATAGGGTTCTTCTATTTTCTTTGTACTAGAGTTCTTTTGGCTTTCACAACTAAGAAGAAGAAAACTGTTTTCAGCCTCCACCTTTGTGTGTATTCCCCCATTGTAATTGTGAGAAAGCTTCAAGTGAGACTCCTTCCCTCTCTCCCACTATCTTCACATGGTATCAGAGCCTTGTTCGTGGTAAGGAGCTCAAGAAAGCAAACCAAGTTCGCAGTGTCCTGGTAAGAGGACCAGTGTTGCTTTCCTTTTTCGAGTTTGGGAGCAAATCTCTATAGGTAGCACAGCCGAAAGTGCAAGAGTGCACTGTCTCAGATTGAGACGCCCTTCGCGGTGTGGCGAGAGGGCATTATATGCTGCGGGTACTGGGCAAAGCCCTTGGTGACTTTATTTTTCTGATTCGAGGTTATTTCGGGGCCCGTTTTGGAGGCGGAAGTTCTCCGCATGCCCTCAGAAAAAGGCCCTGTTTTTGCTGTGCGACCACTGTTCTGCAGGTCGGTGAAAAGTTGCCACAGAAATTGCATCGTATGCCTGTGCGCAGAGACATTGGGAGTTGCATATTCATGCTTATTGCCTGTTGATGCAAAATCGTCACTAGGAAGTGATTGTGTGGTGAAATACCACTTTCGTCAGTTTTGCAGATCTGCCCGTGTGAGGCAAAAGCTGTGTTTTTTGCAGTGACAGAATATTTTACAGTGTTCTGTAATGGCGTCTGATTCTCTTTCATAGATTGTCACTGAAAAGCTTGACAAGAACAACTTCCAGGCATGGAAGTTTAGAATGACGAATTTCTTGATGCGAAAAGGCTATTGGGAGTTCATTATAGGAAATGAAGAAGAACCTGTTCTTCCTAATGTTCCCAATCAATAGGAAATGCAGGCATTCAAAGGATGGCATGAGAGAGCCAGGAAAGTTATGTACTGGCTGTCTATTAGTATTTCGGACTCCATGATTATGCATATTCAGGACACAAGTACGCCAAAGGAGGCATGGGATACTTTGGCTAAAATGTACAGCACAAATACGTAGGCCAGGAAAATGCAGCTCAAGCAGGAGCTGCACAATGTGCAGAGAGAAAATATGAGCATCAATGACTACCACATGAAGGTGAAGAGAATTGCGGATGCACTTGCTTCCATTGAGTCGCCAGTGGATGATGACGATTTAGTTTCTGTGACCTTGAATGGTCTAGGAAAGGATTATGCACAGTTCCGGACATCCATTGCCGTCCGTGAAAAATTTCTTGATTTTGAGGAGTTGATTGCTCTTCTAATTTCTGAAGAGCAGAGAAATGGTGGTGCATCTTCTTCAGGAGGAACCTCAAAAGAAACTGTCTTCTACTCAAATGCTGGAAGGGGTAGAGGCAGAGGTAGAGGAGGCCGATCTGGAGGCCGTGGTAGAAATCAGAATATGCAGCAAATGCAAGAAAACCAGTCCTATGCAGGAGGACGTGGTAACTCTAGAGGCACGGGGAGCCAAAGAGGCCGTGGTGGATGGCAGAGAGGCCAAAATGCAAACTGCAATGTTGAATGCTACTATTGTGGCAAAATGGGTCATATGGCTAAGGACTGCTATAAAGAGCAGAATGACATTATGAATGGAAAATTGCAGCAAGGCAATTATGCATCTTCTAGTAGGTAGGGTGATGACAGAAATGAGCATCTATTTATGGTGCAGCATATGACCAATTCTGTGACAAGTGCAGAAGAACGAAATGATGTGTGGTATGTTGACTCAAGTGCATCAAACCACATGACAGGTCATGCAGAATGGATGCAAGATGCAAGGAAAATGGTAAAGCCAGGATTTGTGGAGACTGGTGATGATACTGCACATCCTATTGTGCAGATTGGTAAAATTCCTTTGTCTATGCAGGATGGGAAAAAGAAATACCTGTCCGATGTATTTCATGTCCCGAACATCACCAAGAACCTGGTTTTTGTTGGTCAAATGGTTGAGCAGGGCTTGCAGGTTAGATTTAATCCTCATGGATGCTTTGTTGAGGATATGAAAAATAACGGTTGCTTGATAGCAAAAGCAAAGAAGAAGGGCAGGATGTTTACATTGGATGCGGACATGCCTGAATTGAGTGCAGCAATGTTTGCACATGGGACCGGTGTAGTTGCAGATATTGATATCTGGCACAAACGCATTGGTCATGAATGTTAATATACAGTGACTTAAATCAATGCAAGCCCAAAATATTGTTGCAGGATTGCCTAAATTCAAGGTTGCAGAAATGCACAAGGTTTGTGAAGCCTGTCAATTTGGGAAACAGGCAAGGAAACCTTTTCCTAGGCATGTTCAAGAGAGTAAAAAGCCATTGGAATTAATCCACTCTGATGTGTGGACTACTAAAGCTGCATCTATTGGTGGCTGTCACTATTTTGTCACATTTATTGATGACTTCAGCAGAAAACTTTGGGTGTATTTTATGAGAAAGAAAAGTGAAGTGTTTGGGCACTTCAGAGCTTTCAAAGCTATGGTTGAAAAAGAAATAGGCTTGCAAATAAAATGCCTAAGGTCAGATGGAGGGGGAGAGTACCTCTCAAATGAGTTTGCAAGGTTCTTGCAGGAGCATGGTATAAAGCAGCAATATTCATGCAGTCATACCCCACAGCAAAATGGAATTGCAGAAAGGAAAAATAGGCATATTGGAGAGGTATCTCGGGCTATGCTAAATGAAAAAGATCTACCAAATTATTATTGGGCTGAAGTAGTTGCTACAACAGTTTATATAATGAACAGGACTCCCACTGCAACAATACATGGCATGACGCCAGAGGAGATGTGTACTGGTAGGAAACCAGATATTTCTCATTTGAAAATTTTTGGTTGCATTGCCTATGTCCATGTGCCAGATGAGTTGAGGTCCAAGTTGGATCCAAAAGCTGAGAAGTGCATCTTTATTAGTTATTCTCTGCAGTAGAAAGGGTATAGATGCTATAACCCTTCTACACGAAAGTTCACAGTGAGCAGAGATGTTGTTTTTGATGAGATGAGCAGCTGGTATAAACCAGTAAATGTAATGATTGATGTAGATGCACAAAATGGTAATGCTGCACAGAATTCACAGCAGCAATCACAAAATATTAGTGGACCTGGAGTGTCCTCTAGCAGTGGTTCACATACTTCGCCATGGACAGGCAGATTGAGATCAGGAGAATCTCCTCAAAGCAATGCAGAGAGTGGTATGCAGGTATCACGAAAAGGAAAAGAGAAGGTAGATCAGCCCAAGTTTGATGTGAATGCAGGTCACCCTTATGTGGATGGTGAATCCAGTGGCTCAGAACAAAGCATTGATGATGAGTTGGGTATTCCTTCTATTGTTACACCTGGAGTAAGGAAGACCAGGGATGTTTTGAGAGAACCTGGAAGTGAGCCTATTTTGCACAGGTCTACCAGGGTTAGGTATCCTGTGGATAGGCTGAAATATGATGGATTTACAGCCATTCACTATGCCTATATGGTCAAATACAGGAACCAGAACCCACTTCTTTTGAGCAAGCCATGGGAAATGAAAAATGGGAGAAAGCCATGGATGAAGAAATGGATGCCTTGGATGCAAATGCTACATGGGAATTGGTGCCTTTGCCTAAAGATAAGAATGCAATTGGCTGTAAGTGGGTTTATAAGATCAAGCACAATGCAGATGGTTAGATACAAGGCAAGATTAGTTGTCAAGGGGTATGCATAGACATATGGCATTGATTATGAAGAAACTTTTAGCCCGGTTGCAAGGATGGCAATTGCAAGGATGGCAACTGTAAGAGCAACCATTGCTATGGCTGCATGAAAGGGATGGTCTTTACATCAGATGGATGTAAAGAATGCCTTCTTGCATGGTGATTTGCAAGAAGAGGTCTTTATGGAGCAGCCAGCAGGATATGTTCATGCTATTCATCCTGAGTTTGTTTGCAGGTTGAAGAAAGCCTTGTATGGCTTGAAGCAAGCACCTAGAGCATGGTCTGACAAGATAAGACAGTATCTTGTCACTACTGGCTTTCAGATTTCCAAGGCAGATTTCTCACTCTATGTGAGAAAAACAGAGAAAGGGATTATGCTGCTGGTCATTTATGTTGATGATTTGATCATCACAGGTGATAGTGATGAAGATATCCTTCATGTGAAAATGCTATTGAGGCAGAAGTTTGAGATGAAGGATTTGGGAGAGCTGCGTTATTTCTTGGGCATTGAGGTGATTAGATCACCAAGTGGGATACAGCTCTTGCAGAGGCAGTATGCACTGGACATGCTGTCCAAATATGGGATGACAGGCTGTAAGCCTATTTCAGTTCCTTTGGAGCAGAATGTGAAGCTGAGCGCAAATGCAGGTGAGCTTCTGGAAGACCCTACTATGTACAGACGCATAGTAGGAAGTTTGATTTACATGACTATTACCAGGCCAGATTTGAGCTATGCTGTTGGGTTGGTAAGTCAGTTTATGCAGGCTCCAAGGAAACCGCATTTGGATGCGGCTAGACACATACTCAGGTTTGTGAAGTCCACATTGCAGTATGGACTATTTTATGAGGCTGGGGTTCAGATACAGTTGCATGGATACACTGATGCTGATTGGGCTGGTAGTATTTCTGATAGACAATCTACCAGTGGATATGTGTTCTCTTTTGGGAGTGTTGCAGTCACTTGGAGCAGCAAGAAACAGCCTACAGTTGCCTTGTCGAGCATAGAGGCTGAGTACAGGGGTGCAGCAATGGCTGCATGTGAGGTACCTTGGTTGCATAAGCTACTTTATGATATGCATCAGTGTACAAATGGGCCGGTTGTCATTTATTGTGACAACATGAGCAATATACACTTGGCAAAGAACCCAGTCTTTCATGCTAGAACAAAGCACATTGAGGTGCATTATCACTATGTGCGGGAGAAGGTTTTACTAGGTCTTATTGATCTAGTTTATGTCAGCACAGAGGATCAGGTAGCTGACATATTCACAAAAGCATTGGGCACAGAGAAGCTGCGCAAGTTCAGAGACCTGCTTGGTGTGCAGGAATTGGGATTGAGCTCGAGGGGGAGTGTTGAGATATCGAGCTCCACTCGCGATATGCCAGGGTGACTGTTGTGCATTTATGTCACCGACTTGTTAGCTGGAGATGCGGTTGGTACACCGCCCACGAAAAATAGCTGGATGACAGCTATCCTTATCTACTCTAGTTTGTGGCTCAGTTAGTATGCCACCTTAGTTAGTTGAGTTTGGTTTGAGACCCACATATAGGGTTCTTCTATTTTCTTTGTACTAAAGTTCTTTTCGCTTTCACAACTAAGAAGAAGAAAACTGTTTTCAGCCTCCACCTTTGTGTGTATTCCCCCATTGTGATTGTGAGAAAGCTTCAAGTGAGACTCCTTCCCTCTCTCCCACTATCTTCACAACACATACCTAACATGAGTTTAGACGTACATAACATACCTACATAAGTTTAGCTAATTGTTCTGAAAAGTAAGTATTACAATCTACACATAAATTCATGGTACAGTATGCCACAAATTTCATCTTACTAGTAACTAGACAAGTTTGGTCCATAACATTATCTAGCGTGTCACATTTGTGGGTTGATACTAATTAGGGGAATTTTGGACTCAAAAAGGGCCTCTTGAATTAGGGGCTTAAAATTTTGGATTAAACTCTAGGCCAATGAGAAGGCTCAAGCATTGAAAAAATGGAGTTTCTTTCCCTCTCCTCATTGGTGGAAACAAATGGTCCCCACTCTAAATTACGGTGCAACCAGGTGCCACGAAACCAAAAGAAGAAGAGGAGCAAGACAGTGATACTCTCTCATCCTCAGTGTTTGAATCAATGGAAGGATCAGATGGGGGGGAGGAGTTATCAGAGGAGGAAGTTTACATGATGGGGGTGTCTCTGACCCTGCCGCCTACAGGAAAGGTAACAGCTAGTCCTCAACAGCTTGAACCTATGCTTTCCCCAGACCTCACTCCAAGTGAGAAGGATGAGTTCCTAGAAATGTTCAAAGATTTCCCTGACCTCTTCGCAACTAGCTACTACCACCTTAGCCATGTGACTGCCATAGAGCACAAGATAGAGTTAAAGCCTAATGCGAAGCCTGTGGCTTAGAAGTATCAAAGATTAGGGCCCCTACAAACCGATGCTTTGTGCTTAGAGTTGCAGAAACTTATAAAAGCTGGGTTTATTGTTCCGGATGACAATACTGAATGGGTTTCACTAGTGGTAGTCACCCCAAAGAAAAACAATAAGTGGGGGTCTGCATCGATTATAAGAAACTCAATGCAGCCACCAAGAGGGACCATCATCCTCTTCCCTTTCAAGACCTCATTCTTGAGAAGGTAAGTGGTCATGAGATGTATACTTTCTATGATGGTTACTTCAGGTTTTATCAAATCAGAATTGCCGAAGATTATGTGCTTAAAACCACATTTGCCACACTCTGGGGGACATTTGCATTCAAAGTAATGCCAGTTGGCCTCACCAATGCTCCTACTATCTTTCAAAGATTTATGTAGATGGTGTTTGCTCCTTATTTGGGGGATTTTTTGGAGGTGTCTTTAGATGATTTTTGTATATTCTCGTCACGTAAGGAGCACGTCATGAAGGTTAGGTTGTCCTTCCAAAGGGTCAATGATGTGAATGGTAGTCTCAACCCTGAGAAATGCACCATTGGAGCCACTCAAGGGAGGTTACTAGGACATATTGTCGCATCTGAGGGGATCAAGCCTAACCCAAGAAGGTAGAAGCTATCCTTAAGCTCTCCCTGCCAACAACCAAATGTGTCAAGTACGCTCATTTGTCAATCTAGTAGGATACTATTGCTGCTTCATTGATCAATATGCTGCTTTGATGTGACCCATGACTATGCTATTAAAAGATGGAGTTGATTTCTCTTGGGATGAGGATTGTGATCATGGGTTTGTACAAATCAAGAGTGCTCTGGTTTTAGAACCCATTCTACGCAATCTTGATTGGTCAAAGACTTTCTATATTTAGTGAGTGCACTCTAGCGGGTATTCTTCTCCAGCAAGGGGAGGATTGGTTCATGTATCTTGTTCGATTTGCTTCTCGACAATTGCTCGAAACTGAACGATGCTACTCTAAGGTTGACAAGCATGCTTTGTCTTTGGTATTCTACATTGAGAAATTTAAGCATTATGTTGCTGGAAAGTCCTTCATTATAATCTGTAGCAATGGTCTTGCAAAGCAGGTTCTTCAATCACCAAATCCCATGGGCCGGTTGGCGAAATGGTTGGCAGTTTTACATGAATATGATTTTTTTTTCAAAATTGTATAAGGGGGTTGTTCCAACTTAAAGAATGCTTTGATTGATTTAAAGGAGTGCCTCGATGTAACCCTTGTAGTGGCCATAGAAGTTGGGGATCCATGGTATGGTGGAATCTATAGGTTTCTGACTGCTTTCTCCTTTCCTCCAGAAAGTACTAGCTATGAGAGAAAGAAAATCCGTAGAGATAGTAGGCGCTATACTCTCTTTGATGGGGTGTTATACCATCAAGGCATAAATGGGGTACAAAGACGGTGGGCCATTGATGCAAATGAAGTACCTAAGGTATTGAAGCATTATCATGATGGATTTTGTGGAGGTTACTATGCCGGTGACTATACAGCTAAGAAGATTTTACATATTGGGTACTATTGGCCAACCTTGTTCAAGGATGTCACTATGTATTACAAAACTTGTGAACCATGCCAATTCTTTGGTAGGAAGGATTTGCGTCCTAGGCAACATCACCCAGTGATGTCCATCCATCCGTTTCAGAAGTGGGAAATAGATTTTGTTGGGCCCCTACCCATGACTGCCTGCAAAAAGAAGTATCTTTTGGTAGCCAGTCAGTATGTCACTAAGTGGGCTGAAGCTATCGCCCTCCCTGTAGCAAATGGTAAGGCAGTTTCAAATTTCATATTTGAATGTATCTGCAGAAGGTTCGGGACACCCATAGAAATAGTATCTGATAATGGGAGTCCATTCTTAAATGAAGCAGTGGAGTTACTCATGGATCACATTGGTATTGATCATCGCACTTCTAGCATCTATTATCCAGCATCCATGGGTGAAACAGAGCGGACCAATGGCCTCCTTTGTAAAACCATGGGAAAAATGGCTACAGGGAACAGGAGCCAATGGGATCAGAAGGTCACAGAAGCCGTATGGGCTTACAACATCACTCATAAAACATGTACAAGTCACACTCCTTTTAAGTTGGTGTACGGCACTGAGGTTGTTTTACCACTAGAGATAGAGATTCCGGCTTTGAGATTGGCACAAGAACAGAGGATGATAGAAGATGAACATGTAGAGGCCCGGTTGGTGCAACTTAAGAAGCTAGATGAAACTCGACGTCTTGCCCTACATCAAACAGAGATTCAAAGAATAGACAAAAGGCCCACTTAGATGCTAAGATTGCTAAGATTCGCAAGGGATGGGAAAGACACTTTGCTGAGGGGGATGTTGTGCTATGCTTTAATAACAGATTGGACCACCAAATGGATAAGAAATTCCTTCCACTGTGGACCGGTCCATACAAAGTCATCCAGGAATGTAGCAATGGGTCTGTACTAGTTCGAGAGCTGCATGAGCCATATGGCAAGAAGGTGATCAACAAGCATTACCTCAAGCCCTTCTTTGTGCATGATGGACCCAAGCATGAAAATGCTGTGCATTCCCTGCCTGGGGGGGAAATTGTTATGGATAAATTTGTCTAAGGAAAAAGGCATAAATATGTGTGTGTGTTTGTATGTGTGGCAATAGTATAATAAAATATGGTGTGCATAGGGCCCAAGGTTGAGGTGGCAGGGCATGACCATGTGCCACCCTTCCATGTAAGAGGAGCCATAAGTTGTCTTGTACATAATCCATGGTAGTAATAATATAAAATGATAAGGTGGCATGGGTCCTCCATGCACCACCCCTCCACCTAGGTGGTCCCACGCCTGCATTTAGTGAGATATGGCCCAAGGACCATGGGAGAAGTAATATAAAATAGGTGGAGATGGATATTATATTGGATTATTCCCTCCATGTAGGATAGGCCCATGTGGGGGGGTGGTGTAGAAAGTCCAAGATATGACTCATGCACCTTAAGAGCCACATTTCTAATTCAAAAAAATTCCTTGATAGGGATATGAAACTTTGGTGTTCCTAGTGGATCACATTCTGGTATGTACCTACTCACGCATGGTTTGAAAGTATATCTATCTATACGACAAAGGACAATCCAATTAGCTCAAAAGTAGTCCTTAGAATACTTATTTGTGTCATGTGATGTAGTAAGTTGAGGCAAGCTACTACCACCACCATCACTTGGCCTTTGGGACTTTATCCTATGATCAATTATAGCCATACGCATTAGTTGGCCTGCAAGTGGAAGTTATCTTGTTTTGCATTCTATCATTATCCCATAGACTTTAGCCTTGTAATCCACATTAGCATGCAAGCCCTCTAGTTTTGCTTCACCACAACGAGATTGAATGCTTCCCAAATGCACCTTCTATTAGTGCCTAAGCTTAAGAATATCCCTTACACCTTAGCCTTGTAATGTCAAGCCCTCTGGTTTCACATCACCCCAACGAGATTGAACACTTCCAAGATTATGGTTGAGGTAACACCAACTCCCCCTGAAAACACACACACACACACACTTTTTTTTTAATAGTGAAAACACACACACACACTCACTCACTCACACACAAACACACATGTACATATACTTTTGTACCACTTGGGTTGTCTACACTCTTACATATTGGCCTACCGTAGGTAGCCTTAGTGAAGGCTTCACTTTTGAGATGGACAAAATTCAAAAATTTTTAAAGTTTTTATTGTTAATTGTTTGATTGGTCCACTTGTGTGCTTTTGGTTTTTTATAATTGATTATCTCCAGTTATTCCTCCCTCTTTCTCTCTCTTTCTGTTTGAAGGCAAGCCCACCCCTCCTCCCCCCCCTCTCTCCCCATCTTCTCCTTCATGCACATTGAAGTCTTCTCTCTCACTCTCTTTTCCAAGCTAGGCATTTGAGGCAGGCCTTTTGAATGCTTTATGAGCATTCATCTTGTTAGAACTCGTCTACATCACGAAAATATCATAGCAGCTTCGTACAAGCACACACTCTGAGCGCTTCCAAGAAAACTATCACACTTGCCGTGCTCTTGATCCAACTCCTGAACGCCGGAACTCGACGTTTCTATCAGTTCGGTCACTAGCTCACTACTTCTCTGTCATGTGCATTTCGCAATCCTAAATTCGCCGGCTGGTGCGTCTTTGAAGAAAGCGACAGCTAAGGAGTAGGAGAGACGGGCAGTCAAATCAATTTGCTTTCTATTGGATGCAATTGTGCATCACCTGCCTATTGCCGACTTTCTCCGCACGCTTCATAGAAAGCGCTTTTCTCTCCTAGGCTTCTTGTCTTTCCTCCGCGTGTTTTTTTGTGTGACGTTCCCCAGACGTTCCTGAAGCTTTTCCCCACATCGGGACGCTGTAAACCGCCGGCACCAGCCATACTGAATTGACTGAAAGGGGCTGATCACATAAATTGGCTGAGAAGAGAACTTGAAATTGTGCTTCTTTAACAATCCAGCAGTATGGCAAGTACAAGTACGTTAAGCAGCATCATCTTTTAGTTTTAATAATTTAAAGTGCGATCACTTTTTCCCGTTGTGTGGTGCTCACAAATATCCGATCAGTAGTTGGGCGTCACGAAGCTGCTTTGTTGTAGTTGCGCCAGCTCAAGGTTGAACCGGTACAACTTGAGGACAGGACAAAATATCAAGGGGCGAACAAACGAACATGGATTTCAGTGTACTGCAGAAAGTCCTGCGCAAGCTGTTGAGTACCAACAGCTAAGCATAAAATCAAATCAACTGGCGCTCAAACAAACAGAAAACCATCGGCCCCGTGGGGACGTGCTCTGACTCCTGCAAATATCGTGCGATTTGGATGTTGAAAGGAGCTTGATTCTGCACTCTTGAGCGCTTTTGAAAGAAACTGTACAAAAGATTGCCTAGCCAAAATGCAGCAACCTCTAAGGGCCTTGTGTCCTGGAGAGGGCAAATAGCTATAGTTTTTTTTTCCGGAATACCAAGGTCTGGCCAAGGCTTTACAAGCTTCAGTCCTATGACCAAATAGCTATTGTTGTTATGCAGTGCAAATGCACCAGGGAAATACATGGGAAATAAGAGGGAAATAGAGTGGGACTAGGGGAAATAGCACCCTATGCTCTAGACCTCATGGTGCTATTTTCCCTACCCTTGAGAACCATTGATGTGACATTTCTCTACTATTGATGTGACATTTCCTTTAATTATATCCCTCTCTCATTTTCCCTTGAACACTTTATTCAAAAATTTTAAACTTTCTCGCTTCATTTGGACTTTTTGTCTCAACTGGTCACCTATGCTCAATATCACTTAGTAGACTCATAAATTGGGTATTTTGGGGATACTAGATGTGTAAGTTCCACATAATAAACCTAAAAAATCCCCAAGGTTGTAAGTGGTGACCTCTACTGGATACATCATGGGCAAATTTACAAAAAAATGGATCACCCCCTCACAAATTTGGTCTAATAAGGCTTAAAATGTTGTGCATGTTCACTCAATATGCAATATATGGAAAGAGTAAATGGTTGAATGAAATATATAGGGGTTGTATAGATACACCATTTAATTATATGGAAAAGAGTTTGTCAAATTCAATATACAGGGGGTGTATAGATACACCATTTGATTGAATACCATTTGTATAGATATACCATTTTCTAGGAACAAGGCATACAATATATTATCCTATGCTTCTGAATCTCATTCAGAGTCATCGGATTCTAGTATTGCATTTTCACTTGATGGGTTAAGCCTAGCCAAATGATGTTTAATATGTGCAAGGCTAGCATCATAAATTGTAATACATTTTTTAACATCATAGCCATGCTTCTTTTTGTAACTTCGAGTCCTTGATTTCCAGCAATGAATAATGCTACTCGCTTCCACCTCTGTCAAGCCCTCTTTATTTGGAATCCATTCACGTTTCTTTTGCAAGCAACCCTCATACAGTTGTTTTACTGTGTATTTTTTGGGGAGACTTTTCAAAGGCTTTGGTTCATACCATAAAGCTATGAATGTTATGGGAATTCCCTTCTGATCCCTTGCTATATGAGTCACCTTTGCCACCCAAATTACTCTGAATCTGCATCAAATGCCCAAACTACAACAAACATACCCTCTTCAATCCTTGGGGAAGTCACTATATGTAAATCCTCTATATCACGTGCATTCAAGGATTATTTTTAGAATCCCTTTTCTATAGATTTTTCATTAATAAAGTGTATCCTTTTTCTATACAAATCTATAATTTTTTCCTAAAATCATTCTAAATACTCCCTTATGTAAGTTAAAATTTAAAAATTTTAGAAATTAAAAATATCCTTCCATTGAACTCACATGATAGAGTTACATATCATGAGTGAACCCCCCGAGCTTCAATCTCATCAGAGCGTACATACTCTGGTAAGGGTTTAGCCCCCTTCCTACCACAATGTTTCAGAGGTAAAAGGCATTACTCAACTTCTTTCTCATTTATTACCATATTTATATCCAATGTGGATCTTCGTGCCATAGCTTCTTCTGGCCAAAAAGATTCAGAGTATTCAATGCTCATTAAATTTTCTTGTTTTTGTAAAGATTTGACAAGTGCTTTAACTGACTTGATTATCTCCCCATTCTTTATTGCCTGCTTAGGATATTTTTGCATCATACTTTGGAGATGTTTAATAAAGACATCCGAGCCTTTCATTTCATCTATATTAAGTGCTTTGTTCTTTGCAAGAACAAATCTAGTTTCCTCCAATGGAAATATTCTGTGTAATAAAGCATATGGCTCACTCCATAAATGATCTCCATCCATTGAGTACTGCTTCCATTTCATCATTAGAATATCGTTATGCATGCTAAATCGAAAATAGTGTGGATTTGTGTGTCTTATTAATGCTACACCCCCCCTTGTAAATGTGGCTCTATGAGTGCCCTCAATCTATCATTCTCTCTCTCGGGGGGGTCAGTCATCATATGTAACCCTATCATGTGAGTTCAACAAAAGGATATTTTTAATTTCTAAAAGTTACACAAATTAATATACATAAGGGAGTTTTTAAAATAAATTTGGAAAAAATTTACAGATTTCTATAGAAAAAGGGTACATTTTATTAGTGAAAATTTTATAGATAAGGGAATTTACAAATAGTCCTTGAACGCACGTGATATAGAGGGTTTATACATAGTGAACCCCCCGAGTTCTCTCTAAGATAGCCACTTTTGATTCCTCCTTTCCAGAGACTCCAAATTTTTTCCCAATTCGAGACATCATATCCTCTAATGTCAGAACATCCCTTGACTTTAACTCACCAAAGCTAACACTAAATATTTTATCTATGTCTTCATGTATATGACCAACAAGAATAAAACCAACTTCCACTTCTTCAAATATTTTCAAACCAACCACCATAGAGCATAAGCCAAATATATATCTATTCTTATTTTCTCTCCAGTAGTTATCAGCCTATATATGCAAGGTGTGAGGTAAACATCCACGTGCTTCTCTGACCTTCCGTATTGCTTTCATGGTGGATGTTGCGACTTGGTTACTATCGTGTTCATGCGAGAAATCAATCCATACATCAACAAAGAGTCAAAATCCATGCACTAATACTCCACACAAATGTGTTTTTAGTCCACGTTTACCCTTAATGGTGGTGGGGTACATCTATACCTTGGTAATGTTGATGTATTCTGTCCATGCCATCAATGGTAATGCACATCGACATTTTGGTTGCACAATAGCTTCCTCTCTCCGAGAGGCATACAACAATCTAGCATCTTGCACATGAGGTAAATGGATTGTTTGCTGTCTTATATATTTTCCTCGCTTGTGCTCACATTTACTATGTTCAAGGGCATTTTTCAATTCATCACATGTCTTGCATTTTGACATCCTTTGCTTTGATGGTGTCTTGACATGGAAAAAATGTCCATGCCAAATTTTATACAAGGTTGCCCTTGAAATCATGCTCTCTTCTCTATCTTGTAAATGTTTATTGAAGATGAGGCTATGGTAATGCATGATCATCAAGGATTTGCTTTAATGTTGCAGCTGCATTTCTAGTGCTTCTTCTTCCTTTAAGCTTGTAGGAATTTCCATGAACTTTGTGAACCACTTTGTCTTTTACCTTTGCCAAGATGGTCCAATATGTACTATGTGATAGTCTAGTCAACCATTGATATCCTTTATTACATATAGATGTCCCATTAACCATGGGTTTCAATTTGGGTTTACAGTGTCTTGTCCTTGAGTCCTTATCACCTTGATGAAGAAAACAAGAAAACTCTTGAAGAAGATAGTTATGTCTATTAGTCACTGTCTTACACCAAATGCTGATGCACATGGCTTCACAATCATCTTTTGCAACTTTTCTTATGCAAAGTTTCCTACAACAAATATGCATAAGAGTCCTTTTTATATTCTCCTCAGATAACATTACATATCTCCTGGGGTCTGGAATTAGTGCCATGATTCAATGCCTCTTGACACTCACATACTTTATTTTTGTGAATAATGTCTTTTGTTTCCATGTTGTGGGTCCATTATCTAGCATTGAATCTATTTCTCTTGAATCTTCGTCTCTAAAATCAAATGCAGAGTATGCTTGGGAATGTTTTGATGTCACTTTATAATATCTTGGAATTGGCAATCTAGTAGACAACTTGTTCATTAAAGTCAACCTATTGACAATGCCTCTTGAATTTTGTGGTTGAACTTTTTCTCCTTCACAATTAGATGTATGCTCCATGCTAGTAAGTACATTAGGACCATCACAAGTCTTTGATGTTCTACCATCTTTGTACTCCATTCCAAGGACAACATCATGACCATGATCATTAATATCAACGATTCCAGTGAGCATGTTTGAGTTGCTTTTGCAATACAAGACAAGTCTTCTATACCCACGAGCATGTTTGAGTCGCTTGCAATACAAGACAAGTCTTCTATACTAGCGAGCATGTTTGGGTCACTTGCAACACTAGACAAGTCTTCTACACTAATGAGCATGTTTGAGACTTGCAACACAAGACACACCCCCTATACCAGTGAGCATATTGGAGTCACTTGCAACCTCTCTTGCATCAACATCACTTATTATAATGTCCTTAACACTTGAAAGCATTGGTAGTCTTTAAAGCTGCCATGATTTCTTAATTTCGAGCCCATTTATGTATTTCCTTCTCATAATACTTTCATGTATCTTCCACCACATTGAAGGAGAATTTCTTGATAGGTAAATTTGATTTCAAGAAAGCTAACCCCCATTTGACAATGTTATGAACATGAAGATGAGATGTATTAGTATTAAGGACCTCTAGATGTGACATATTATCCATTGCATTTTGAATGACCCCTGCACTAGTCAGCTTAATTACCTCCACCATACAAAGAAGATTCTGAGCATAGCCCTTAAATATGCCAAGTGCTAACACTTCTCCTGAGCAAGATTACATCTCAACTTTTTCCCCCTCAAAGAAAGTTCTCTTGATATCTTGAAAGTATATCTTAGGAACGATTTCATCTTGGTCCCAAAGAGTTCTATGTTCTTGCATATAAAAAATATCACATTGTAAGATATCACCCAATGTTTTAAAGTCTCCATTTGGATATTTTAAATGCACTGCAGGACTTAGCTCTTTGGTGATTATTACTACACATCTTCTCTCACCACAACTTTGAAAATGACACATTCATAGGATCAAGACTATGTATTTGTCCAAAGCCTACGACTTCATTCTTCTCATATAACACCACCTCTGAATAGATTACCCATGGAGGCAGAGGTGAGGATTGATGCCCTAGTGCATTTGTGAGGGGCAGGGCAACAAATGGGTGAGATTGACTTAGCCATTCCCGAGTCCTGGTGGGAAGGACTTCAAATTTGGAGAGACAGCAGATGGTTGGGGCAGTTTTCCCATACTGGTGTTCCCTTGAGGATGTTGATGCAGCAAGGTAGCACACACTCCAGCTTATTCTATGTAGGACCTGGAGGCCTACTCCAGCCACTCACTGAGAGAGACCCCGAGATGGATGGGAGTCTTGATGGGATTCACTGGTAGATGATCAGAGTGGTGGGACATTTAGGGAAGGAGTGAAACATTGACCCTCCCAGTATTTTAGAGTAGGACACCCCTAGATGGCACCTTTGGCTATGGGAGGGTAGACCCCTAAGGGAGGTCCAGTGGGATCTGGGAGAGTGGTTCTGGCCTTCCAGTGGTGGCCTAGCTGAGCAGGTAGATGAGGTGCCCTTCTTTCCCTATGGAGCCAATTTGACTATGTGGTTTGTGTTATCCATCTTAGGTCATCCCCACTTGGCCCAGCATTACTTAGTGACTATGCTTATACTGGCTCCATCCAAGATTTTTGTAGCATTTTTATCTTGGTAGCAAATGGCAAGTCATGCATTGATCTCTTCACTTTCGAAGTATTGCCCCCAATTTGTTGGGAGGTACCTTGGAAAAGAGTTAGGAGGTACCTTGGGAAAGCCTTGAGAGACATTTGGGGGTTTAACTATCGCAGGGATTAGTGGACTCAAGAGCTACTATTTGACCATTCATCCAATCTATGAGGTCTCTCCATAGAGTAGGATTACCCCATAATAGTATCGCAATGGACTGATGCTAATCCTTCGGCTAATCTTGTAATGTCTCTAGGCCTAGTGATAGGTTGCCTACATATCAATTCTAGCTCTTCGAAGCCATAGAAGGACATGTTTTCATCCTTCTTTAATTGTTGCAAGGTGGGGTCTTCTTCAAACATTCCTTGCATTATGAGGACATTTCCATTGAAGAGCATGAGGTAATTTCCTCTCCCACTCTTTCAGGCCTTTTCAATGATTTAGGGGATCAGTTAATTCCCTAGTATGTCGGATAGATTGTTTCAGCTCCCTTTCTTTCCTTGAGTTCTTCATGACTATTGGTGATTATGTCTCTACCCTAGATAAAGGTCCTTAGTGGTTCCTTGACTTCTTTGGGAGGAGGATTGATCAAGCCTCCATTTAAGGTAGTACCAATAGAAGAGCACTAGAATAAGATGATATGGTGAGAGTGGCAGTGTCTTCATCCCACCGATCCTAGATTATTACCTTATTATGGTCTTTCCAATCTTAGTGGCATGTTTAGCATTTCCACGTGTCTAAGAAGAAGTTGCCTCTCTAGGTTGCAATGTACTAGCCTTGTCCCTTTTTGCTTGCTTCTGCAACACTTGACCAAAGGCCTTGGCTTGGGACCTTGTAATTACATTCAAGGATACAATGGACATGTGGCCTCTCTCAATGCTGAGAAGATTGAGACTTGCATTCTTCAATGTAGTAGCCGGTGTTGCTAGTCCTTGCATTAGGTAGTACCTCCAAAGGTGATGGACATTCCACAACCAGATGGAGGCTGTTGCCATTGGTATGGTTTGGTCATCCTTGTATGGTAGATCATTCAAGGAGTAAGGTCCTTGGCCCTAGAGGGTTCACCTCAAAAAAATGCGCATTCAAAAGGAGGGGTGTTTTGATTCATATTTGTGAAAAAATTTATCAGGATTACAATAATAGGAGGAATTTTTAATTTTTAATTTAGAAAAAAATCACTTAGTTCATAAGCAAACGAAGATATTTTTATTGGGTGGAAAATTCTAGTTGAGGCGTTTTTAAAATTACCCTTGAACGCACTTCTTACTAGTGCACCCTCCAAGTCCTTGGAATTTAAAACATGATACTATCATATTAGCTGCTCCATTGTATGGACATCAGTCATCAGTAGCATTCTAGAGACGTTGATGTGTATAGAATTGGATCAGTGATCTCCTTATCAATGTGTTCATATCTCTCACCGGCCAGCTAAGGGATGGGAGCCATTTGGTAGATGGGGATATAATGGTCGTTCTACATAACGTAATGACTTATATAGTTGGACCAACCCATAGTATTATTAAGTTGAGAATGAGTACTACATCTAAGGGCATGATCTAGTTCTTCCCAATGACTAGGTAATTTCTCCACCAATACTTGATCCATGGGAGTGATTGGTGGTGGTGGTGGTGCGGGTTGAAGTCCCAGTGTAGGTGGGGCTAACGACACATTTGGAGCCCTAAATTCCCCTTGGATGGAAGGAGTGACTCCTTGGATAGCTAAGTGTCCTTCGTTGGATGGATTTGGCAGTGCAAGTAATGTAAGAGGTGGCCATTTGATGGTACATTAGTTGAGGAATAACTTTGGGATAACGACATTGGAATGTATCATGGCTCCCCCATCATGTATGATATGCACAGTAGAGTGTGGGGAGAGTGTGGGCCATGCTTGAAGGATAGCGCACTCATTATTAGGATGGTTCATGGTACAGAACCATACCATACATTGTCATACCTTGGGAATTATTTGGGATTACTCTCCCTCTAGTTGTTAGCTTAATTGATTTAATAAATAAGTAGCCAGTTCCTCCATACTGACACCCTTGGTGACCGGGGTTGTCTCCTTTACTTCAATTGAATTAGGGTCCTTCAAGGTCTAGGACACTTGTGAAATGGATATAGTCTTCCCTCCTTGGGTCTTTTCTTTCATATTGTCATAAGCGCACAATGTTCTTGTTGCACAACTCAAATGATGTGGTCTTCATGGCAAAAAGATAGTCATGAAGCATTGAATCCCATAGTTCAGTGAGGAAGCTTGGTAGTAATTTTTGCATCACTCATTCTCTTGTGAGGCTTGTAGTGAGGGACTCTAGCAATCCGGAAGACTCGGTCTCTTTTGTCTTGACCTCATAAAGTTGGTTGATTGGGCTCCACTTGGGTCCACTGGTGGAAAACCCCACTATGAAGGAATTTTATAGCATGTCCTAATTAATTTTCTCCTATGTTTATAGTACTCTAAACCATTTGTCTATATTTTCCATCAAGGCTTATGCCAAAACCATTGACCTTGTTCAGATCCTGGATATCACCAAAGGTCTCACAATATTTTTCAAAACACTCTACCTGGGAGATTGGGTCTCCTTACCTGAAGAACTTGGTGATTAGCTTGGAGATCATGATGGGTTTACTTCTAGAAGGAACTTCGTCTACTCCATCTAAATATTGGAGGCATGGCCCCACTTCCTAGTGATTGCACTAGGATCCTCATTGCCTCACCAATATGTGGAGTGGGAAGAACTTGAGGATATGGTGACCTTGCTCTATACATTGTTGGTCTCAGTGGAGGGTCCCATGTATTTGGTTGTTGTACAAATGTAGGATTTGAGGATCCTCACCAACTAGGAATTTTCATTGTGGCATGGGGTCGATTTGGCCTAACATGTTGTACTGAAGGTCTTGTAGGGTGTGGCATGTTCACCCCAAGCATAATCCTATTATTGGCCAAGTAGGAAATGATAGAACTTTAAATAATAGGTGTTCTTATTTTTTGTCCTTTTGGATTAATCCTTTGTCCACTCTATTCTAGCATTTAAAACTCTTGAGCAAGTTTGGTGCCAAATTCAATCCTATATGACTAGATTTCATCAAGGATATGGTGGTGGTTGATTACTAGTAGATACAATGGGACTTGGTTACTTAGATATTGCTTCCAACACCAATTGTTGGGCTAACATATGAGGTTCTACCAACAGTCTTTTCTACCTAGAAAATGGGTTTAGCATGTCTATTGGTTCAGTTAGTCCAAACCTCCCCATCATGTTAGAGAATATTTCCCATGATCCTAGCTATTGTAGAAAGGGTAGGAGACCGGGGATCATTAAAGTTGTTTCTTGGAGCTAGTGAGGCTCTAGCATTAGAGGGTCCTTCCATGTCTTCGTCCAGGCTCATGGACTCTTCTAAGCTAGATAGGTCACCTTGAGGTGGTTTGTGTAAGGAATACAAATTGAATTTTGAGCTTGTTGGCCCTTAGGATGTAGAGCTAGATGTGTAGGGTGACAAGAGGGTATTTGAGAAACTATCCTTAGGATCTAGATTATCTCTTAAGACTCTTCCTGATCTCAAGTGCATGGGTTGGTCAGTGCAACTAAGGCCCCAATTCTAATTTGATTCCACTTCGATGGGGGGGGTCAAGGGGCGGTAGGGCCCTGAAGCAACCCTCTTGAGTTGTAGAACCATGCTCTTGAGTTCTACGCACACGCTCTTGGGGCCACAAGTGAGGCATCATACCCATCTCGTGCAAGTCTTCTCGCACTCCCCTTGTGTCTTTGTCACCAACCAAGTGTGCCCAAATAGAATCCCCACATTCTTGAAGATTTGCATGGGATCCAAGAGGTGATTGATTTATAACTCGCCCTAATATGTAAGCTCATGAAAGATAGATATCCAATCCTGAATCCAATCACTTGCCTTCCTACAAATCGGTGGTGGATCAAGTTGACCTTCTCGTGCAGGATGATCAAGAGGAAGATATTGAGCATGACCTTCATAAACCATATTCTGCATTTTTTTGGAGTGTGGCGCATTCAAACAAGGGCCACAAATAGGACAAGCATGGTACCCTTGTGCTTTAAGTCCTACATATATGCATGGACACATAGCTCATTAGACATGCAATAGTTCACACCACAATAGAATCAGAAAGATATTCATAGGCATCCAAAAGCACGTACCTTTGCACTCCCCAAATCCTAGATAGTCATGCATGGTCCACATCAAAATTCCCTTGATGCACATGTCTGCGGCTCACCTCGAGGCTCTAGAAATATCAAAGACACGTATGCCCCTCCATAGGGTCTATAGATCCTCGATCAAGGGTGCCATGTACACCATGCAGGATATTGTAGTTTACCAAGACTATGGGCCATGTCGACCAAGATGTGGAGCGTAACCTGAAAGGGTTCACGCCATCCATTCTGAGCCTGAGATGTAAATTGCATGGCTCCCTCGCAAAGTCTGACCACATTTTGTATATGTGCTTCCAAGCAGCACAATATGCTGGTATTCTCAAAGTGTCACCGGTGTGTAGCATGCCACATCATTAGTTGCACAATGGAGTTGCATCTAAACATGTGTTCTGGGGATGATGGAAAAATATCTCATGACCTTCACTGGGATCATCTCCCCCTGTAAGTCTTGTCGGTAGCACTGTGCTCCACACTCCAGGCAATTAATCAAATTGCCATACTCGTGATGAGATGAAACAAAATACAATTATTAGGGCAAGTGTGGATGGTGTCATAATCCATCCCAACCATCATCAACATCTTCTTTGCTTTATCTCTAGAATTGGGCATGATATTTGGGACAGGAAACATCTTCTGTAGTAACCTAGTACAATTTGTATATCCAAGAAACTCATGAAAGAGATACTAACTAATTAAAACTATTAGGAATGAGATACTAGGATCAAGGCTACAAACCTCATCAAGGCTAAGACACTTGTGCTTGACCATCCATACTTTTCTTGCAAATTCAAGATCGAGAGGCAAGCTCATAGTTTTGACATCCTCCCACCATCATACAACATTGGTGATGCCAAATCTTGCATCACAGTCTCATGCTCAGACATCTCCCCCCATCTCCCGTGGTTCTTCCAAAAAAGAATCCATCATGTTCACCATACCCTCGTCCTCCTCTAGAGGATCATCCTTAGGATAATCTTGATTGAGCTGTGGTGGTGGTGCACATGCTCCCTCACTGCTCCCCTCATCCTGTATAATATAATAACAGATGGTTAGTGTGTGCAACGAGGAAAATAAATATAAATATCCATAAATCATTCAAATATCATTGGTTTACCGATGAGTCACTAGCATGTCAACCAATATCCTCCTCTAGTGTGCCTCTCCATACATCTGCAAGTGGCGCATGACAATACGATGCTGATGATGATGAACCCCTCACTTGCAATGTGTCCAACGACAAGGAAATCTCTCGTGAAGCCAGTCCAAACTCTCGGGAGGTGAGGTGGCCCCCTATCCGTTGAGTTCTCACTACTCATCCTCTCCACTTGCACACATCCACAACCATCCCCCCAAGTCAAGTCAAACACCCAAACACCCAAATCCCCCAAATTCCCTCAAACCCCCTAGTCCCCTCTCTTTCACCAAACACCCTAGGGCCTAAATCCTCCCTAAATCCCTTTAAACACCCACTCACCCCCCAAAATATCCCAATCCCCCCAAGCCCCCCCCATAACCCTAAACCCCTAGAAACCCTTTGTTTTGTAGGTATGGGCATTGATATATACTCATGACCATACCAACATCCATGCTGATGCTCTGCTCTTATATACCCACAATCATACCGATGCCTGTACTGATGATTTTTGGGAACCAAAAACCTGCATTGTTTGTCCTGCGATGCCATTTGTTTTTCCATGCATTCTCCTCCCTGGCTTTCACTTTTAGCTCGCACTGGCCCACAACCCTTGCCTCCTCACTCCTGCCTCCTCCCTCCCCCCCCCCACCTCTCCATCCTCTCCTACATTGTCCATCTGCATCTACAAGACATGCTATAGCTGCCTCTCCATATCAAGGTAAGAATTCCTCTCTTCTTGTTCTATTTCAAGTTTGTTTGGTTTCTTTGTCTTTCTTTCTACCTCTCCTCTTGTTTCCCTTCCTCTACTTTCACTTTCCCTTCCTTTCTCTAAAGTTTCTCTCCTCCTTTCCTTTCCTTTCCTTTCTCTAAAGGAAGAAACAATACACAAAAAATAATCATGTAAGAGAAGAGTATAAAAGATCTACCTATTCTTTTTGTGCTTTCTCCTTGTTTATAGGCTTCTCTTTTTCTCCTCAATCCATACCCTTTGGAATGTTGCTTCTCCAAACTCATTCTTTCACTAATTAGTTTTCTTCAATTGGTATGTTTCCTCTCTTTTATAGGGCTAGGACATGAAACACCTCCTCTTCCAAGCGGAATCATTCGGTGCCACGACACGTCATTTCTAGGTAAAAACATGATTCCTCTCTTTTCCTATTTTTCTTTTCGTGCTTGCATTGGCCTGTACCTGGCCTAGGGACTCTCTTCTCTTCTCTTCTCCTCTCTTCTCCCCTCTCTTTTCCTCTTCCACCCTCTCTTTTCCTTCACTCCTCTCTTTACCCTTTCGCTCTCCTCTCTTCTCCCCTCTCTTTTCCTCTTCCACCCTCTCTTTTCCTTCACTCCTCTCTTTACCCTTTCGCTTATTTTCACATCCTCTTTCTCCCCCCTCTTTTCCCTCTCTTTTTTCTCTCTTTTCTCTCTTTTTCCTCCCTCTTTTCCCCCTCTCTTTTCCTCTTTCATCCTCTCTTTTCCCCTCTCTTTTTTTTGCTCTTTTCCTCTCTTCTCCTCTCTTCTCTTTTTTCCACTCTTTCTCCCCTCTCTTCTCCTCTTTTCTCTTATTTTCTCTCTTCTCTTTTTTCCCCTCTCTTTTACTCTTCCATCCTCTCTTCTCCTTCACTCAACTCTTTCCCCTTTCTCTTATTTTTATATCCTCTTTCTCCCTCTCTTCTCCCTCCTTCTCTTTTTTTCCTCTTGAGGTTTTCCTCTCTTTTCCCTCCCTCTTTTGCCATCTCTTTTCCTCTTCCATCCTCTCTTTTCCTTCACTCCTCCCCTTTTCCCTTTCTCTTATTTTCACATCCTCTTTCTCCCCTCTCTCTTTCTCTCTTATCTCCTCTCTCTTCTCCTCTCCTCTCTCTCTTCTCTCCTCACTTTTCCCTCCCCCTTTTCCCCTCTTTCCCTCCCTCTTCCTCCCCTCTCTTTTCCTCTCTTTCCCTCTCTTCCCCCTCTCTTCTCCCCTCTCTTCTTTTCTCTTCTCTTGTTTCCACTCTTCTCTTATTTCATCTCTTATTTCCTCTCTTCTCTTTTCTCCTCTTTTTTCTCCTCTATTTCCTCTCTTTCTTCTCTTATTTCCTCTCTTCTCTTATTTCCCCTCTTGAGGTTCTCCTATATTGTCTACTCTTTTTTCCCTCCCTCTTTTTCCATCTCTTTTCCTCTTCCATCCTCTCTTTTCTTTCACTCCTCTCCTTTTCCTGTTCTCTTATTTTCGAATTCTCTTCGTCCCCTCTCTCTTTCTCTCTTATATCCTCTCTCTTCTCCTCTCCTTTATCTATTTTCTCCTCACTTTTCCCTCCCTCTTTTCCTTCACTCCTCTCCTTCTCCCTTTCTCTTAGTTTCACATCCTCTTTCTCCCCTCTCTCTTTCTCCTCTCCTTCTCTCCTCTCTTATTTCATCTTATATCCTGTCTTGTCTTTTCTCCTTAAGGTCTCACCTAGGTGAAGCTTCAAGAGTCCGACATTGAGCAAGCATATGCAAACTTCTGTCATTGCAACCCTCTCCAAATCATTCTTTGGATTCCTGAGAGTCTCGATTGTCTCAAATGCATTTCGGACTCTTGTTTTTAGTGTCATGGCCATTGGAGGCTAAGATTTGAGACCCAATGCTTGCTAAATTCTAGGCTACACAAGTGCAAGGAGCCTATCTTTTTCTCTATCTTTTCAAACTTTTTCCCATGTCTTTTCTCTCTTTTCAAAAACATATAGGATAACAAATAACAAAGAGAGGGATACAAAATAATCTCATCATAGATCATAACAAATATCAAAGAGGGATTACAACAAATAAATAAGAGAGGTCTCCCTCTCATATACTAGAGACTGTAGCTAACATTCTCCAAATTGGAGTACTTTATAAATTGTAAAGACATTCTTCATTGTTTCTTCGATGAAGTGCTACCCTCTCCTTTGTCATCTCTCTTCTTCTTCTTATCCTTCACCTCTTTTTCCTTTTGCTCCTTAGCCCAAGGAGGTTCCTTGGGCATGTGGCCTTCCTCTTGGATCAATCTCTCCATCTCCTCAATAGAATCTTTTGGAATTTTTAGAAAATGTCTCTTTGGAGACAAATTTTGTTTAACAATACTATTTTTGCGGAATTTTTTGTATATAAAAACCCTTTTGGATATAAATTTTGCACCTGAACACTCTTTTGGACCCAAATTTGGTATATAGATACTCTTTTGGAATATATGGTAACGTAACTTATGGAGATATATGATAATATACGATAAAATCTTAAGTAAATTGTATTTTCATAGTTTTAGTAAATTAAACATGAGTTTCAAGTAATAAATTGTCTTAAGTAAAGTGTCAGTATTGTCTTTTAAGTAAATTGTGTTTCCGCTTCTTACCCGCTCTTATGTTTATGTTTGTTTTCATGTTTGTCCAATCCCCCCAAATTAGACATGTCAGCACATCGTACGGTCGGAGAGTACGGAGCTCGTGATCATGGGGCCCCTCATAGGAGGAGACGTCATGATTTGTACTCTCCAGAGGACTTTCCTTCCACTGAGCAAACTCCTGAGGGGCTACCCCTACGACTACCCCTCGGGGGACTCCCACGGGCCAACTCCTCTCGAGCCTACCCATGCGACTACCGCTCGGGAAACTCATTTGCTAACAGCCCATGGCATCGTCCAGAGTCAAGTCGAGTTTGTCGCATCCATGAGTGATGTGAAGGTAGCGAGATTCTTCTCTCTCTTGTCTTAGAGGACCTCAGCTATTCCTTCTACTACACCCCTCGTGGGTAGATCAAGTACATCGATGGCTTTAGCTACTTGATAGCCATCCCCTGTTGCCTCTTTTGAGGGGTCATCACCTGGGCGTACCCATCATAGGTCTAGAAAGAGTAGTAAGGGTTGAGGTTGCCATGGTGGCTCAAGGGATGTAGAAATCATAGGTCCAGAAAGAGTAGTAAGGGTCGAGGTTGCCATGGTGGCTTGAGGGATGTAGATGAGTCTACACACTCACATCCCTATAGGTCTCCACTTCCTCATGAGATGCGGTACCAGTCAGGTCCCTTGCCCTCTCCACTCACAGGCCGCAGCACCCCAAAGACCACTAGCTCCCTTACTTCTCGCTCCTTAAGCACTCGCTCTACCCCTCTACTCCATCCACCATGAATCCTTCATACATTGTTTTACCTAAATCCTTCCCACCTTGGTAGCGTTGGTAGACTCGGCAACAACAAGGCATGGATGGTAAGTATATATTTATCTTCTATTGAATTTCTAATATGTCCAATCATTCAAATGTCTTGTCATTCATATCTAACTAGCTAAATTCTCATCCACAAGAATCTGTGATTAGAAGGCCTCTAGACAAGAAGGAGTATGTAGGGCCTTCAGGATTGCAGCCACGGCATGGTTTAAGGAGAAGGAGAGAGAAGGAGTCCACATCGATTGGGAAAGGGTGGCAACACATCATGTGAGTATACCCTATTTCTCTTTGTTATCATTTGACTATCACCATTGTCTTACAATCAATGCTCTTAGATTTTCTAACTTGTTTCATTCTTAGGGAGGCACGTTCGACCCATCCGAAGATCTGAACGAAGAGACAAAATCTAAGGAAGAAGCAACTAGGTATGCAGAAGAGGAGGGCAAGGGATCGGGCACACAGAGAGAGACCGAGGGCAAGGAGGGCGCATGTAGACTAGAGACCGAGGCCGAGGAGGGGGGGAGGATGAGGAGGGAGAGGATCATGAGCAGGGTGAGGAGGACAAGGAGGAGCAATATTAGGATATGACATTTAGTGGTTCAATATGTCGGCACTTATGCCCTTTTGGAGTAGATTGCCTCATGCGGATTCACCATTTTGGAGTTCGGTGCTTTTGCCATTTTGTAGCACATTAGAGCATTACTTCAGCGGATTTGCTATTTTGTAGCATATTGCCATTACTTTGTAGACTTTCATGATTTTATTTAGCTTCTATAAAAATGTCAGTATATAATGACACTGTAGTGTCGGTATATACCGATGCATGACACTGACACCCATACCAACAATGTGAGGCATATTTTACCGACGGTGACATCGATTCCTGCAAGGAGGGTTTCTTTGGGGGTCAATGTTTGCTTGGGTGCATCCAATTGCATAACTATTTTTGGGTCCATTTTGTGGCCATGACGCAATGCAGTTCTAGGTGAATATTTGAATTTTGCATGGACCTGCACTCTTGCTAGCACTGGCGTAATAATGGGACACAATCTATTCATTCTGAACACCGCATAGCTCGACACATAGTAGCTCTACACTACATCGTGCATCTTTGCACTGCTTCACGCAATGCACTCTTTGGCCTGAGATGCCTGACCAATTATAATCACACATCCTTTTGCTTAGAACCACACCCATGCATATCATTAAAATTGAAGGTTTTGTTGGATCTTTTACCTTTTTCCACTGGCCACCGGTCACCCATGTAGATCATTAAAATTGAAGGTTGTCTTAGAGAGACCACCGTGCTGGTTCTTCATGTAATAATGAGATGCAATCTATAATTCTAAACACCGTCGTAGTGTAGTCTCTAGCTTGACCACCTGTCATTATGCAGCCTTTTTCCACAACCTTTGTCCATGCAAATTATAGGTTGGCTTGCAGAGACCACCGCGCTAGTTTTTTGCATAATAATGAGATGCAATCTATCATTCTGAGCATTGCCTCAATGCAGTCTCTGGCTTGATGACCTATCATTGGCCAAAATTCAAGGTTGTCTTAGAGAGACTACCATGCTAGTTCTTGGAGCTTTAGCTCTGTTACCTATTTTTATGTATTACACGAGGAGGTCTATGATGACCATCAAAAGAAGATCTATGATAGCCACCATGCTCACTCTTGGAGTTATATATTTGTGTACCAAGGAAAATGTATTTCCTTATGTAACCAAAAAAAATGCAATTGACGATATGGCCCTTGAGGGGTCCCCTTTAGGGGCAAGGGCCATTTCGACATGCCATTTCTATCCACTGGCATCTTGGATATTGTATAATGCATATCAATATGACCCTTGCCCTAGAGGAGACCCCTAAAGGGCCATATCATCAATTACATTTTATGAAAGTTTAATTGTATTTTTCTAGATGTATCTCCATGCAGCCACAAACGTTGGGTTGTTAGAGCCATTTTAGCGCTATTTTGGTCATAAAACAAGGAAATTGTAATCCTGCTTTACTGGTATTTTAGTCCTTGTAGGGAAAAAATACAATTCATCGAGGGAAAATTGAGCAAAAGATATTACAATGTACATTTACATCCAATGACAGGTTATATAAAAATTAATAACTTATACTGAGAAAAAATTGAATAGAGGATTTTACATTTATAAAAACTCGGCAATTGCTGAGTGCCTTAAAGGCCAAAAGATTATAGATAGTGACCATAAACATTCAAAAAGTTAACAACAGTGCATACTCAGATCCTCAAATTGAACAAAAAGAGATTACATAAATGTAATAAAAACTCAACAATTGTTGAGAGCCTTAGAGACCAAAGCATTACATTCAGTGAGCCAAAACATCATTGAGAGCCTCAGAGGCAAAAAGATTACATCTAACCATTGCTGAGTGGTTATGAGCCTCATTTGAGCAAGAGGAAATTTGTACAACTCACTATTTCCTCTAGTCTAGCTTGTTGCATTAAAAATTTTTAGGGAGCCAAAGGAGGAGACGATGGAGAGGCCAAAGACCATGCACATTGCCAAGACTCAGATTACGGCTTCCCCAAAAAGTGGAGAGTAATCTGCTCTAAAAATACTGAGGCCTTCATCAACATCTAGGGGGAACCCATACATCACAGCCATAAAGAGGCTAGAGGTGAGCATGTTATCTAAGGTGGTGACATACAGATATGGGGGGAATCAACTGTGGGAATGAAGGGTCTCCACTAGTGCCATCATTCCTACTCTAGGTGAGTGCAATACAATCACCTTAAATGAGAAGGTAGATAACATTGGGATCATAGATCATCGAGGGGGGTGGTAGCACACATGGTGAAGATGAGTGGGTGAGTAGCAGATGAGCAAGGGAGCAGATGAGTGACGAGATTTGGAGGAGGGAGCATGGAGAAAAGTAGAGAAGGGGTGGAAAAGAGCTGAAAGAGGGGTGTGGAGCAAAGTAGCAGAGTGTGTGGAGCAAACTAGTAGAGTAGGGGTGGATGAGAGCAATGTAGAAGATGCCAAATGCCACGGATCTTATATATTATAAAGTTTAAGCCACCATGGTGGCTGGAGCCCGGGGCTCCATCCATATTAACTGTAGGCCATCGTGGTGGAATCTTAGGCACCACCCTAGATGGGCTGGTAATCATGAAGCACACACCATGTAGTGGGTGAGCAGGACACTCCGGTGGCTGGTAATTAACTAGTAGCCCAGTGGAATCTTAGCCACGACAGATGTGGTGGTTGATGAGAGCCACCACCACTAGGCAATAATTCCCACAAAGGTAAATCACGAAGCCTAATCAGCTCCAATCACTCATTACCATGTACTCTAGTACTGTACTGAGCATGCGAGTCTAGTGAGGCTGGTAATTTTTACTGTACTCGTAGAGTGATCATGCATGCTTAAGCCCACTAGTAATTTTAACTGTGTCAGCCTCGTGGAATCGTTAGCCACAATAGACGTGGCTGATGAGAGCTACCACCACCAGGGAGTAATTCCCACAAAAGTAAATCATAAAGCCTAATCACCTCTAATCTCTCATTACCATGCACTCTACTACTCTACTGAGCATCCGAGCCCGGTGACTAGTAATTTTTTTAGTGTAGTTAGGCTGCAAACTTAAGCCTCCGCTATTCCATTCCCTTAACTATTTCAACTTCTATCCCTCTCGCCCGTTTGTTTCTCCCTTGCACTTAGACTTTGCACTTAGACTGTAAACTCAAGCCTCCACTATTCCATTTCCTTCACTGCTTCATCTTCTATCTCTCATAACCACTTATATCTCCTTGCACTCTTCTTGCAACTGAGAGTGCTCTCAATGGAAGCAAGAACGGAAGAAGGAGAGAGAGAAATAGAGAGAGCCACACAAGTTTTGGTGGGTGCAGAACCACCCTAATCTTATTTTTCATTCATTTATATATGTGTTTGAGTATTGTACATAACCAGGGTAAAGGCACAGTGACCTTTAACCCCCACAACCTCCCACTTAAAGGACAATGTGCCATTAAGGGAGCACAACCAGTGAGCATACTGTCCAATGCCCATCAATACATGACAATACTCAAACCGCTGACTAGGTAGACTCTTCATCAGCATATCTGCACGGTTATCATCTATATGAATGTTGACAAGCTCTATGTGCTTGTCCTCAAGTACCTCCGTGATGAAATGGTACCTGACCTCAATGTGTTTGGTCTTTGCATGAAAGACCGGATTCCGTGCTAGCTGAATAGCACTCATGGAATCACTATGCAATGTCGGTACACCTGTATGAATCCCCAAATCTCCCACTAGCCGATCAAGCCATATAGCCTCCTTGCAACCCTCTGTGGCTGCAACATACTCAGCCTCTGTGGTAGACAAAGCAATGCACTTCGGTGCGCGAGACATCCATGACATTGCACCACCTGCAAAGGTAAACACATAACCAGAAGTGGATCTCCTACTATCCACATGCCCTGCATAGTCTAAATCTGTGTATCCAAGTACACACATGTCTCCTTTACCAAAGCAGATGCACATCTCCTTGGTACCCTTCATGTACCTCATGATGCACTTAACTGCCTCCCAATGCCCCTTTCCTAGATTAGCCATATACCGGCTAACAACTCCCACTGCAAATGCAATGTCTGGTCTAGTAGCTATCATAGCATGCATTAGACTCCCAACTGCTGATGCATAAGGAACCTCGGCCATCATGGCCTTTTCCTCATTTGATTTGGGACTATCTGTATGACTCAGTTTCACATATGGAGGCAATGGAGTACTCACTGCCTTCCCCCCCTCCATATTAAAATGTTGCAATACTTTTGTAACATACTCTTTTTGTGAAAGCCAAAGGAGTTTCCTACTCCGATCACGTGTGATGCGTATACCAAGAATATGACCTGCAAATCCCAAATCCTTCATATCAAAGGCCTCATGCAACTTGGCCTTTAATGCATCTAGCTCATAAGTATTCTTGCTAGCCAATAGCATATCATCCACATATAGTGCCAAGATTATCAAGCTGTTATCCTTAGCCCTTTTAGTGTAGAGACAGTGATCAATTTCACTCCTTTTAAAACCCTGGGACCGAATGAAAGCATCAAACTTATGATACCATTCTCTAGGTGCTTGCTTAAGACCATAGAGACTCTTATTCAGCTTGCAAACTAAATGCTCTTTGCCCTTTTCTTCAAAGCCTTCCGGCTGCACCATGTAAATTTCCTCATGCAAATCCCCATGCAAGAAAGCTGTCTTGACTTCCATCTGCATAAGCTCCATATCCTCTACTGCCACTAGTCTAAGCATGCATATAAGTGTGGTCATCTTCACAACCAAGAGAATATCTCATCAAAGTCCACACCCTTCTCTTGCTTGAACCCTTTAGCGACCAAACGGGCCTTATACCTAGGCACATCATCACCTGTGACCTTTATTTTGTAGACCCATTTACATGGCAATGCTTTCTTTCCATGTGGCAAAGAAACCAAGTCCCAAGTCTTATTCTTCATAAGTGAACTCATCTCTAATTGCATAGCATACTCCCACTTGTGTTGATCCTCACGCATCATAGCCTCTCTGTAGCAAGAAGGCTCCCCGCAATCAGTAAGCATCACATAGTCTACCCGTGGAACAAACTTATCAGGCGGTCTAGACACTCCAGAAGATCTTCTCAAGGGCATTTCAGCTTGCTGTCCCATTTGCATATCAGCCATATTTGGCTCATCATTTCCACAAATAGATGATCCATCATCTACCCTTGATTGTATATCTGTGGGAGTACTTGGTGGTACCGTTTCTTGCACATTTGGTGCATGGACAGCTTGCTGTCTATCAACATATGCAGGTGGATTCACATCCTGGAAAGTGATTCTCCTCATTTCCACATCCCTCATGGGTGCTGTGACGCCAAAAATTGATATTTTTAATTTGGCATTGGTATTGTTTTTCTCTATGTTTGATAAGAGTTTGAGTATCAAGTGATAGCCTAGCAGCTCTCACTTATTTCTATTTTCTATGATATTGTATGGGATTGAGAGGATGAGTGGAATGGCTCATTGTAAATACCATAGGTATGAATTATAAATACTAACTTTATGGGGTGAGAGTTATTTGTGTATGGGATATTATGAGTTTTTTAGAAAATAGGAAGAGTGAGTCATATAAAGAGGTGGGCTCATGTCCATGTGTTCCAATAATATAAGAGAGGCCACATGCCAAGCGTGTGCAAGGCATGTGGAGGAGTGTGAAGTCAAGAGGAATCCTTCTAGAATTCCTATGTGGAATAAGGAAAATGTGGACATGTGGAAAAGAGAGGGTCCCTATGGGCTCCATGTGAGGAGACTCTTGACTTTCTCAATATTTTAAGAGTCTTGAGCATCTTTTGATGGGACACATGGCAAGAGTAGCCAAAAAGGACATGGATGGTGACATACGTGCTTATGTGATTGATGGGGAAAGGAATCTACAGGCAGCAATTGTAAATGGGTGAAGGAGGGTAACAAAATCTCTATAAAAGGAGCCCTCCTCTCCCTTGTTGATCAGAATCTCTTCCACCATTAGGCCTCATGTTGCTGTAGCTCTAGTCCCCCCAAGCCTCTTCCATGAGCCTTCTCTCCCTCTTGTAGATATTCTCTTATGTAGACTCTTGAGTCCTTCTCTCTCTAGTTTATTCTCTCTCTATGAGTAGTCTTGGAGCTTCCGTTCCCTCTTCTATGTATGAAACCTCTTCTTCTCCCTTGTGTTTGTAGTGTTGAGGTGGATTCTCACTCTATTTGTAATGAAGGTCACTTTAGGTTCTCTCTCTCTTGAGTGTCTCTTTCCTTTTCTTGCTTTCAAAGCCTTAAAAGTTCTTTCTATTCGGCTGCTCACTGTGCACACGTGGTCCATTTGTTTCCCGAGCCACTATGCAAACTTCTTCCCCTCTTCTAGGCGAAATCTATGACGGGTGGATCGTTGATGAAGGTGGAGTCTTGAGGGAGCATCCTGCTTAGAGGCGAAATTAGCCTGGGTGGAGGGTAGTTTTCATGACAGTTTGACCCCCTGTTAGTATTTTGCTCATAACTTTCTGCTCGGTAGTCTGATTGTAATGAAATTTATATCAGCACAAAGCTCCCTTCAAGGCGCATGTTCTTGTGTAATCAGATCTTGAATCAGATACTACTGCAAAAAGTTATGAGTCTCTGTGTTTGACAGTCTATTTTCATGATAGTTTTTACCCCCTTCTAGTAAACTGTCCATATCTCTTCAACCGTCTGTCTGTTTTCAATGAAACTTATATCAGCGCGAAGCCATCTCAGGGCGCATCTCATTGTATACTTGAATCTTTGATATCATGTCTTTACTGAAAGTTATAGGCCTCTGTGTCTAATGATAGTTTGTAGAGTGTTTTGAGCTAAGTATAAAGGTGTCTATGAACGAGGTGCAATGTTTCCTCGGAATCTACCCATCCGACCTAATCAGCCCCTTCAAACTCCTTGGTATATATCATTTCATGTCATGTTGAGCCGCAAGATCTTCTTTCAACAACGTATCGCTCTTCTTTTCGGCACAGACCGGCTTGCTGAGATTATGGCCTCTGCTGATCCTTTCCTTCTCCCTATGCTTGACTACAACATCACTTGGGATGTTACCATCTTCATTCTCATCTAAGGGAGGAAAGTATGGTGTGGTATCTTGGCATAAAAGCTTCTTTCTAATGTCTCATTCTCAATGATAAGTATCTTTGGCAGTCAGTTCGAATGCTACAGGAAGTGAAGAGGTGCGTGAAGTTTATTACCCCCAACTTCATGTCACATCTTTTGGTGGAGACGCCGCATACGTTTGGTATTGGATTCATCGCACCTTACTAAACGGTCTCGGGTGTACTTGATTGCATGTTATGCCTAGTATAGGCATGTGTTTTATGATGTGATAAAGAAGATGCCTGGAGGAACTCCGTTAGAAGAGATTGCATCCCGTTTAAGAGAACTTGAAGATTGTGAAGGTGACGCTCAAGCTATTCGCACAGTCACCATGATCATATCCTTTATGTTTGCATTGTTGAATATTTTGGTGAATCGACAACGCCGGCAGTAGGCACAATGATAGATTGGGGATTGTTCCATGCACTGGCAGCTTGGTGTGAAGAAGAGTTGATTCTTTGGGTGGTTTTTGACTATAACAATGGAGTGGTGATTCTCAATGCTTTCAACTTCTTTTGCTATGCAAATGATGAAGATTACAATATCTTGAAGCTTTTATGTGCACTTCCTATTGTGAGAAGGGTGATTCTAGAATGCATGTATACACAATGTTTTCATGGTGCTGGTTGGTCACTTATTTTTGAAGATTTTGTTGAGGATCACATTATGGAGGGTTTTCAACAAGTGCTTATGCATAATCAGTTGGTCTTGGTATACTAAGGTTCTGTGGGATCTTGTTCGGATCTTGTTTGGGATATTATTTGGATCTTGGTGTTTCCTTTTTGTGTTTCATCATGGTGAAGATTCCAGTGTTTCGAGGGACCCAAGGGGAAGACCCGGAGTCTTATCTTCGGGATTTTGTTCGAGGATGCCGGCTTTCTGGATGGTCCATGAAGGATCGGGCAGAGATTTTGCCTGATTTTCTTGAAGGTGTAGCCTTGAGTTGGCATGAGACCTTGCCGGACTCTACCAAGGAGGACTGGGACCAAGTGGTGGCAGCAATGAAGCAAAGATTTGGGACAGTGGAGTCGCCAAATGCTTTGATGTTGTAGTTGGACCAGTTCTGTCAAGGAGAGGGTGAGTTGGTCTCTGCATTGGCAATTCGATATTAAACTTTATGGACAAAGTATGAAAGGGTAGCTTTGCGAGCTGTGGCATCGGCATCATCGGCCCCTCAAAGTCTCTCAGGGATGGAGCACTTAAAGATGAGCAAATTTGTTATGGCTTTGGAGCCTCGTCTTCGCTCAAAGGTAATGAGTAAAGATCCAACAACATACGTGGAGGCGCTTCGCATTGCGACCAAGAAAGGAGCTTCTCTTAAGATCGAATCCTCTTTTGTGTCTTCAACAGCTTCAACTTCTAAGGTGGAGGTAATGAGCACTCCTCAGGTACCAAAGTCCTCTGAGTTAGATCATAATATCTCCCAATTGATGGCAGAGTTTGCTGATTTGAAATTGCATTTGGTTAATGCACGACAACCTAGAGCACCAAAGAGTGAAGATAGGCCTCGAGATAGGAGTGGGGTCACTTGCTATGAATGTAATGAAAAAGGTCACTATCGCCCCGAGTGTCCTAGATTGAGAAAGAAAGAAGAAAAACAAGTATCCTTGTTAGAAGCTTCTTCAGGGGATGAACAAAGAGAGGTAATGATGGCTAAACGGGGGTGTGGTAAACCAAAAGAAGAAGAAGAAAGCAAGGAAGAAGTAGATGAGGAACATCAGGAAGAGGAACCCCATAGTAAGAAAAAGAAGGCATCTAGAAGGAGAATTAGCCAGTCAGACTTTCCTTTAGGACAAGGAATTCAAAGCTATGACTTGTTGTCCGACCTTAAAGAAAAGGAAGCTCAGATCACCTTTGGTCAATTACTTGCTTTGTCTCCAAAACTACGGAAGGAATGGGGAAAACTAGCAAGCGCAAGGGTGTCAAAGAAGAAAAAGAAGAAAAGTGCCAATCCTGCTGTTCAAAAGGTAGATATAGATGTTTGTGATGATGTACCTGTGGTTGATGTGATCATTGATGGTCAAGTGATTTCTAATGTGTACATTGATGGAGGTGCATCGATTAATGTCATGAGTGAGAAGACCATGATTGATGCTGATTTAAAATACTCTAGTACTACCTCTCCTTATCGCATCACATTGGCTGACAACACTAGGGTCCTTGGGAGTTGTGAAGAATCTAGAAGTGGATGTATGTGGAATTTCTGTGCCGACTACTTTTCAGGTGATCCCTACCAAGCCAGATGCACGTGCCTATCCATTGATTTTGGGAAGGCCTTGGCTACGCAAGGTGAAGGCTGTTCAAAAGTGGGATACTGGAGAATTGATTTTGCAGGGACATGATAAGAAGGTGCGCTACAACATCAGAAGCCGCAAAAAGGAAGTTGTCAAGGAGGAGTCTTCAACATCAGAGAGTTCAAGCTCTGACTTAACCGATGAAGAAGAAGAGACAGGGTGTAGCTCCAAGGAGTCCAACTCAGAGGGTGAGGTGGAAGGAGTGGCCTTTGGTCTTTGTCTTGGTGCTGATCGAGATGAGTCAGGAAGGAACAAGGTGGTGGTGCAAGAAGATCCTGTAGAGACACTTCATGTGGAGGATGTGGAGCACATTAAACGACGCCAACGCAATGAAGAGCTTCTTGGTGATTCTCTATCAGATAGTGAGAAGCTCCAGTACTTGGATATGCTAGATGATTTTCCATGTCTCTTTGCAACAAGCTATTCACAGGTTCGACTTGTCTCTCTTGTGGAGCACAAGATTGAGTTGAAGCCAGAAAGCAAGCCAGTTGTGCAACGCTTAAGGCGATTGTGGGTGATCCAAGCTGAAGCACTAAAGAAAGAGGTAACACAACTACTTGAGGTGGGATTCATCTTTCCTGTTGATGATTCAGAATGGATATCTCCTGTAGTTGTCACACCAAAGAAAGGAAATAAGTGGCGAGTTTGTGTGGACTTTCATCCTTTGAATGTATGCACTAAGAGGGATCATTTTCCTTTGCCATTCCAAGATGAAATACTAGACCAAGTAGCAGGGCATGAGATGTATTCTGTATGTGATGGGTATTCTGGGTACTTTCAAATTTGTATTCGGGAGGAAGATCAAAAGAAAACATCATTTGTCACACCTTGGGGAGTTTTTGCTTACAGAGTGATGCCTTTTGGGTTGACCAATGCACCAGCTACATTTCAAAGGTTCATGAGTCAAGTCCTGGAGCCTTACTTGGGAAAGTTCATACGGGTGTTTTTGGATGATTTTTGCATTTATTTTCGGTGCATAGATCACATGGAGAAGTTAAAGATGGCCTTAGCTAGGATTGATGAAGCAAAAGGGTGTCTAAATCCTAGCAAGTGTCATTTGGCTCAACAAAAGTAGTCTTGTTAGGGCATAATGTGTCTCAAGAAGGCTTGCAAATGGATCCTGACAAGGTTCAAGCAATCATGGCATTGCCAAGTCCTGAGAGTGTCACTGTGTTCGCAGAATTCTAGGAAAGAGCAAGTATTATCAATGCTTTTGTGATGATTTCACAGAGATAGTGCATCCCATGAACTTGTTGACAAGAAAAGGAGTTTCTTTCCAATGGGGTGTGGAGCAACAAGAGTCTTTCCAGCTACTTAAGGAGGCCATGAGTAAGGGCCCAATATTGAAGCCCCCTGATTGGTCTCAAGACTTTTATGTAAATCCAAGTATATCTTTGCATTCAGTTGGTGCGGTATTGCTACAAAAAGGAGAGGCAGGTAGAATGCAACCCATCTATTATGCCAGCCGACAGCTTACAGATGTGAAAACAAGGTATGAAGAAATGGAGCAGCAAGCTCTCTCTTTGGTGTTTTCTGTCAGAAAGTTTCGCTCCTATTTATTACCTCGACCATTTTTCTTGCTTACCTCTCAGTCTGTATTAGCATATCTAGTTCGCAAGCCTAATCCTGGGGGGAGATTTGCAAAATGGTTGTCAGAGCTTCAAGAGTTCTCTTTCTCTTTTGTCACTGAAAATACCACTAGGTCCACTATGGCAGATTTGCTCACAGGGCGGGAGGATCTAGGAGAAGAAAAGAAATGTAAGGAGAACATTAAAGATGAAAGGGATACACCACCAACAGCTTTTGTTTTGTATTTTGATGGGGCTTTTAGTCCTTCATGCCAACAAGGAGCCAGGGGGATAGTCTTGATGCATCCTGCAAGTAATGAAGGTCACTTTAGGTTCTCTCTCTCTTGAGTGTCTCTTCCCTTTTCTTTCTTTCAAAGTCTTAAAAGTTCTTTCTATTCGGCTGCTCACTGTGCACACATGGTCCATTTGTTTCCCAAGCCACTATGCAAACTTCTTCCCCTCTTCTAGGCAAAATCTATGAGGGGTGGATCGTTGATGAAGGTGGAGTCTTGAGGGAGCATCCTGCTCAGGCGAAATTAGCCTGGGTGGAGGGTAGTTTTCATGATAGTTTGACCCCCTGTTAGTGTTTTGCTCATAACTTTCTGCTCGGTAGTCCGATTGTAATGAAATTTATATCAGCACAAAGCTCCCTTCAAGGTGCATGTTCCTGTATAATCAGATCTTGAATCAGATACTACTGCAAAAAGTTATGAGTCTCTGTGTTTGACAGTCTATTTTCATGACAGTTTTTACCCCCTTCCAGTAAACTGTCCATATCTCTTCAACCGTCTGTCTGTTTTCAATGAAACTTATATCAGCGCGAAGCCATCTCAGGGCGCATCTCATTGTATACTTGAATCTTTGATATCATGTGTCTACTGAAAGTTATAGGCCTCTGTGTCTAATGATAGTTTGTAGAGTGTTTTGAGCTAAGTATAAAGGTGTCTATGAAGGAGGTGCAATGTTTCCTCGGAATCTACCCATCCGACGTAATCAGCCCCTTCAAACTCCTCGATATATATCATTTCATGTCATGTTGAGCCGCAAGATCTTCTTTCAACAACGTATCGCTCTTCTTTTCGGCACAGACCGGCTTGCTGAGATTATGGCCTCTGCTGATCCTTTCCTTCTCCCTATGCTTGACTACAACATCACTTGGGATGTTACCATCTTCATTCTCATCTAAGGGAGGAAAGTATGGTGTGGTATCTTGGCATAAAAGCTTCTTTCTAATGTCTCATTCTCAATGATAAGTATCTTTGGCAGTCAATTCGAATGCTACAGGAAGTGAAGAGGTGTGTGAAGTTTATTACCCCTAACTTCATGTCACAGTGCCTTATGCATCTTCTTCTCATTGAAGACTACATCATGGCTGCATATGATCTTCTTTGCTTCTGGATCCCAGAGACGATAGCCCATCTCTCCACTTTCACCATAACCCAGAAAGATGCATTTCCTAGACTTAGGATCTAGCTTCTTTCGAAGCTCTTTTGGCACATGTGCATATGCCTCACACCCAAATATACACAAATGAGAGTAAGAAGGCTTCTTGCCACTCCATGCCTCTTCAGCAATACCACCATCCAAACTCTTACTAGGTGATCTATTGATCACATGCATTGCAGTCTTCATTGCCTTAGCCCAAAAACCACCAGAAAGACTTGCATTGGAAAGCATGCATTGCAACCTTTCTTGAATGGTACGGTTCATCTTTTCTGCAACTGGATTTTGCTCTGGAGTACGAGGGGATGTGAGCTCCCTCTTAATCCCACGTGTATCACAGAAATGCTGAAAGTCATGAGAGAGATACTCTCCACCATTGTCAGTCTGTAAGCATTCTACCTGACTGATTCTCAACCAAGGCCAGCCATTTCTGAAATACCTGGAACACATCACTCTTCCGAGCTATATCATAAGCCCACACTTTCCTAGTTGCATCATCAATGAATGTCACATAGTATTCAGCCCCGCCTAATGACCGTGTAGGCATGGGACCACATATGTCTGAATGCACCAAATCAAGCATTTCAAACTCTTTCTTTCCCCTTCTTTTATGGGCTGATTTAGTCTGCTTCCCATAGAGACAATGCTCACAAAATTCAAAATCAGAGAAACTCAAATGCGGTACATAACCCAAACAGCATAAGAGTTTCATTCCATTCTGGCTCATGTGCCCCAACCTACAATGCCACAAAGAAGTGCTTGGCTGCTCGGTTATTGCAACAACATGATCAAATACCCCTGATACATGTAAGGGATACAAAGTCCCACACTTGGCACCCCTGGCCAAAAGCATAGAGCCCTTCTGAATTTTCCAACTCTGAAAGACAAAAGTGGTGTGAAAACCAGCATCATCTAGCTAACCCACTGAAATCCTCCATTTTCTTAATGTTGAAGCCTTCCCATTCACTAGATTGCTAATGAGATTAGAGAAACATTAAGGGCCTTATGTGAGAGGCCTTTTCTGACTTTGTAATTCCCCCCAATGGTTCTCCCCTTTAAGCCTAGAGTTGCAATGTTTTGACCCATCATACTCGTTCTTTGATTATATGATATATTCCTTGAAAGGGCTCAATGAGATGTTGTGCATTGTCCTCAACATATTAGAGAATCTGGGAACATGATGTGATTTAGGCTTTGTAGAAGCATAGAGAAATGCATGCCATAGAAGCCATACTATCCTCAAGTTTCTTTAACAATGAGCCAAGTCTCGATCCTGACTTCGGGCCATCACTTGGCCACTGCATCACATTTTCATAGATTGGATTAATAGCGAGGCTCCTTGATCTATCCTTTTTATATCCTTCAAAAGCCTCATAGAGCTGCACTACCATGACATATAGAGGAATTCACTCACTGGAGAATAGGTTACTAGAGGGATTCACACAAGGAGTACAAGATTGAGCTTTTTATGTAGCATAGGCACCTCAATCAAAGGTGTAATTTGATGCTAGAGAGCCAATGCTGGAGTGGACTAATTTCATGCTACAAGAATTAGATTATAGATGTATGGTGCAAATGTCGGGAGTGGGGCTATGATTGAAATCTGATGAGGCTCAAGGTGTGGTGAGGAGGTGAGAGGTTGAGAAGAAGGTGGGAGAATGATGGTGGAAGTTGGAGGGAGGGTGAGGGAGGGATGCAACATGATGAGGGATGCAGCTCTAGACCTTCATCATCATCCATCTCCTTGTAGCCTTGAATAAGTCCTATTCACCTTGACTATATTAACCTGATGTTTACAGAGCTGAAAGCCCATGTTTCCATCTACCTGCCACTTTGCTAGAAAGTGAGTTACACTTGCACTAAGAATACAACTTCTAGAGGTGCAAAGGACATTCCAAATTTTCATATGTGTAGTCGGATGCATATGTTTAGCTAGGTTGGTCATGTTATAGGTAAAACATGTTAGCCAAAGCTTACATCTTTGTCTTGTTCATCTAATGGCTAGGGCCCAAGGGTAGGAGTTGGCTAGTCAAGGGTTCAATTCTTGGGAGTGTTACAAGCATAATAAATTTTGTGGGCATGTTGAACACCAAGTGGAAGGAGGATCATTCATATATGGTGGACAACCACCTTGACATGTGGCAAATGTGTGACGCATGTGGCTTGCTCTAGCTCCTCTTTTGCTAAGGAGAGCTCTATTTAGCTTTATAGCCTCACCTTAAATGCACATAGTTTGAGATTTTTGTTCATAACAACACATGGAAGCACATGGTTATCCATCTCCAAATCCATATTTTACCTTGAGCATAAAAGAATAATTTTCAAATTGAAACCACTTACTACCATAGGCATTTACTATCAACATGCCACTTGAACATAGCATTGGCCCATAAAAGGGAGCACTCCCATTGGTCCCCAACTCAAATCCGTCCCTAATCCCTAAAGATTAGGAGGTGCTAAATTGGGGCCCTTTTGAGACCCCATTTCTCCCCTAACGTAGGCTCCAGGAGTGCACCTTAACAAATGTAGGCAGACATCATGGTTCAATATAAGGGGTCTTTTAATCCAATCATTCACACAAATATACATGTACGAGGGGTATTTTAATTCTCAAATTAATCAAATTCTATTTTTTATAGAAGCAATGTAGAACCCATACATATGTAGGGTTTTAAATATTATCATTTGAATGCATGTTGTATACAAGGTTTTCTAGTGGCACCATTTAGGTCACTGTAGAGCCATGATATACCCTTGTGACATATGTAGAATGACTATTTCGATAGTTCTTTGAGAGTTTGAACTTGGATGAATAATCACAATTTACAATAGAGACAACCCAACTAAATAACAAAGCAACTACTCTACAATGCACCTAGTCATAGAGAACAACCACCACAAAACTCATTCCAACAGATATCCAAGGCTAAAAACAAAACATTAGTCAAGATGTTAACCCTCTAATAATCTTCAAGCATGCATGGGATAACTAGACTCCTAGCACATAACTAAAAACTAAATGAAAAAGCAACTACCCTACAATGCACCTAGCACATAACTACCCACTTAATAACAAAGAAACTACCCTACAATGCACCTAGTCATAGAGAACCACCACCACAAAACTCATGCCAATAGATAGCCAAGGCTAAAAAACAATGCATCACTCAAGATGTTAGCCCTCTGATAATATTCAAGCATGCATGGGATAAGTAGACTCCTAGCACATAACTACCAACTTGTGAAAACACAAGCCAGTGCACCTAAAAATATGCGACCATACGAGGTGGGTTTAACATAAGGGGTTTTGCAATCCAATATACCCATCAAAGTATACATATGAAAACGATTTCTCAATTCATAAAATCACAAAATGTAGCTAGCTATGAATGTAGGACATATACATAAGGTTTAGATATTACCCCTTGAATGCACATCATATGTAGTATTTTCTAGTAGGGCACCCACCAAGGCCAAATACAATAAGATAGACAGTAAAATAACACATCCACTGAGCACTACTACACATCAATGGGCAGAAGGAGAGAAGGTGGGAGAACATGATTTCAGGGTGGAGGCAAGGGTGGAGGAATCACAATGGATGGACTTATATAATCACAGACATCCCATTCCAAGTTGTAAGAACAAAATAAAGTACACACAGAATCCTAGAAGTAGGTTTGCAAAAACCTAGTATGCTAAATACTACTAGTAAACATATATACAGTGTCCACATAATCGAAGATGAACCTTGAATGTCCACAGTAGAAATTCCAAAATGATGTTACAATACATTATACAAATTCAATATGACAAAATATATAAAACTAGCATGGCATTAGAATTAATTAGGAAAAATTTCCAAAAAGAAGAGAGACCCGTCCTTAAACTCCCTCAAAGGAGCAAGTGCTACACACACACACACACACACACACACACACACTTCGTAGGCTGGAGGGTGGAGGCAAGTTAAGAGCCCTTGAGAGATTGTAAGAGCAAAAACGTCACTCTGTTTTCACATTCTGTTCATGATTTTTAGTCGTAGAAGCCTCCGTAGATTTAGAGTTACTACACACACTTTGAAGAATGCATGGCTGGTGCGAATCTTCAGCTCTATTTGAAATTTTGCATGTGAACTGAAATCAACATGCATTTATTAGATCTAATGGAGTTTATTGGACCATTTGACTCCTTGCAGGGAGCCCTATGTGAGCTGTAGAGTGCCACAGAGCAATGCTCAGGTCCACATGGCAAATGCGGATCAGTGGGAAGAGCAATGGCAAACTAGTGTTGAAATCTACAACCTTGAGAATGGAGGTGCGAAACAGAGCATCAATTGCGCTCCACATTGACCTCGAAAATGAGCCGACCTCCAAGACAAGGCTCCGACCACGCATTATGTGATGCGTGTGCGCTGAGCCTAAGTGAGGCCGTGGGAGTGCGCTCTAAAAGCGGCACGTGTCGTGTGCCCCAAATCAAGATCGACCACGTTATTGGATGCATTACTCCACGTGGGGGCTAGAATCCGGTACCTGGAATCAAGGCAATTTCGTTGCCACTCTTCGGACTAGCTCAGTCGTGTTCCACTTCTCTGTCATTTGCATTTTCTAACTCCGACTTCGCTGGGTGTGCGAAGAATCCCATGTCTCCGTCTTTGAAGAAATCGACAGCTAAGGACTAGGAGAAACGGGCAGTCGCATCGCTTTGCTTTGATCTGTAGGACGCAACTGTGATTCACCTGCCCATTGCCGACTTCTTCCCGTACACTCCTTAGAAGGTGCCTTTCTTCTTGTCTTTTCCTCCGCGTGTCTTTCGTGTGACGTTCCCAGGCCGCCCCCTGATACTTTTTCCCACGTCGGGACGCCCAAAACCGCCGTTGAAAGGCGATGATCACTTAAATTCGCTGAGAAGATACCTTGAAATTGTGCTTCACGTACTTGAAGCACCATTGCTTGTTTCGTTTTTCTACTTTAAAGTGGAATCGCTTTCTTCGATTGTGCCGAAGAATCACGAAGCTGCTTTGTTGTACTGGAGCCTATTCAAGGTTGAACCGTTGAAGCTCTACAGCTTGAGAACAAGACAAAATATCAAGTGGCCAACAAAGGAACATGCGTTTCAGTGTACTGCAGGGGATCTTTAGTTTTTTTCACAAGCGCTGAGAAGTGCAGAATCGAGCTCCTTTCAACATCCACGTTGCAGGATATTTGCAAGACGACCACCAACTCCTCCTTATGACCGATGGTTTTCTGCTTTTTTTGGTTTGATTTTATGGAGAGCTGCTTGTACTCACACAGGTCGAGCTGCCTAGACTTCCTCTATTGCAGCTATTGCAGCAGCTGAACATTTTCATTTCACAATTCCATCTTCATGGTAATTGCACAATCGGACGAAATCAAGTTTTCTTTGAGTCACCATTAATGCAAAACCCTATAATAATGGAGAGGGACTCGTCTTCAAACAAGATAGCATGGAAGAGAGCATGAATACTCCCTATCTGTGGAAAGAGAAGGAGAGAGAGAGAGAGAGAGAGAGAGAGAGAGAGTGTTAGTGTTCAGGGGACGGGGGAAACTTTTAAGAATAGTGAAACCTCACAAAAAGACCACCTCTAAATCTCACCATGTCTATATCACGCATGCTAAGGTATAATTTTAAAAACAATTTGAGGTGCAGCTTACAAATTTACCTAAGACATAAAGAGATGAAATAATCTTCGTCATCTTCGGCATCGGGCAGATTACCTTAGCTCCCATGTACTCGTATATCTTATGTGCATCAAAGCTATGGAAAATCAATGAGGTGGTGGCATCTAAAATGGAAGGTTTCCTTCTCATTGCAAATATTATCATTAGGGAAAAGCAACCAATTGGATGGTAGAGAAAGATGCATTGCAAGAACATGGATCTGTGTTTTAGCAGGAAAAAGGTACCAATTGTTCTTTTGGGGAAATGAAAAATTTTTAAGGACCTATGCATTCATTATTATATATGAAACTATGAAGAATCATGTCCACAATCTGAGATGGGAGATAGGGGGGGGGGAGATCATGTCCATGGAGAGAGAGAGAGAGAGAGAGAGAGAGAGAGAGATAGATAGATAGAGAGAGAGAGAGAGAGATTATATGTTAGCATAAGACATAAATAATGCAAAAGCAAATGATGGTGTGGCTTAAAGCTCAAGCCTTGTCTAGCTTCTATTTTATTTTCCATGTACAAAACTGGAGCAAAGTCCAATAGCTTAGAGTCTCCTTAAGGATGTTTTTAGCACACATTGAAGGCACAATGCTAAAGAAGGATAGAAGACGGTTAAAAGAATAGATATCAATGACTAGATACATTACACAAAATTTGGACTAAAAAAGGGCCCAATAAGAGAGTTGTTGGGTTGGTGACATGGAAGGATGAGGTGAACAAAACTGAGTAAAGTATTGGCTAGTGGAGGTCAATAGAATATTGAAAATGGCTTGACTTTCTATTTCTTTAATCAATGGACCAAAGATTCATGTAGACCTCCCACTTGCTGCCTCAACTCTCCCATCACGTTTTTGAACTGTAACCAAACTAGAAAACCTAGTTTCTCAACCAACCTTGCACCATTTGTCCTCAAACCAAATCCTCCCATCCAAGTACCACGCACCTCTCATTCTCTCTCATTTCTCCTCCCTATCCCTCATTTGTGAGATCCATTTCAAAATTTTCTTACTCCAACTCTGTTTTCAAATCGATGCCTTTCTTTTGAGTGGGAACCTTCTTTCTCTTTATCTCTCTGTCAGGGGATGGAATCTCATGCCAAAATCTTATCATTCTCCTTCTTTACTTGCATTTCCCTCCCATTTCACTTTCATTCTTTCAACACTTGAAGATTTTGAAAGGAGAATCTTCACCCTGCCTTCTTCTTGCTCTATCTTGGGTGCTTTTCTTTCAAATCTTGCCACGTCTTCTCTCATCTAAGATTCTCTTGCAATCTCAATTCATTTTCATGCAAACACTCGAGGCAATCAATGTTATGGACAAACCATGAATGATGAAAGGCGTTTGGAGTAGCTTAGAGGAAGGAGCTAATGGAGGAGATTCTTTGAGATAGGAAGAAAAGAAGATTAATTTTCAAGCATCACACTTGCTTATGAAATTTTGGAATCTATCCAAGAAGCTTTCATGGAGGTTGAGGTGAGATATCCTTTGGAACAATGCAAGACAATGGAAATGACAAGATTTCAAATTTTGAAGAGCTTGTGAAGTTGTGGGATCTATCCATGTCTAGCTTCTATGGTGGTTGAGGCTGGAGTAGCATGATTTAGAAGAGCTTATGAAGTTTTGGGATCTATCCAAATAGCTTTCATGGAGGCTGAGGGGAGATATCCTTTGGAACAATGCAAGACAATGGAAATGATGAGATTTTAAAATTTATGATGCAACTTTGAAGTAACTCTTACTTTGTACTTTGTTTTGTGAGTTGTGTTGTTCTCTTTTACTACATTGTTTGAAAATATTTTAAGGTTTGCTTATTTTGAAAGAAACTTTGTGAAAAGTGAGCTCATAAAGGCTTTCTTACAAGAAAAAATAGTGCAACTTTGAATGTGATTCAACCTACCTTCTCTTTTCTCTATTTTAGGTGCTTCTCCTTCAAATCTGGCCACTTCCTCTCTTATATGAAATTCTCCCATGATCTCAAATCATTTCATTAAAGAAGACAAGGCAATCAATGTTCTAAGAAAACCATGAATGATGCTTAGAATGAGCTACTGGATGAAATTCTTTGACAAAGGATCAAAGAAGATTGACTTTCAGACATTACAATTTTGCTGAGCATGAAAATCAATCTTTCTTTTGCCCATGTCTCAATACTAGTCACTTTCCCTAGTGCAATCTCTAAGGGTGCATGATTTCGAACCATTTGTGAAGGTTTGGGGTCCATCCAGGCAGTTTGTACAAAGGTTCAAGTGAGATAATCTTTGAAACAATGCAACACAGTGATTATGACGAGATTTGTTTGTTAATGATGTAACTTTGAAGAAACATTTCTAAGTTCGTAGCTCATTTTGTGTAGTTGTGTTGTTTTGTTTTATTACATGGTTTGAAAACATTTAAGGTTTTGTTTGTTTTGTAAGAAATTTCATGAGAAATGAGTCTTTTCCACTCTTAATGTCAATATTTTTCTACAAAATATTTCTTGAAATAGATTTTGAGATGTTTGGGAGCATCTAATTTGTTTTGAAGTAAGAACCATCAACTTCATCATTTCTGGAACAAATTTGGGACCATTGGGAGGGACAAGTTTGATCACATTTTTCTTTCAAAGGACCTTCCTCCAAGAATCAATTTCTATTTATTCAGGTAGTTTTAGAATGTTTTAGTTCTCAACTCAAATCAGGGTCTATCAGAGCAACTTGCATGGAGATTTAGGTGAGAAAACCTTTAGAACAATGCAAGACAATGAAAATAACGAGATTTTATGATGCAACTATGAAGAAGCAGTTAATTTTTAGTTTGTTTTGGTAATTGTTGTGTTTTCTTTCAATACGGGATTTGAAGAGGAAGAAAATTTGTTTGTTTTAAAAGATACACTCTTACTATTGAGGTTTTTTACAGAAGATGGTTTGAAATAGATTTGGAGTTGTTTGGAAGAATATAATTAGTTTTGTAGAAAAGTCCATCAACATCCTGGATTACAAGAGAGACCATTGAGGAGGACAAGTTTAATCATGTTTTTTCTTCAAAGAGCCCTGTGAGTTATTGTTTATTCACATAGTTTAACGGTGTTTGATGATAAGTAAAATCTTTTTTGAATTTGTAGATTTCAATGCTTAGATTTTGCATGAAATTGGGGCTTTTCTTTTTTCTTGGTTTGGTACTTTTATGAAGCATGTCATGTTTGTATATTGTTTGTTGATGTCAATGTTATATTATATTATATTAGGTGGATAGTGTATGAGATCATGCAAGCCCCTCGGAATAAAAAACATGTGGATACCCATTTCAAATTGATGCAGAGAATGCACCATTTTTAAAGAGGAATAAGTCCTCTTTAGCAATTGAAAGTGATTTAGTAGCTCTTTAAAATCAAGGAAAAACACATATGGATTTGTGGTTAGAAGGGAAAATATATCCAATAGATCCACAAACTTGTCAGACTCCTCAGTTCCATGGATTGAACAACTTATTAAAGTTTTTGTGTAAGAGTGAGAATGGTTTGTTAGGATATTGTCAAAGGTTAATTGGTCATGGAGCAAGTAGCCTTCACAGCCAATATCAACTCTTTGCTTGATGAAAGAGACCAAAGGATCGCAATGTTGGAGGCTTGGAACCCCAACATTTGGTATCATCATGCAAGCTACAAGTGTTCAAATGTCTGCATATGATGGCATAGAGAAGAAAAATCATGAATTATAGGTGAAGGTTCAAACATTAGATGCTCAATTGGGAGAAAGGACTATAAAATCAATTCACTTACAGATGCAAAACATAGCCCTGAATCAAAAAGTTAGTAAAAACATTATCATTCACAAAGGATACTCCAATGGGTCCAAGACTATGTAAGACAAAATTGTGTCCAATGGATGAAATATGCAAGAAAAGTGGTCATTGGAAGCTTCGAGTTAGAGCTTGTAGGAGTGTTTCAGGATCCATGTCTATCCATGATGAACACTATGGTGCTATGGGTGAAGTGCTTATGAAAAAAATGTTGGAGTCTGTTATACAACATACAAAATTCAAAAGTCTAAAATTAGAGATAACATCTGAGTCAATGAACAAAGTTGTGGAGAATTTCAATACAACTAGTGCACAAGGAGTTTGTGATACTACAAGGATAAGTACAAGGGCATATCCCACTACAAGACATAGGCCCTTTTTCGATGAAAATACCAATGCTTTTTATAGTAATTTTTTTATAAAAACGGATGCAAACGTCATTATTAAAGTCGTTAAAAGCATCGGAAAAGAACCCTCGCTATAAAGCGTCGCTATATAGCGATGCTGTTAAACGTCGCTATATAGTGACATTGATAATAGTCGCTATATAGCAACACTGGTAAACGTCGCTATATAGAGACTATTAATAGAACTTAAAAAAAAGCATTAGTGGGGCTAAACAGGGCCATAGCAAGCCCTGTTTTTCCCCACTAATGCCTTTTTTTTTTGGTAATTACAAAAAAAGTTTTTTATAACAAAATTTTCCTTGCAAAAAGGGTGATACAAAATCGCTCAAATGAAATGATCGAGCAACAAAAGCATATACATGTCGAACATATACAACATTGTTTGTTACAAAATTACCCTTTCAAAAGGGTGATAGAAAATTGCTCAAACGAGCGGATACACAAAAATGACATACATGGCGAAGAAAATGCAAACTACTACTACTACTACTACTACTACTACTACTCCTACTACTACTGCTACTACTACTACTACTACTACTGCTACTGCTGCTACTACTGCTACTGCTACTGCTACTGCTACTGCTACTGCTACTACTACTACTACTACTACTCATTCGAATTGTCCTCGTTGTCCTTGTCCTCGTCCTCGTCTTATTGGCCTGATCCTTGGTCCTCGTGAGTTGCGTCTTCTCCCTGATCCTGATCATGTGCATCTGGATCCCTGGCCCTGGTGATCGCTCGCCTCCGGTGATGCGACGCTTGAGCTTCCACCCTAAGAGTGAACCACATAAATTGAAAATTAGATTGGAACTTAAAGAATAAAAAAATTTAAAAAGTGAGATTACAAGTAGGAGTAGACTTATACCGTGCGAGCAGCCACCTCAGCCCAATCGACCATCGCTCCCATTGCCTCTTGCTCAATAAACCACAACTTTGTTCCTATGCAAAATGCACGTCACGTCTCTGCATTTGTAGAAAGACGACCCATCACAGCTTGCTGTAAATCCAATTTATGAGAGTTAGAGTTAGCTAAAGTGCATGTAATATGTAGTAAAACAAATAGAACAATACATTAAATGAGAAGAAGTAGACTTACCACGGTTTTCTCAAACGTCAACCGTCCGCCTGCACCAAAGTGTGAAGTACCTATGATGTCTAGCCGTCTCTTCGTAGCCCTCCTCTGACCCTCGAACATTTTGTAATGATCCCTATTCTGCTTCTTGAAGAACTTCCAATCAGCTTTGTCTGCCCAGCTGGATTTAGCCAACCCCTTTGTGATGGAAGTATGCAAGGTTGGTCTATGATGCTTCAAGACTAAACCCATGCGCTCTCGCATATAATTCTCATTAAACTCCCAATTTGGTAGGTTAGGGTATTTTGGTTTTAATTCATCGATGACTGCCTGCTTCTTTTGGTCATCTTGATACCACCAATCGGTAGCAATACCGCTCTTGAAGTGATGGCTCATCAACCGCCTCATGGTGGCCATCACTGCTTTGCCCTTTCTATCTTCTATTATCTCTCTGGTAGCCATGATTTGATAGGAGAGATGCCTTGATGAGTAAGGAGGACTGATGGTAGCAGAGTCAGAAGGAGTGAAAGCTGTGCGAGCACTTTCGGAGCGAGGAGTAGCAGTGGGAGTAGGAGACGGCAAGGGACCTGACTGATACTATGCCTCCAGACCAAGTGGAGACTTGTAGGGATGTGAGTGTGCTAACTCGTCTACATCTCTCGAGTCAGCACAACATAAGCTGCCCCTCCTACTCTTCCTTTCCTTACAAGAGGCACACGCAGGTGATGATCCCTCGATCGAAGGGGCACGAGGGGACGGTTGGGCAGTACAACCAACCGTCAGTGTAGGGGAGGGAATTGGAGTCGAACCAGGGGTAGTCGCAATGCTAGGTCCGAGAGGAGTCTCCCCTCAGTTTCGCCTGAGAGGAATCAAAGTCCTTTGGATCATATAGATCGTGATATCTACTCCTGTGAGGTTGTCCGTACTCGTCGGATGTGCGACGTGATCCCATGTCTAATATAGACACAAACACGAAAACAAAAAACAAAAAACAAACATAAGCATAGGCATAGGCATAGGCAGGAGGAAGAAGAGGAAAAGGAAAGAGGGAAAGAAGAGGAAGAAGAGGGAAAGGAAAGAGGGAAAGAAGAGGAAGAAGAAAAGAGGAAGAAGAGGAAAAGAGGAGGGAAAAGAGGAGAAGAGGAGGGAATTAAAAGAGGAGAAGAGGAGGAAAAGAGGAGGGAAAAGAGGAGAAGAGAGAAGAAGAGGGAAAGGAAAGAGAGATTGGAAAAGGGGAAAGAGGGAAAGAAAGAGAGAAGAAGAGGGAAAGAGAGAAGAGGAGGGGGAAAGATATTGAAAGAGGGAAGGAGAAGGAGAAGGAGAAGGAAAGGAGGGAAAGAAGAGGGGAAAGAGAGAAGAAGATGGGGAAGACGGGGGAAAAGGGGAAAGAGGGAAAAAGAGACATATGCTCATGCTTATGCTTATGCATGAGCATAAGAACATGAGCATAAAAGAGGGAAAAGAGGGAAAAAGAGGAGAAGAGAAGAAGAGGGAAAGGAAAGAGAGATTGGAAAAGGGGAAAGAGGGAAAGAAAGAGAGAAGAAGAGGGAAAGTAAAGAGGGAAAAAGAGACATATGCTCATGCTTATGCATGAGCATATGTCTACTTCTCTTATGCTCATGCATAAGCATAAGCATGAGCATATGTCTTCTTCTCTTATGCTCATGCTTATGCTTATGCATAAGAGGAGTCTTATGCATAAGCATAAACATAAGAGACGGAGACATATGCTCATGCTTATGCTTATGCATGAGCATAAGGACATGAGCATGAAAGAGGAAGAAGAGGGGGGAAAAGAGGAGAAGAGAGAAGAAGAGGGAAAGGAAAGAGAGATTGGAAAAAGGGAAAAAGAGGGAAAGAAAGAGAGAAGAAGAGGGAAAGTAAAGAGAAGGAGACATATGCTCATGCTTATGCATGGGCATATGTCCACTTCACTTATGCTCATGCATAAGCATAAGCATGAGCATATGTCTTCTTCTCTTATGCTCATGCTTATGCTTATGCATAAGAGGAGTTCCTACACCCATCACTGCAGCTAGCGCCATAAGCGCTAGTTGCAGGCCAATGCAAATAACAAAAATAACAAATGGAAAAAAGAGGAAGCACTTACCTGGAATAGTATGTCCCGCTCGGTGTTGTGGACTGGCCCTACAAAAGAGAGGAAACATACCATTTTTCAAATAACATGTTAGAGGAAGGAGGAGATTACAAAACGAACTTCTTGAAAAGAGGAGATTGAGAAAAGGAGAAAGAGAAGGAAGATAAATATAAAAAAGACTAGAAGAGGTGAGTCTTCTTTCTTTCTTGAAATCTCATTTTTTGTTTCAATCCTTTGAAATCAAGCATGAAAACTAGTTTACAAGTTTATCAATACAAGGAGAAGCACTCACAAAATGAAATCTAATAAAAACCCTACCTACATTGTTGAAAGAGACTCACCTCTTGAAAAACTTCCTTTTAAGAACTCAAAGAGAGAGAAGGGTGGATAGGGGTGAGGAGTGGAGAATAGAGGAGAAATAGAGTGGGAGGTTGTCGGAAATAGGTGGGAGGAGAGATTGCCTTTCTTACTTGAAAGATAAGAGAGTGCTAAAGAAAGTGCCGCGCGTCACGTCGGGTTTCCATTTTAACCCACAACATCGCGATATAAAAAAGCGTCGCTATAGCAGCAGAACAGAGCAAAACGTCACTATATAGTGATGCTTTAAGACACTTTATGTTCTTAGTTTTAAAAAAAGCTCATAGATGCTATTTTATAACTGTTAATATATTTTCTTGCAACTTATGTTGTGATTTTATAAGTGTAGATGGAAGGGACGAGTGGAAGCTCATCCGATGATGTGCCAATGCCCAAGAGCACAAAGTGGCTTACGGAGAGGTTATACTATCATTGCACTCATTGTAAGCGAGAAGTACGACATCAACGTCATATTATCATGGGCCACTTGCGGAACTATGGGGAGGAGCCCGAATCAGTACCCACCATTGGTGTTGCACATGTTGATGGATTATCGATAAGTCAAAGCTATTTAAGTTCACGGTTAATATTGGATACCAGGAAATACAAGATCTTATATTTACACGAAATCTTAAAATAGGATGAGGAGGCTTATGATGGTACGCATACACCTTCACACTTTGAGCAAGACTATAGTCTCCCGGATGATGACCAGGGTATGGTCAACATGATGGATTCTATTTTTAGGGACACTACATCCCATGTACACGTGATGTCAGAGTCTGAGGTCAAAATGCAAGAGTTGCAATTAATACAATTGTACGAGGGTGCTAGGATGTCTAAACTACATGCTTGTCTCTCAATCTTGAATCTGCAAGTAAAGTATGGGTGGTCAAATACAAGTGTCTCGGCCTTAATGAGGTTAGCTCTTGCATTAATTTGACTCGTTATTTGGATATTGTTTGTTTTGAGAATCATCATGTATGGATTAGTGTATACTGAATCATCATTGTTCGAAGCCTATGTATGTTTGAATTGTGATAGGTTGCTCCAGAAGATGTTGCCTGCACCAAATACCATGCCCGCATCAAGAGATGAAACGAAAAAGATGCTAACAATGGTGGGTATGGATTATGATACCATCCATGCTTGCCGTAATGATTGTATTCTCTTTCATCGTGAGCATGGAGATTTGGCTAGTTGTCCAAAGTATGGGGAACAACGATATAGAGATGACTTGCAGGGTAAGCGGATACCCATAAAGGTCTTGAGACACTTTCCTATCATTGCAAGAATACAACATATGTTTCGATGCAAATCCATAGCGGAGTTGATGACATGGCATGCATCTCATCGGTCCACTGATGACACATTGAGGATTCCCGCAGATTGTGCAACTTGGAAGCACATAGACAATTAGTGGCCGGACTTTGCGAGGGAGCCATGTAACTTACATCTTGGGCTTGCCATGGACAGCGTGAATCCTTTTGGGTTACGCTCGATATCTTGGTCGACATGGCCCATAGTCGTGGTGAATTACAATATCCCACCATGGCTAACAATAAAAAAGGGACACCTCATACTTGCACTACTTATGCTAGGAAAGTACAAGGCAAAAAATATGGACGTGTACATGGCACCTTTGATAGAGGAGTTACAAATATTATGGAGAGGAGTGTGGGTCTTTGATATTTCCAGAGCTCCTAGACATACCAATGATATTTTGGTCAGGGGTATCTTGATGTGGACCATGCATGACTACCCAGGATATGGAGAGTGCGTAGGTACGTGGTTGTGTCTCTACATATATAATATAGGATTATGCTTTTATGACTCTCTTTCACACACATGTCTTATACTAACACATTCATGCACGCATGCAGGACTTGTTACAATTGGGTACCATGCTTGTCTTGTTTGTGGATCGAGTTTGAAATCGCTTGCACGTTACTCCAAACATATGAGGAAAAATGTTTATAAAGGTCATGCTTGATACCTTCCACTCGACCATCTCGCACGTGGAGGTCAGCTTGATCCACCACCATCATATTTGAAGGCAAGTGATTGGATTCAAGCTTGGAGGGTGAATATTAAGGAACCTCCTCCTAGTATGAAGAGGCTATCGACTTTTTACGAGCTTCCTTATTGGGGTCAGTTACAAATCAATCATCTCTTGGATCCCATGCATATCTTCAAGAATGTGGGGGCTACTATTTGGGCACACTTGGTTGGTTCCAAAGACTCGAGAGGAGTGCGAGAAGACTTGCATGCTATGAACAGGATGTCTCGTTTGTGGCCCCAAGTGCATGCTTCGGGAAAAGTTGTCCTCCCGAAAGCAATGTGGATCCTCTCTATGAGGGAGGAGGTAGCGGTCAAGGTGGACATTGCCTATTTTCAAACACCGACAGGGTACATGCGTTACTTGAAAGGAGCATTTTCAAAGGATAATAAGCTTAGTGGGCTCAAGTCCCATGATTGACACAAGGTCTTACAGGTATTCTAAGTAGAATTAGTGTACCGATAATCGTGATGCATTAGCATAATTATGACTATGTTATATTGTTGACATGACTTCTTTGTTGCTTTGATAGTTCATCCTCCCAATTACAATAAAAGGGTGCTTACAAGATGATGTTAGAAATTCTATATTCAAGATCTGTGATATTGTGAGGTATGCTTACTATCAAATCGCATTGATTGCATTTTCTTCAATTTAAGCTAATTAATCTGTAGACTGATTATGAAAATATCTTACATGGACATGTGAAATAGGTGGATATCTCAAAAAGAGATCTCCATATCGAGCATTGAGAAGGCTAGGGTGGAATCCATCGAAGCCGTATGCTTGCTTGAGAAGCACTTTCCCTCGAGCATTATGACAACTCAAGTCCACTTGCTTGTGCACATAGTTGATGAGGTGGCTATTGCAGGTACCATTCATAGTCGATGGATGTTTTTTCTCGAGCGGTTTATGAAAACTTTGAAGGGATTTGTAAGACAAAGAGCAAGACCAGAAGCAAGCATGGAAGAGGGATGGCTTGTGCAAGAGTCAGTAGTATATATCACAAAGTTTCTTGCATCCACGGATCTTGATATGTCGCAAGCTTGGCATAACAAGGATGATGATCGCATCGTTGGCGAGGTTCCCCAAGGAAAAGGGATTGAAAGAAAGATGACCAAAGAGCAAATGGAGAAATTCAATAAGTTTTGTATCCTCAATAGCCGTGAGATGCAGAAGTGGATTGAGAGATATGAAGTGGCCAAAGCAAAAAGAATAAATGCAAGGACGAGATTCAGAGTAATGTACAGGCGATCGCAACCATATCCATGGGATCTGGTTCTTCTCCCCACTCACATGTCACTTGATTGGCTACAATTGGCTCTACATAAAGCCGAATGCAATGGAGAGACAATAAACGAGTGCGAGTGAGAGTTATCATCTAGATGTATGGTGCATGTAAGTTTCTTACCTCTTGACATAATTAAGTAATTATTTGTGGCAATATACGCTATAAAATAGATGCATCTTCATTGTTTTAATGATGCTCTTTCATAGTACAAAAAGTATAGTGCATTATGGTCATATGGACGACATTTTCACGTGGAACGCATCGATTCAAAGAGAGTCACATATGATTGTGGAGTCATGGCTAACTTCACACAAGATAGCCGAGCAAGTGCTTCGGATACCAATCTTCTCTCCTTATAGTTGGATTATTGTGGAACCATATACAAAATCTATGAAGTTGATTTCAGATGATTTAGTATTTTCATTCTTGATGTAAAATGGTTTAGAACTATTTACAATGGTCCCCATGCGATAGTGAGAAAAGATAGTAGTAGTTTCTTTGCAATAGACTCCACCAAACATTGGACCAATGAAAGTGATACTTATGTTCTTCCCAAGCACTGTGAACAGGTGCATACTAATGATTTAATTAATCGAAGCTTTTGTTTTTAAAGATCCATTGATACATGTACTTGAGCATAATTTCATATATATAATTGATGACATTTGGCACCCATCTTCAATATAGGTGGTTTTTCATCCAGATCGTTCTGATCCAAGATGTTGGTATGTGATCCAAGTTGCACCACGAAGTAAGCAAATTTTTGAAGATAGAGATGTGGATATTGAGATGCCACTACCAATGCCAGATCCAATTGATCCCGATGAATTTAGTGAAGAAGATGAAGATCACAATATGAGCAAGGAGGAAGATGCGCATAATGACATCGCAGATGAGGAAGATGGAGATCGCGCTATTGAGGAAGAAGACAACTATCATCAAGAATCACCACACTTTATTGAAGAAGATGATCAAGTACTTTTAGATGAATGTACGATGCTAGAGTACGATGATGATATAGGAGATCAACTCGGTATAGAGTTAGAGATAGGCTTGTTTGGCACCTTAGACTTGGCTCAAGATGAAATAGTTGATGTAAATGCTCTTAATTAATTTTTTTCATCTCAAACTTGGACATGAATATATGAGCTTCAAAGGCTTGATGTACATGCTCTCATATTTTTATTCTCTATGAGATCAAACATGTATGAAAATTTAAAAAAAATTGTCATTGAAAAAAACTAACTTTTAAGGCCTATATGAGTAAAAAACCCCTCTGGAAAATGTCGCTATAAAATAGTATATCACTGTCGCTATATAGAGACACTTAAAAGTCGCTATATAGTGACTTTTGAAATAGTCGCTATACAGCGATGAAACGAGAGTACCTGCAAAGGGTGGTAAAAAGAATAAAAAACATGACAAAATATGAAGAGGGGAGAGGAAAAGAGTGGAGATGAGGAGAGAGGACATAGCTAGAGAGCAAACCACAAATGACCAACTATACACTAGATTTAGGTAAAAATGTAGAATATATACAAAACCATTTAGAATTAGGATTAGGGCATCTAACCCTTTCCTTTATAGCACTAGAGCTATGTTAAAGCACATGGACCGCGCTCTCCTATGGACCCTAATCTACTCTAATGACAACACTAATTTGATTTTCAGCCCAAAATATGCCATGGTCGCACAATGTCAGATATCATGCTTCTAGAGCATATTTTGGGCTGAAAATCCATGTACACGCCTGGTATTCAAAAATAGGGCCCTAGTCGCACAATGTCGGATATCATGATTTTCAGGCCAAAATATGCCCTGGTCACACGATGTTGGATATCATGCTTCCAAAGCATATTTTGGGCTGAAAATCCATGTACATGCCTGGTATGCATGCAGGGTACCCTGGGTTTAAAATCCAAAAATTTTGTTGGGGTTTGTACCCTAAACCCTATTTTTTGAAGACAAAGCAATGATTTTTGTTGCTAAAATGGAATCTAGAATTATACTGATGATTTTGAATCACATGATGAAGGTGGCAAAGCTACATACCTTTTTTGCCTCGTCACAGACTGCATCAGCTATAGTATCCAACTAGACTCCCTTTTGTGGTTGGTCTTGAACTTCATGCTATCTTGAGGTGCCAACACTTCATCTCTCTCCCTGAACAATTCCCTCTGCAAATTCATGAACTCCTTGATTGCCTTCTGAAAATTCATGAACTCCTCATCAGACATGTCGCACTCTGGTGTGGCATCCTCGATTGCCTTCTGTGTTCATTGGATTGCCTCTAGATCGGTGAGGCTTGAAGCATGCAATATCATCGATTGTTGGATGGACTGGAGCATCTAATTCGATGACATTATGAAAGGTGTCATTGGGGAAGTACTATCAATTTGAAAATGACTGTAGGCACACTGACACCTGGAACTGCAAGATTTGGAATATGTTGTTTGATGCATATGTGATTCAAACAGTGTTATATGGAGTAGAAGTATGGGGGGGTAGCATTTCTCTCTCCACATGGAATGAGATTGAAAAAATGCAAAAAGCTTTCCTATGAAGACATCTAGGAGTCAAGGCAACTACCCCTTATTCAGTCCTCTTATTGGAAATGGGCAGGCAGCCAATTGAATTCCATGTGGATTAGAGTGATGTAGTACCTAGTGGAAGTACAACAAATGCCAAAAGAAAGATTGCCACATAGAGCATGGACTGCTAGTATGAAACTTCAGAAGAATCATAAAAGCAAGATCATATGCACAAGATGGGGGACCAATATAAGGAACTGGTTCAGTAGATGGAAAGTGGAATCATACCTGACTATGCCCCCTGAAAAGGTCAAGATGCAAGAATTCTAGTTGTCCCTACTATGCACTCTACAAACCCAATGGTTGATAGTAGAAAAGAGGACCAAGGTAGAATACTATCAAGATCAAATAAATCCTTTATGTTTGTCATCTTTCATGACACTACATGCCCCTACTCATCCATACATCAATACTCCCATACCTCTTCTCTATTGCAGGAATATTGCCAGATTCCGCACACAGTCACATACCTTGGCAATGGAGACAGGAGCTTGGCTAAATCTGCCACGACATGTCAGAGTTTGTGGATTCTGTGATTTGCCGATAGTAGAGACAGAGGCACATGTAGCCCTACATTGCCCCCGATATGCACACATTAGAGATGACTATCAGTAGATACTAGCAGACACCACTCAGATCTCGTCAGTTCTCTCCACCGCCTCTCCGACAGCGTTGGGATCTTTTGTCACTCATCTTTTTTTGTACTGTCAAGAACTTGAAAATTCTTGACCCCTCCACAACGGAGGATATTTTTGTACTGAGGATTAGGTCCCATGGGTCATTTTTGGCCCCTCGAGGATGATAATAAAATTATACTTCTACTTCTCTCTCTCTATCCCACTCTCCATCTCTCTCTTTCTATCCTGTCTCCATCTCCATCTTTCCCTCCCCCTCCCTCTATCTCTTTCCTTCCCTTTGTGTCCTTGATTTCTCTCTCTCTCTCTCTCTCTCTCTCTCTCTCTCTCTCTCTCTCTCTCTCTCTCTATCCCACTCTCCATCTCCCTCATTTCTGTCCTGGACTCCCTCTATCTATTTCCCTCCCTTTGTGTCCCTGATTGCTCTCTCTCTCTCTCTCTCTCTCTCTGTTCATACATCTGACAATGTCTCATGGTCAAGTGCATTATTTGTGTCCCTTTGTGCCCCTGACTACTCTCTCTCTCTCTCTCTCTCTCTCTCTCTCTCTCTCTCTCATAGTCTCTTCTTTGATACATCCAACTCTGTCTCTTGGCCAGGTGCATTATTTGTGTCCCTTATTGCACTCTCAACCTCTCTCTCTCTCTCTCTCTCTCTCTCTCTCTCTCTCTCTCACACACACACACACACACACACACACACACACACATACTAGTCTCTCTTGCATACTCTAATTGCTATCTATCTGTCTCACACACTCTCTCTCTTGCACAATACAGATATACAAATATCCACACAGATTTAAAATTACAAATATTTATCGCTTTATCATTCATAGACCATGGGGAGCCATCAATCTAGAGGTGTAAAATTAATAAATAAACTCTTAACAATAAATGAAATAACACTTTTTATTATTTATGATTTCTATTCATACATGTAACAATGCCTCATTGCCAAGTGCATTGTTGAATAACTAAGGATCCAAGCAAGTATCTCTAGAGTATGGGGGGGGAGAAATTATTACGAAGGATACTTGTACCATACCCATATCTAACTTTGAGATTATCAAGTCTAAAATAATAGTCTTAGGGAGGGATTACTGTTGCCAACTACAATTATTCCCTAATAAATCGCATGGTCCACTCCTCTTCCAATTCCAACATTAGATCAGGATGTCCTTGCCAATAAACTAATAACTCAACAATAGGACTATGAGTCCCATCATGCAGATCATCATCCATTGCTTCCCATTGTAGGTTCTTCCATTAAACCTTCTATATGTGAAAGTCATGCATAGATTTTGCCTTCCAATGAAATACCTGCAAAATTTGGGATCTATTAATACATACCATCCTAATCATTTTTTATACAAACAAGAATTGTAAGATGTGCTCACCAAAATGTCACATCTGAAGTGTTCAATCGACATTGTACTAAATCTTCAACATGACATGTTCTTGTTGTCCATCCATTGTGAAATAGCTCAGACAGCCAGTCCAATTCTAAGCTCTTGCAAGTGCAAGTAATCTTTTTTTTTCTTAATTGCCTACAACTTGCAAAAGAAATCAACAAACCATGGAAATGGAAGAAACTAGATCAACCTAGCATTTCTTCCACTAATACTTGGCTTCATAGCATTTCTCACCTCATTAAACATTCTATTTCTATATGATTCACTTATCTCCATGCTTGGAAGCGGCCATTTTGGACTATTAAAAGAAGGCACAAGGGAAGATATTCTAATCTATTATACTATCCTTCTTCATCTGGCACAATGAACATTGAGTCATAGAAGAAGATTTTGTCCTTTTTTAATTCTGATGGTGTGTGACCTTCATACTAAAGACTCTCGATCTCAACATGGAGGACATGCAACACCCTAGTTATGCATGTTGGAGGCTCCCACTCTTTGTAAGTAGATGGATATAAATTTGTAAAACAAATACAAGGCATAAGACACTTGTGTCAAAGTCCTTAAATAAATGCAAATACTCTAAAATGCAAATGAAGTACTAGTACACTTTGAAAAACTTACAATTGGGCATATGATATGGAAGTCCAGCATTCGGATGCATGCATATGTTTGCATGGGTAAAGACATGCTGAATATGTACTTGTGTCACTATCTTATTGCTAGGAGAAATTTCAAAATCTAAGATCCTTCCTTCCAATGTTTAGAGATGTCCATTGCATCCTTCTGAGATCCTTCCAACCCAGTTTGTAGCACCCATGATTAGTGGGTTGCATTGTGATCCAATAATATTTCCTGTAGAGCTAAAGAATCTAATCCTCATGCTCATCCTTAACATTCTTCAATACAACATACTGTAAACTACTTCTATATATCTATCATTTTCTAGTTGCATAGTTTTTGTTCCTATACCATATGATTAAAAAGAGGGACATATCATTTCTTCTCTTCTCTTTTTCTATATCCCTCTCTTTCTCTTTTTCTGCAAGTATCTCTCTCTCTCTCTCTCTCTCTCTCTCTCTCTCTCTCTCTCTCTCTCTCTCTCTCTCTCTCTCTCTCTCGCTCTCTCTCTCTCTCCCTCTCTCCCCCTCCTTCCCCCTCTCCTTTGACTAAACCTCACACAAAAAAACAAAAAATTATTTCAAAAAACATAGATTACTTCTCTCTCTCTCAATCTGTCTTCCAAGGTACCCCTCATGCAAACAAACAACAAATTATTTTGAAATACTTAGTTTAATATATGCTCTCTTCCTACTCTGTTTCTCCACAAACAAAGAAAACATTATCAAGATCATATCACTCTATCTCTCCCTCCCAAAACTCTTTGATTAGGATCTCTTTTTGTTCCTTCTTTCTCAAATACTTCTAAAACCTAGCAATTTGAAAAACAATCTCTCAGCTCTCTCCCTCAATCATCCCCTCAAACAGAAGAAAACATAGCAGTTTGAAATATAATCTCTCTCTCTCTCTCTCTCTCTCTCTCTCTCTCTCTCTCTCTCTCTCTTCCCTTCCTCTATCTACCCCTCCTATACTAGCAAAGAAATAAATGACTATTTTCTATCTCTCTTAGTAAAAAAACATAGCAGTTTTAAATATAATCTCTCTCTCTCTGTCTATCTATCTATCTCTCTCTCTCTCTCTCTCTCTCTCTCTTTCCCTTCCTTTATCTATCCCTCCTATACTAATGAAGAAACAAAAAACTATTTTTTGTCTCTCTCCCTCACTCATCCCCTCAAATAGATAAAAACATAGCATATCGAAATAATCTCTCTCTCTCTCTCTCTCTCTCTCTCTCTCTCTCTCTCTCTCTCTCTCTCTCTCTTTCCCTTCCTCTATCTATCCCTCCTATACCAATGAAGAAACAAACAACTATTTTGTGTGTCTCTCCCTCACTCATCCCCTCAAATAGAAAAAAAAATAGCATATCGAAATAATCTCTCTCTCTCTCTCTCTCTCTCTCTCTCTATCTATCTATCTATCTATCTATCTCTATCTATCTATCTATCCCTCCTATACTAGTGAAGAAAAAATGTCAAAAATTTCAAGGAGAATCACTTTATTACCTAGAAAGTATGTGTTCCTTCTTCTGGAGTTGAATATGTATACTCCAAAAAGGTAGAGAAAGAGCCGAAAATGCTAGAACGGCTATTTTTCTCACTCCTTCCAAGTAGATTTAGGTCGCAACCTTAGGAGTTGACTCTCTATACTTGCAAAAAGGTAGGGAAAGAACCAAAAAGAGTGGAATGAATATATTTTGAAACCAGTTGCTAGAAAGTGGCGGGAATGAATGTTTGAAACATTTTGGAAGAGAGAGAATACGGGGAGAATTGGTTAGGAAGTCAAAGTTTGGGCCAAATGTTTGAACCAAATGGAAAACATGAACATAGTTCTAGCTAGGGGATAGTTTGCCATGGGATGAAAACAAGGAGGCCTGACATAATTAAGGCAGGCCTGCCAAAGATAAATTTTTATTGTGAAGCACCAATGATGTTTTTTGGGGTATTTTGAAAAAAAATTGAAATTTCCCCTAGATTTGAGTCCACATGGCATAATCTCCTTCATGGATACCATATCCCCTTATCCAAGCCTCTAATATTTTATTAATTCTCCAAAGGGACCCTTTTTGAGTCCAATCTTTTTGTAATGATCCTCGCTTAGCATTGTAGCCACAATGTCCATACCCAGCACCACAGCCTTATCATCCATGCTCAGCCCCGCAGTCGCAATGTCCGAGAATGAGAAGTCCTCTCCCTACGAGGAGTTATAGGTTCAAACCGGGCACCATGGCACTATGGGAGATCTACAAGTATCAAAAGTAGGGTAGTTTCCTCATCCCGAAGGTGAGGTTTAGAAAGGTACAGGGTAAAAAATAAGGAGCTAACAAGATTATGGAAGTGTAGGTCAATGGGCGAATCTTTCCCTATATAGAGTTATAAATATTAGCCCTGCTACCACTTTTAGGCTTGGGGGGTGCACTACTTAGAAACCCTCTATATCGCATGTATTCAACAGGTATTTTAAAAACCCCTTGACTAAAATTTTTCCCCTGATAAAAACACCACTCTTTACTTATGAACTGATGGATTTTTTTATAAAGTTGAATTTAAAAATTCCTCTTGCTATTGTAAACCTGTTAAAATTTTCCAAAAAGTTAAATTCAAATATCCCCCCTTTTGAATGAATGTGGTATACTAAAATTTTGTGAGGTGAACTCCCCCAGCTTTTAGGGGGAACTTATCAAGTTTGAGGCTCTAAAAATTATCCCACCTTTATTTTTGGGCTAATTTATCAAGTTTAAAGTTCTAAATATTAGCCCAACCAACCTACAAAAGCCTCTAAATTAGCCCTTGGGCTAAAATCCCCCCCCCCCAAAGGTGGTGCACAAGGTGCTTCAGGACACCAACCAAGGTGCCATGAATAGATGGTATCAAAGAGGGGGGGCAACAGGGGTGTGGGAGGCCCCTTGGTGGATTTTTGAAGATGCCCTTCTTGGGTTACAACACACAGCTAAGTCCTAAATGGTAGACCTCGTTGATGATGTCTATGTAAGAAAATAATACGTCTATGCTCAACAGATAACAGGATCTCATACATAAGAGAGAAAACAAGATAGTATGGAGAATCAAAAATTTGATTACTGTAGAACTGATACAATAGATGGCGCTACCTCCCAACCGTGAGCGTGGAACACCGGGTTCTTTGCAATCGCCATGCAACTCTGATTGTCACATGATAACTGCATAGGCTTGTTCTACACTGCACCCATGTCCCCCAAAATCCTCCTCAACCACACTACCTCGCAAGAAGCAAAGCATGCAGATTTGTACTCGGCCTCGGTAGAAGAAAGAGCAACTGTGGGTTGCTTCTTGCTGACCCATGACACAACTCCAGATCCAAGTGAGAAACAGTACTCTGTCACTGATCTCCTACTGTCCATGTCTCCTGCCCAATCCAAGTCACAGAATCTAGTTAAGATGTTTCTCTTGGTATAGGTGATGCCATAATCAAGTGTGCCTTTGATGTATTTCAGCACCTGCATCCCTGCCCTCCAATGGTTCTCTCGGGGCTTATTGGAAGACCTGCTTAGTATACCAATCACAAAAATGATGTCCGGCCGTGTGTTGCACAGGTAAATCAAGCTGCCCACAAGCCTTCTGTACTTCGCTTCGTCCATCAGTGGTGATGAATCCTCGTTTGAGAGCTTCACGTCAACCTCCATAGGGGTACTGACTGTCTTGCACTCAACCATGCCAAATGCCTTCAGTATCTCTCTAGCATACTTCAGCAGTGAAATGAAGATCGGTTTCAGCTCCTACCAAACTTCAATCCCCAAATAGAAATGCATCAATCCGAGGTCTGTCATTTCAAACTCTCTTCCTAGCAAATGCTTCATCTGTGAGATCTTCTCTTCATGGTTCCCTGTTATGACAAGGTCATCCACATAAAGGACCACGATCATACGCCTGCCTCATTCTCTGAAGATATACAAATTTGCATCAGATGGGCTTCTCCTGAACCCATTTTGTAGAAAGTAGGCATCAATTCACTGGTCGCTCGTGGGGCCTGTTTCAGCCCATAAAGTGCCTTCTTCAGTTTGCAGACTTTACCTTCTGAATCGGGGATCCCAAAACTTGGTGGTTGTTCCACGTATACCTCCTCCTTGAGATCTCCATTCAGAAAGGTGGATTTCACATCCATCTGAAACACGGGCCAACTTCCTTGGACAACTAAAGCCAAAACACTATGAATTCTGGTTAGTTGAGCTGTGGGAGCAAAAGTATCTTGATAATCAAAACCATGTACCTGTGCAAATCCTTTTGCCATGAGCCGCCTTGTACTTATCCAATGTGCGGTCGGACTTGTACTTGGTCTTGTACACCTAGTTGGTTCTGATTACCTTGCGTTTTGGTGGTCCACTTCTATCATCAAATCTACCTCGACTATTTCCATCTCCATGTCCATTTCTATATCTTCTTCACTTGTGACTTACACCCTTTCGAGCATGACTTCTTCTAGCTCCAAACCTAACCTCCTTAATGCTTGTTAGAGGAAACCCAAGCCTAGATTCATACTTCCTCAATTTGGTGGGCCTCTAGTTTCTCAAGCATGACCACCTTTATGAACTTGCAAAACGTTTGTCTTTGGGCCGGGGGGGTCACTATGTATAACCCCTAAATATGACGTGCATTCAAGGACTATTTGTAGAAGCCCTTATTTGTAAATTTATTATGAATAAAACACACCCTTTTTCTATTGAATCTGTGAATGCCCCCTTTTAATGATACCCTTCTGTATGTGAAAAATGTGTAAAAAAAGAATTTCAAAAACTCCTTCTGTTGAACCCACATGCTATGCTTACATATTTATGACTGACCCCCTCAAGGCTTTTGTCGGTAGAGGCATGGGACCTGATGATGGAAAAAACCATAATGGAGATGTATACTTCTACTCATCATATCTCCTTGATCGACTTAAATTGGTATGTACTACTTACTAGCATTTAGCTGTATCCTTAGAGGGTACACTACTAACAAATCCTAAGTATCAGTGCATTCAAGGGGTATTTAAAAACACCTTAACTAAAATTTTACCCCTAATAAAAGCACCCCTCATTACTTATGAAGACCTAATACATATTTTTTCCTAAAGTTGAATTAAAACACCCCTCCTAGTATTGTAATCCTATTATTTTTTTCTCAAAGGTGGAATTAAAATACCCCCCCTTTTGAATGCATGTGGTACACTAATATTTTTTTAAGGTGAACCACCCAAGGTTGTATCACTAAGTAATTTTGTTCTGTCGGGTCCAAAAAATCCTTCTTTGCTACCCAACAATGAGCATTACGTTCAATACTGAGTGATTCCACTTCACATGGTTATTTGATTAATAAGTACCATTCTTTTGGGTTCTTGTCTAAGTTCATCGGACAAAAAAAATGTAAAAGAAATATTCCTCAAACTTTTCTAGCGAGGGCTCGTGATTGCTAGTTAAGAAAGTGACCAGTTCATTTGATGGGCTTTGCATTTCTATCCAAAAAGTCTATTTGCAGATCTAGGTGGTCTCTAAGAGTCACTTCTAAACATGTTGCTTGGCCTGCACTCCCTCAATGCTTCTTTATAATCTTGGCCCCTATCAAGTTTCATCTATCCATCCAATCTCTCTAATAGGATCTTCCTTGCTTGAAATTTCTCAGCCTCACCTACCTTTTGTCGAGGAACTTTCCCTTGCGAGGGATGATTTTCCTTTTTCTCTTTGTTGCTGCAATGGATATTCTGTGAGCTATGCCTGGCAAAGAAGACTTTGAGTGCCCCCTCGCACCATGGAGTTGGCCTTAGCAGAATTCCATGGAGCTAGCCTTAGCAAAATTCCATGGAGAGCCTCAGCTTCCCACACCCACATGTACCATACACCATCTTGAGTAATCTTGGCATGGATTATCTCCCTACAGTAGCAGATGTCTCTCTATACAATTATACCAAACCACAACTTTGATTTGGCACTCTAGGAGAAGACAAAATAACAACGGGTAACTTACAAGGTAGAGTTATAGTCCACCATCCTGGTCAAAGTGCATAAATTTCCTAAGCCAACCACACTCAATATTCCTATTTAAGCACTACACCAAGCTACTCCACCTCATCAAGCACTCTTAGCAATGACCATTAGTGAATCCATGTGGCATAGTTTGCTTCAAAATCCAGATCACCAAATGGGTTAAGCCAGCACAAAAGGTATAAGTATAAATTTGTGCACCTGTGCATCATCCATCGAGAAGGGTTCAATAAGTGAAAGGAAGAATGCATTTGCACCGAAATAGGATCCCTATGGGCATTAGTGCACTTTATTCCTGGTGTCTACTGATACTAACACTAGGAGTTGAGGACACAATTGGGCCCTATGTTTTCCAAGACATGAATAATGTGCACCATGCCTCCATATCTCCTTTTCCTTCTATGCCACCCATCTCCCTTTGACCCCAATGGACATCCCCCAGGTGCCATAAGTCCACCTTTATGGCATTCTCAATCAATATATCCACCAAAATTTGAAGACTATATCATTTCCATGAATCTGAGACCTTATTCCATGTTGGAGAGAACATTGTTGATGTGAGATGTTGAATCCTAGTCAGTTACCCAAGTTCTAGGTGATCAAACACCACAGTTCTTCTATCAACCAAGGGATAAAGAAATGCATATAGGCAAGGATGGGTAGTAGGAGAAATTCATGTAGGGAAACCAACCAATGGAAACCAAGTAGATGTTAGATGTCTGCTCATGGAACCACCCAATCTAAATGATCGTGGATTTATTTAAGTGTGCAACCTAATGTAGATGTGTTTTTTAGTTTTGAGAGTTTGAGTAAAGTTCTACACCTTTTCAAACCAATGTTTCTCAACGTAGTGATAGGATGTGCCTTGAGTTGAAGTGAGTGAGTTTGAGGGTAATGCCCCATCACCTTGTTGCAAAATCACCTTTTATAGCTACAACTGGTTGTAACAAATCTCGAGCCCTCCGTTCATGATAATGAAATCTTTTGGTCATTTCATTAATTATGTGTTTTTTCACTTGCTCAATCACACTTCTCCATATGGTTCTATCCAAGCACCCACTATCAGATTGCATGCCAAGTAAACCACAGAGCACAAGAGAGGGCATATTCTACACCAAGCTACCTAGATGCTCATTTGGTATAGAGCACACACCGAGCACTAGATACGCTACTCAACTAAGGGGTGAGAAAAATTACTACCAACACTATGTGCTCCCATTGATTCTTTAAATTATCCACCTAGACATTTATGAATACACCAAGCCACTCCTTAAGATACATGGCTAGCCATGAGCTAGATCTTCCACAAACTTAGATGCGACCATTTCAAGTCAAATGTCTAAAAAATGCAATGCATAATGGTTTGCCAACCACACAGTGCATCCAAAGTGTGTTGCATACTTCATCCACCACAAAGTCCCCTGTTGAGAGTGGCCTCTAAGCCTCTTAGAGGTAAGCCTATTCTTTGTGGTAATTTGCTTATGTGAGGCAGGGGGCAAATCCAAGATCGCATACTCCCATTGCATTCAACTTGACAAAGAACTTCTCGTAACCAATGATGTGATGGGTCTTTGGGGAGAAGGACAAGGTCATCCAGATATGGTTGTCTCCTATTTCATTGTCAAAGACCCTCCTCATAGGTTCTTTGTGTTTTTGTCTCTTCACATCTTTGGATCCATCTTTTCATGTTTCTATATTGAGGTTACAAAAATTTGCCATGCTTCTTATACTCCTTTGCTTAAATTGATCCCTTTTGCTTGAACAACCTTTTAAAATGTGCATACATAAGGTGTGTAACGGGTACTTGAAACCCATTCTATGGAGCACAAGTGATATATAGGGTTATTGCATAGTGAATCCCTCATATTGCTACCACATGATCCATAATCCTTAGCTTAAAGTTGGCCTTTCTAACATGTGCAACATGTAGCAGAAATGTTATAAGGGAGAGGATGTCATGTACGAACCCTCATGCGCCATGGCATCATGGGAAAACTATGCCATAGCTATAGATACTTGGGGAAATCTATTCCCCTTTGGGCCCAGGAGCTTCACTACCAAACCTATGGGAAAATCTATCCATACCAAGTGAGCCACCTCAATACATGTTTTACCACTGTGTGGCAAGCCTAGTGCTTTTGCCTTTCTTCAAGAAGTCATCAACCCTAAAAGGAATAGTCTCCCTAGATCATCTTAATTCTTGAATAACATAATTTAGGATAGAGATGAAGCTCTTATATATTACAACATAGAGATGTTGGCATATAGAAAGTGTGAGAGAGGAGCACGATTGTAGAAAGAGAAATCTCTATGCTTTTTCCTCTCCACTTACATCACCTTAAATTGGAACAATTTGATTACTTCTCACTTAGTTTGTATTACCTCCTTTTTAAGGGCAAATTGGCAGAATTAACCCATTAACCTCCCTTTTCTCATAAAGATGTGCTCTATTCCTCTCTTTCCACATGTCACCTCGCTATATTTTGATTCCTTTTGATATATAATAAGAAAACATGCTATCAGTCCATTAACAAACTTGTGTGTGACTCGTTCATGAACTATGCTAGCATATTGACGCTCATCAATATGAATCACCAGGACAACAAGTGAAATCCCTAAGTTTTTCTCTTTAGGACTAGAGACATATAGTCCATTCTCCTCACTACACTCCGAGTTTTCCGACGGAGGTAGAAGACGATCCCTTCTGTTGTTCGTGGGTCCAACTGCACGATTGATTGTGAGGCATTTGGACCGATCCTCCATTTTGTTCTCTCATGAATAGGCGGTTTCAGCTATCGTATTTGTCTTGCTCTTTGACGCTTTCCAGGTCTATGATTGCAGTCGCTCGTCGTTCGAACGTCGAGGTGCTCCAGATTCAAGGAGTCCTCTGGTTGCTGTACACAGGCCCATGATTCGACACTCAAAACCTCCGCGACCACCGATGTTTCCTTTCGAATCAGATTTTGTGTCTGACGGCTGATGCACAACACCATATCAAAATCAACGTCCAAAAGTATTGTATTGCCATGGTGAAGAAATCATGTCTAAGTGCTTCAAGTAAAGATCAATTAAATTCCTCTTGCTGAAATTTTCCGCACCTAATTCCTAATGCAAGTCCTTAAAAAACCTTTTTAGAAAGAGTCATAATGACCTTGTATGAGTGCAACGCGTTTTTTATGGCTCCTAAGAGGAACGGATTTAACGTATGTAAAATGTTGTTATATAAAAGAGCAGCCAAGATATTGTGTACAAAGCTCCCTTTGAATTATCTAGCAATACCGAAAATGATGCATGGACATTTTTCAAAATTGTAACTCTTAAAGATCTAGATTATTATTCCTGGAATTGCATTTTAGAAAAAGTCCAATGGAGTAAAAAGCCGTGAAAGAACTTGTCTACAAAGTGCAATAGTCTTAATGCACTTTTATATGCGCAAAGTATGAGGGTCACCCAAACGAATCATGCATCGTATACTATATACATGGTATAATTATCCTTATCTACCACAAACTTTTAACTTTTTTACAAAGTTCAATTTTCAAATCCCTTTTTGTAAGTATACTTCTATAGAAAATGGTTTAATCGATAATTAATAAACCCCTTTTTATGAATGCACGTGTTGTCTTACAAACGCCTTGGCAAAACCCTTGGGCATGGCAACCTTACTTTCATTTCCTCTAGAACAGCCTGTAATTTCCTCATACCTTGTCTCTTCAAACCTCTACTTACATTATAGTTGAAGCCATCTTCTAATTAGAACTCATGCAGGCCCTAGGGTTACTTAATAATGGAGAAACAAGTTTTAAGGAATTGGAAACAAATGCCAAATAACATTCAAACAGACACTATGATGGAATTTTGCATTTCCAAATTCAAAGTGAAACTACCATGGGAATTTGACAACAAATTTAATATATACTTTGTCTACACGAATTTATGTCTCCTTCCAATCGCTCTCTATTGCACATTACTTTGTTTACTATGAAGATAATGCATGCTTTTAAGATATTAGGATTCATAGATTTATTATAAGATTCTAAAGTGTATTTTACTTGTCTTCCAAAAGGTCCCTTAAAAGATAATGTATGCTTTTAAGATATTAGGATTCATAGATTTATTATAAGATTCTAATGTGTGAGTTACTTGTCTTGCATTATCATCTACTCTCTATGAATTGAATGTCGCTACCACTCTACTCACTCCATCTTTGATTTTAGTACATGTTATCTCATGCTGATAGGTACCCTTTTGTCTTCCAATGAGTTTAAAACTTCAAGAGAAAATAATTTATATATTGGACCACATACCTCATTCCAATAAATTAACAAAGAATTCTACCCACAATAAATGTGCTTGCATTATATGCTCTCAAGTTGTAGTAGTTTTCTAAGAAATATGATAACCATGAAAAAAATTAATCACTAAACTCCACAAGTAGAAAAGGTTGTTAGAAACATGCTTTTCTCTTTCGCACCATGAGTTTCCGACATCACTATAGAAGGATTATCTCATTTGATTGTTCTTTATAGCATTTAAAAGAGAAATCCCATGATATTAATAGTTTCTACAAATATTATTCATTGTTGTACATGAGGAATTAGGGTTTTGCCATTGAATGAAACTAGTTCATTGAAGTCCATACCTCAAAGTTAAAAAAGAATCTCAAGGGTAACTAAATAAAAGGACAATTAGAATAGGCATGTTCTAAACACATTTAGTTAGAAGTATTATTACCTGGTATAATTTCATGTATGTACTAAAATTTTGATGGGTTCTTGTAGATGCATGCTATAATTGGTTAAAGTGGTAATATTGGTTGTATTATTGATTAAATTTTTGGCATTTGTTCTTATGTGTGATCACAACACTTGTTTCATAAGAAAGGAATTTCACATTTTTAAGGCTATTTAAAGCCAGGGTAGTGGTCACGCTTGCCCACCATGCTATTTTAACTTTTGTCATAGCTATTTTAGATAGAGAAGTAAACCAACTACTATTTTACTATTGCTATCTTATATACTTACAACGATATACATTTTTCATAATTTTAAAGCTCTTCTAGTGCATGCTCATGATCGTAGAGACAAATCTTTTTTTATTTAAGATCTTTAGATCACTTGATTATATAGAAAAGTACACTCTAATGTGCATTCAATGGAATCCCTTAGCATCTCAACCCCAATTGTGCAGCAATGCATTTCTTAGCACTTTTTGGGGACTTTTAATGCTTGTTCGTATTTTATGTCAAAAACTAGAATATCACGTGCATTCAAAGATATATTAGAAATCCCTTACTTACCGTAATTTTATTGTAATAGTCCAGGAAGATTCACCATTTTGCAAGAGAATATGAGAAAATAAAAATGTATTTGTATCATCACAAAATCTGGCAACATAATATTGAGCTCTTCATCCCTACAATTGGTTAAGTTGCATCCCAAAGGAGATCATACATAAACAGGGAACCTCCACTTTGATGCATCCATCCAGCTCCAATCCATCAAATTTCCAAATCATTTTGTCCTTGGATTATCCACCTTGGAAGCGTTTGAAGGATGTCATACATAAATAGGGCCACCAATGGAGTTGCACTTTAAATGAATACAATCTCGCCATGTAAAAGGGCCACTAAGGAGCAAAAGGGGGAAAATGAGAAAAATCTTCCACAAAAATCCTAACCCATAGATTTATGTATAAAAAGTCGATAGAAAACAATTCAATACAGGCTAGTGTTGTGCATCTAGAACAATTCATTGATCTTGACACCTATCAAGAAAATTTGGAGGAAAAGAAGACCGAGCACAGTACGCATCATTAAAATATGTGTGAAATGCAACATGACGAGAAGATAGAAGAGGGATGACATTGGTAAAAGGAGGCATATTGGTAACAGCATGCATAGTAGGCATAGTAAACATGGAAGAAGTGGAGAAATACGTGATGAGCCATGGAGAATAGATTTTCTATATAAAAAACAGGGGAGCTGATGAGATGTGGGATATAGCTAATGAGTAGTGGATCTCCATGGAGATGAGGGTGCTCTTTTATGAGTGCTTCAAAGTATTACCAACTCTAGTAATTCCTAGTCAAACACGTGCCAATTTCCATGCCTAAAGACTCATAAGTGGCCTTCCATCAATCCTTGAAAGGTCCCGTTGATGGGTCCCCTTTAGGGGAAAGGGCCATATATTTCCTGGTGGCATCATCCACCTACCAAAACCCCATGGTGACTAGTAATTCCACGTTAAGCAAACATAGTGCATGCATGTGTGAAAGGAACATGCCTTCATTGGGGGCTGCAGGGTTTAGGAGGAGTTTAAGGGTTAGAGGGAGATTTAAGGTTTAGAAGGAGGTTCCAAGGTTTCCAAGGTTCCAGAGTTTAGAAGAGGTTCAAGAGTTAGAAGGAGGTTCCAAGTTTTCCAAGGTTCCAGAGTTTAGAAGAGGTTCAAGAGTTAGAAGGAGGATCCAAGGTTCAGGGTAGAGTACATGGTGGAGAACTTGTCTCCCTTGTAGATCATGGAGGTTAAGGGTTGAGGAACTAAGGGTTTAGGGGGAGCATAGGAGTGGGAGGGGAAGAAGGTGTAAGAGCATGGGGGAAAGAAGAGAGAGGAGAGAGGATGAGGAAAGAAGAGAGAGAAGGGAGGAGGAGGAGAAGGGAGGAGTAGAAGGGAGGAGGAGGGAGGAGGAGGAGGAGGAGGGAGGAGGAGGGAGGAGGAGGAGAAGGGAGGAGGAGGAGGGAGAAGGAGAGGGAGAGGATGGATTGCAAGGTTGGAGGAGAGAGGAGGAGGAGTTGCAAGGTTAGGATGTACATGCTTTTGTACGTGGAGTGCAAAGAAGCATGGACACTTGAGATAATTGCTTGGAATACCAAAGTAGAACCCAACACAATGCCCCAAAGAGTGTGGGCTTCTCATCATTTTGTCCCAAACTTGCTTCCATTGATCCTATTATATCTTTCCATTGTCCCAAACTTGTTTCCATTGATTCTATTCTATTCTTTGAACTGATCTAAGGCCTTATTTCTAAATCCCTCTCATGGCTCCATTGGAAGATCACACCAACAAGCCACAAAAAGGCACCTTGCACATCGAAGTTGCACTAGAGTATGCCACAACTCGCAATATTTTTGCCACAAGGTTGCCGGCGAAGATACACTAGATCAATTATGACAACAAGGAACAAAGCATGTCGACTTGTGGAGTGTTGGTGGACTCTATCCAGTGGATCCTTTGACAAGTGCTCCACTTTTTTTTGAAAATGTGATGAGTTTGATTCAATACATAGGTGATGGTCTTTAAGGCTTACTAGGATATTGTAAATGCATTGGCCATTCCAATGCTGAAGCACACTTTGCAAAGGTTCGCTTGTTGAGAATGGAATGAGAGACAAAGATACTTAGAGATATCATGCATAACCTCCAAGAACAACTAACCCAATAACAAAAAAAACTTGCTAACTCAAAAATTGCAAAAGAGAGGTCACAAGAGACAATCACAAGATTAATAGATGAGAAGAACAAACTGTTGAAAAAGGCTTGGTGTATCCAACAAGAGCTTGCTACATTGACTAGGAGGTTATAAAGGATAAAAAGAACCCCTCTAGGTTACAAGCATAGGATCAAGCCCGTGCAACCAATGGAGAGCTTAGCATATGGTGGTGGAGCAAGGAAGCGGAGGTGAAAGCTACAAGGTATGTATATTTGAACTATTTTTTAATTATGAAGCATTACTTACAAATGAGTCATTTATTTCTCTAATGTTGTCATGATTTCTGCATAAATTTTATAGAGGAGGTTATTGGAAGAAATTTCTCTGACAAACTTTGTGCCATAAAGAGTGTAGTTAAAAAGAAAGAATTCATTTCTATTCTTAGGGACCCCCATCAACATGCATTGCGACATGCAATATTACAAGAGGTTGCAACTGATTTAGAGAATCTTGTAGATCCATCGGAAGTTGTCCATGCCTATGATGCTGCTGGCATTAGTTGGCAAGGGTACTTAACTGTGTATAATGTCTTTGTAAATGCACTTTGAGGTCAAGGCATTAAGAATCCTCTATTTTCGATACCAGTATACGTTAGAAATGCAAGGAAAGAAACAACTTCTGCTATTCAAGATTTGTTGTGTGGACTTATACACTTCTCAGAAAGCATGACATTGGAAGGCACAAACAAGACAAATGTCTAACATAGCAAAAAGAAAGGAGGACCAACTACCAAAGGGGCAAAGTAAGGACCAAGAACCTTTGAGTACACAGAGCATAATAATGTTTTTTTGGATGTATGTAGGGTCCAAGATGCAATGGTGGAGTTTTACAACATGAAAGCATGGGGTAGGTTAAAATTATATTGTTTAGAGAGCTGCAATTTTTATTGAAATCTTTTCTAATCATGTAAATCTTTTAATCTTTCAAATTGTGAAGGAAAGTTCGTATTCGTTATCAAATTGGATGAGTGTGAGGTTGTAAAAGGCCACAAGTTGGAGAGGGTTAGTATTACTTTGATGAATAAAGCCCTTGAACATGCCAAAGATAAGGAAATTAGGGAAGATTTTAATGTGCAATCGGAAAAGCACATTTGGTGGCTTACCGCTTTTGAACTTCCTAAAGAGACACACTCATTATTGAAATGGGTATTTGATAGATCTCCAATTCCAAGTGTCATAGATGCACAAATGAAAGGAGAGTTTCTTCAAATTGAAGGTTTAGATCATTTATAGTTGAATGGCACATGGCAGGAGATCTTAAGACATTGAAGTGTATGTTTGGAATGGAATTGAGTGCAAAAATGCGACATATCCGTGTCTTTATTGCATGCACTCACACCAACCTCAAGGCAGTAACATAGGAATACATAGAGGGAAAGAGCAAATAAAAAGAGAAAAAGACTTTGGGAATGCTAAAGATGTGATGAATGACATCATAGATGATGATACTAACAAACAGATATATTGGAGCAATGGAGTAATGAGCTGCAATCAGGATGTTGAACCCAACAGAGATCAAAACGGTAAAAATTGGGATCCACTTTTAAACATTCCATTACAAAGAGTGCATTTCTTTGTGTTACATGTGGAGATGTGGCTCATTGATAAATTGCTTTACTTGCACATTGTATATGTATGGAACATGAAACTGGAGGAGAGAGTGGCATCATGTATAGCAAGGGTTGAAGCTTTACTTTTGAGCATGGGTCTACATGGGGGGAATGTAAAGCTAATCAAAGATGCACAATTGTCAGGAAAATCGGGAAATCTTCCAAATAAAGTGTCCATGGGAGGCTCTAAGGCACGAAGGTTTTTATCCAATCATGGAAAATATCAATTAAATCTGCATTGGAATTATTGGAAAAAGTTATGTGATTGCACCACTAATTTGGAAGCTGATCCTCATGTTAGAACCTTGAGAATACATGTTTGCTAGTAAAGACCTTGAGGAAGCCTTCCATAGACAATGATGATGTGCAACTATATAAAGTCATCGTGAAAGAGTTCATTGAAGCCATGGTAGATGGATGGGGTGAATCACACATTACTCACTACATGGTGTGTTTGGTCTTTGATTTTTTTAAAATTATAATTGCAATCAATTTATTCTTGTTTACCTCATGTGTTTTTTCTATGTATATAGCACGTTCTTTATGCTCATGGTCCATGCTTTCTTCACCAATATGGTTCCTTGAATGCTTGGAGTGCCCAAGGGATGGAAAAGTCTCATTATAGAGCTCGAGGTGCTTATTTCAAGAGTACGCAACATGGAGGGGGAATTAATCAAAGTAATGCTCTTTATGAGATATTCGAGTGGTATCATAATCGTGGTATAGTTGGGTCCTGTGCAAGGAATAAAGCTTTGCAAACGGAGTTAGACCAAGCAGTTCATCAAACTCAAATGAGTAAAATAAGGCATTCATGGATATCTTTGCAAGCTTCCCAAAAACATAGAAGTTGGATAGCAACAAGAAGTCATGTTGGAAAGCATTGGATCGCTAAACCAAATGTACTTTGATGTTAATTAAAATCATACTTCATTATTTCTTGTGGAGATTTGATTAATTGGCTCTTTTTTTTTAAAAACAAGAACTAAATTTTGTACTTGTGAACCCAACCAGGGTGGGCGATGAGAAAAAGTTGGGGGAGCGACCTCACGGGAGTTCAAGGGGAATTTCAAAAATCCCTTAAATAAGTTTTTTTCCCCAAAAAAAACACCCCTTCTCTTTACGTTTTTTTTCCCTAAAGTTGAATGAAAAAACCCAATGTTTGAATGAACTAAGTAATTTTTTTTATAAGTATCCCTTCTTTACAATGCATGTGGTACACTAAAATTTTGTGAGGTTCACCCCTGGGGGGACGATGACAAATAGGGGGGGGGGAGGAGGGGTTGAGGGGGGGGAGAAGGGCTAACTAATAATGATGCATAAAATAAATATACCCCTATATATATGCAAATTCCTTCATTTTCTCAGTACCACTAGTATTCTCTCATACTAGTACATTCCTTCCTACTGTCACATCTCCCATAGCCCCACCATCACCGACATGGCAAGAACAAAGCAGAATCAAAGACCAATATTCCAAAACAAAGCTCCCAATCCCTCTTGATGTATATAATGCAATGATGAAAGAGAGAAGAAAGAGGAGGTAGGAGGACGAGAAGGAAGAGGAGAGGATAGAAACCAATGAGGAAATAGATGATTATGAAGAAGATCATGGGGAGCAATCAAATCCTTAGAGTCAGCCCGAGGCACCTCAAGAGCCAGAAAGCAGACTAGAAGAATAGGACCATAAAAGACGTAGATTGGAAGAATGGGCCAGAGGACAAGAAGATGCTAGGAAAATGCGAATTCAATTGGCTCAACAACAAAGGGCACAAATGGAGAGCCAACAACGATGATCCGCATGGCACAATGCTACTCAACACTTTCCACATTCTAGACAAGGTGAAAAATATTTGTGAGAATTGCATCGCACATCAAAAGGAAAAGGCAAAGCTCATAGTAGGTGAGGCAGAGGTGGAGGTGGAGGTGGAGTCCCTAAAAGACACTGTAGAAAGCCTGGAAGGAAGGCACTTCAAGAGATATGAAAGTATCAATGTAGCATGAACCTTCTAATCCCAAGAGCTCTGTTTGCTTGATTGGTGAAAGAGATTATGTAGTCCTACAGGGATGACTATCGTATTCAATCAATCGCACTAGCCGCCATACAAGAAGCAACATAAGTGGCGATCGTAACCCTTCTTGAGGACACAAACTTGTGTGCAATCCATGACAAGAGGGTTACGATCATGGAAAAAGACATGCAGCTGGCAAGGCAGATCAAAGAAGACCCACAACTTAGGCCATAGATCAATTTTTTTGTTGTACTCACTATGGACACCAATTTTGGTTGTCAAAAGAAATTTTGTGCAAAGATGGTTGTAAATATTTTTTGTAATAGAATCCTTTGGAAACTATGTTTCTTGTAGATTTTCAACTTTGAGCTTTCATTTATCTTGCAGTGTATTATTTACTTCCATATATGATGTATGTACATAATGTAATTGATTGTTGATGGCAAATAATCATGGTAGAATGTAATTAGTCACTATGTTTTTAGTTAATAATCATGGTAGAATGTGATTAGACACTAGTATGTGATGGGAGATGCATCCCCTTCCAAAAAAAACAAAAAAAATCCCCTAAGGGGCCCTCGTGCATGCAGGCGCGACTTTGGGCCAGACTCGGGGGGCTCACTCATCATATGTAACCCTATCACGTGAGTTCAACAGAAGGATTTTTTTTATTTCTAAAATTTACAGAAATAAATATACATAAGGGACTATTTAAAATAGTTTTGGAAAAAATTTACAGATTTGTATAGAAAAGAGGTACATTTTATTAATGAAATTTTTTATAGATAAGGGACTTTAAATATAGGCCTTGAACACACGTGATATAGAGGGTTTATACATAGTGACCCCCCTGAGGGGCCAAACGGGGGCCCTGTCTAGTCGAAAGTCATAGCTACGTGCACCAAGGCCCCTCGGGGGCTTTTTTTAATTTATTTTTAAATGTACTTGCTTCTTGTGTGTGTGATGGGTGTGTATGTGTGTGTGATGGGGAAAAGATATGCCCAAAAAAGAAAGAGATACAAAAAAAAACCATAAAAAAGCCCTTGAGATGCCCTAGTGCATGTAGGCTATGACTTTGAGCCAGACAGAGACCCTGTCTGGCCCAAAGTCACACCTACGCGCACGAGGGCCTCTCGGGGGCTTTTTTATGTTTTTTTTTTGGGGGGATTCATCCCCCATCACACACACACACACACCCATCACACACACACACATCACGATGCCGACCGCACAATTTAAGGTGCTGATTGCACAATTCAAGGCTTCTCTTTAGCATTCTTTTCTTTCACATTATGTGTCTAGCAAAGTCCATCTCAATCATTAGTGCATAGTCATTGGTCAATCACATCCACCCACCATAGTTCCACCTCCCCAAAATTGAGTGCCACCTCTGCATGCAATTGTAAATTCATACCAAGCACATACATGCATGTTGCACATCAACACATCCCATGCCATATCTCTTATTATGCTTTACTTGTAAAGCTTAATTAAAATTTAAAAATTTTCTCATAAGTTAATTAGGCATACCCATACATGAGTTTGGAATTCAAACTCTCTTCAAACATATTAACAAGGAGACCTATGTCATGGCCACCTTTCGATCAAAGAGGCAAAATTTTTGCCCAAATCAATTTGCTTCTTCATGCTTGAAATGTGTCCCAATTTATATACCCATATCTTTATCATTAGCATTCAAAGTTGGGACCCACTTGTTGAGAGTTGTGGTGCCATGAGCACATGTAGTGCAAAGGTATGAGTAAAGGGCAAGCTGCCACATGGCATGGAGGAGATATCCCACATGTGAGCAAGCATATGGATGTAAGTACCCTCACCTATAAAAGGGAGTTTATTTGAAGTAATATCAATCAAGCACTTTGCACTATCTCAAGATTCTCTTTATGAGTCCAAGCTAATCTAACTTGGAACCTAATTGACTTGAGGTACATGTCATGAGCACTCTCTTCATCATGTTTGCACTTAGGTTGCATCCTCCTTAGATTAGTGTTGTATTAGGATGTTGTCTCATGACTAGGAGAGCTCGATCCCCCGATTTGACATGGTATTAGAGCTTAGGTCTAGTTCTCCTAGATTAGTTTTAGATTGAGGTTGAGTGTTCTCTTTTAGTGTTCATTCTTTCATTCTGCCATTGAAAGATTTCCGCTCTTTTCCATTTGTTCATTCCGTTCATGATTAATTGAGTTTGTGAGAGAGAGATATCTTTGGAGGTTCTTAGAAAATTCCATGAGTAAGTGAGAATCTGCCTGTGTGTCCTTGTGAGAGAAAGATAGGGAGAGATCCTATTGTTTGAGAGAGAGAGCCCGAAGCTCTACTGGTTTTGAGAGAAATATTTGTGAGGTAACCTGTGAGTCCTATACCTATAACAAGTGCTCCTAAGGCTTCACACCAACAACGTCACGGCGGATCAGCTAGCCGACGCTCCAAATGTCTTTCTAAGGCAGCCTATCCAGCATTAACTAAGGTAGCGAAATTGGCTTCAAGAAGCCCTCAAGTGACAACCTGCATCTTAGCATTCTCCAAGCGAGAACTTGCATAGTGAACTCCAAGTAGAAATCCACCAAGACGCAACTCCATGGTGAACAGAGGATAAGCAACTCAACCGACATCTCCAACCTACAGTGTGACTATGCAGCTCCTAGTGCCTTGCTACGACCAATGCCTACGACCATCGATTTCCTTCCTCAGAGCCTTCGCTTGCCTGTCGTTTAGAGCGTTGACAGCACGATCAAATTGTAGCAGCAGCCCAGCTACCACCATGAACATGAAAGTCGAGCTCCCGTAACTCCACTAGCCTTTGAGCGGCTAAGGCGGCTCTGCACCACCACTCCTACAACGCCTTCCCTCATCAAACCTACATCCTAGCATACTTTAAGATTTTGCCTGGCCTTCTTTCATTTCTAAGGGACGACGGCCCACTTCATCGAGCCCGCTCTTTGCTGGCGTCTGTTGCCTAAAGGTGCCCTGCGAACCGCTTTGAATGTCATTTAATGCCAAACAAGCTCCTAGCCTCCTATAAGCTTCACAGTAGTGCACTCTATAAGTGCCAGCACCATCTACACCTTGCAGCTGCTCCTCTAGCATTGGCATCATTGGTCGACCAGCTACGGCCTCCAAAGATGACTCACCTCAGACGACTCTCCTACTCTAGCATGGTTATGTCAAGCCCTCTATAGCTTCTCCACAAGCCTCAAGCCACAAACCCCAAGCATAGGATGCTCTCCAGCTCACCTCAATGGCTTCTTCAATGATGCTCTAAGCTCCCTCGACTCCATTCGACCTCCTTCATCCACAACGCGCCACCGACAGAGCAAATGACCTTATCCCTCACTTTCTTCCTAAGGTTCTCAACAAAGACACGTGGCAAGATATAATTTAACCAGGATTAGGTTAGTTAACCCTGGGTTTGGGAATGGTTAATTGTTTTCTATGTGGCAAATCAAAATAAACCATGGTTAAGTTAACTCACCACACTAAACCATGGTTAAGTTTAGGTTCAAGATTGGTTAACTGCCACATCACCAAGTGCCACCTAGGCACATAGCCCCTACCGAGCACAGTTTGTACTTCAGCATATGAACCCCTGTGCCACATCATTAGGCCACCTCTTCTTCACAAAAATTTCGACAAGGCGTAACTTGCAATCCAGGAGGAATTTGCACATGCTCCAAAAAGAAAAAGTGATTATCTTTTTGAGCTCTATGCGCCTTTTGGATCAGAATCATTGTTAGCAACTAGACATTGCCATTGAAGAAAAACAAAGCTCATGGTAAGACCTTTGCAAGAAATGACAAATCAAAGCATGAATGCACACATCCCTATCATAAGCATGCTAAAAGCTCAAATGGATGAGATGACCATAGCATGAAACATGGCATCCACACATAAACCGTTAAGGCATATGGAAAAACAAAGAATCATGCATCAAGCTACATCAAGTAAAGATGTGAACGCCATCAACATTAAGCATTGAGAAACAAAAACCTTCCTAACCTTGTCTATATTTTGTAAATCAAACCTGACCAAGTCATGTAAGCACCCAGGGGAGGATTTGATCTTGTAACTCACATCTGACCACCTTGTAGTAGCCAAAGGATCATGGCACCAAGGGGAGTTGTTGAGAGTTGTGGTGCCATGAGCACATGTAGTGCAAAGGTATGAGTAAAGGGAAAGCTGCCACATGGCATGGAGGAGATATCCCACATGTGAGCAAGCATATGGATGTAAGTACCCTCACCTATAAAAGGGAGGTTCATTTAAAGTAATATCAATCAAGCACTTTGCATTATCTCAAGATTCTCTTTATTTTGCCAAAAAAACAGTGCTAATTATATTACTTCGAAAACAAGATACAAGAGGTCAGCATTGCAGCTGCCGGGCTACGTTCACAAATCGGACGCAGCCCAAAAGGTAACAAAAAGTAAAGCTCTCTCTCACGGAGGGATCAGGTGAGTGTGAATGAACAGCCAGAGAGGTGGTGAGTAGTGCCACTGAAGGCTCTGTGAAGCCTGCTTGAAGAAGAGGCCCTGTGTGTCCCAAACCCGGAGGAAACGTCTCCGCTTCTCCCGACCGGCCTAGGAGTCCCCCTGTAGCTGGTCCCACTGGCCTCTGAGGGTGTGAATAATCTCACTCCAGATGTCAGTCATGATCTGGGTAGTCGATAAGGAGGTGCCACCGAGGATCTGTGCGCAGCGCGAGGTCCAAATGTCCCATCCTGCGATGCTGCTAATAATCTCCCAGGCTGGCTGCCTCTCCTGAGCTCCTGTGCTAGCCTCTGCCAGGTGCGGCGAGATACTCTCGAGCGGCCCCCACGTCCCCTGTGTGATAAGGAATGTGGGGTCCTGTTGACATGCCTCGAATAAGTGATGAAAACTAGGTGCGATGCTGCACCAGTAGAATGCGCCCCAAGTGATCAATCCTAGCTCCGGTGTTGCGCGAGTAAGGATCCTGAAAGTCCACCTCCACACTTCCTGGGCACGAGTGCAACTCCATAGGCAGTGTTTTGGTGACTCCTCGTCCTCATGACAGATCTGACAACGTCCGTCCTGGCCTATCTACCGCAACCAGCTCCCCACTGGAAGACCTTTGTGGGCAAGAAGCCACAGGAAGTAGAAGATCTTCCGCGGTCGCCAGCTCTCCCACAAGGCCTTCCAGAAGGCCTGCAAAGAGAACCTGAAAGTACCCTGTGCATACCAACTGGGCCGCTGGGTGGGAGGGTGGCTCTGCATCCTCCCGAGAACTCGCCTGCCCAATGTCGTGCTGTAGGAAAAGAAAGAGGTTGGCCCCTGACCTATCACAATCTCTGGCCATCTCCACTCTCCTGGGTCCCAAGCTCTGACAAGGCCCGCCCCTCCCAGAGCCAGAGTCGCCAAAGCCATAGCTGATCCTACTCTATGCTAGGATCGGTCCGCCAAACCTTCCCCATGAGGCCTACGACCCGAACCCTCTGCCATGGGAGTAGGGGGTCAATGAGCACATCCTCTCTCCTGAGTCATCCATCCCCCATAACCATGAAGAAGGAAACAGAGGAGTCGTCCATCCGCCCTACGACCACCAGTGGGATGCCACGGGTGGTGAACTGTCCCAGCCAACGGTCATCATGAGGCATGAGGATCTGAAGCTCAGGTGGAACCAATCAATCAGCTGGAATCGCACCGTCGATCTCCGTACATCTCGCCTGGGCTCCACGGGCACCTCCAGCTACGTTTGCAAGATCAGCCATCTCCAAATGTCTATACGTGTCCCTCCAAACTCGAAGGGATCGGGCTGGCCCCCGCATCCAGCCGTCCCACCTGATGTGTGATCTCTCCCCCAGCTAAAGGCCCTCGACATCTCTGACCTGATCATTCTAGATAAGCGGCTGGCGATCGATCTCCTCCTGACAGCTAGGAGGGGACTGAATGAGACTGAGGCAGAGCCGCCTCCAAACCATGAGGAGGCTACGAACGAGTGGGGAGCGGGGCTGAGTGAGCGGGGCAGAAATGAAGATCCACCTGAGGGATGGTAGCCACTCTCCACCTCGGCGCGGGACATAAGAACCGACCCCCTGCTGAAGTAACATCTTCCACGTTTGCCCCCCCGGGGTCAAACCGCGGATAACTAGCTTGCCTAACAGGGCCTGACTCTGAAGCTCTGGATCGATAACCCCCAGGCCACCCTCAGCCTGCGGAAGAATGACTGTCTGCCAAGCAACCCTAGCTCTGGTATCTCTGAGGCCCACACCAACAGGAAGCCACATACCAAGCCGTGGCTAGGAGGACCTGGTTGACTACCAGGGCACGACCTGCAAGGGAGAGCTTAGCAATGCTCCAGAAAGCCAACCTCCGTCGGATGGAATCTAGCACCGGGAGAAACTGCTGAGCTGGCGTGATATCCAGGCCGACCTGAAAACCGAGATATCTAGCTATCTGTCCCCGCGGGATCCACCTGAAACCCAAAAACCTCCCCGACTGAGAGCACGCCCCGGGGTCTGTGAGAAAACCAACTGATTTGTTCCAGTTGATTTTCGCACCGGCAGCCGAACAGAAGACCTCTAGGGCCATCCTCACCCTCTCCAACATCATCTCATCATCCTGGACATACAGTGCTGTGTCATCCGCGTACTCCGAGTCCAAGAGCTCCGTGTCCTCCCGGAGTGAAAGGCGAACACCCCTGATCCTAGTAGACCTCACCCGAAGGTAGTATGTCATAGCCTCAGTGAAGAAGAGAAACAGGTAAGGAGCAAGGGGGCAGCCTTGACGCACTGATCTCTCCAAACGAAAACGCTCACCCATCCTACTGCCAATGATGACCCTGCTAGAAGCTGTCCTGTATAATGCTAAAATACCCTGAATCCATCCTGCTGGGAAACCTAGTCGCTCCAGAGTCCCCTCCAGAAAGGACCAGTCCACTCAATCGTAGGCCTTCTCAAAGTCGAGAAGTAGGATGGCTAGGTGTGACCCACTGTGCTGAGCCCACTCCGCCGCCTTTGAGAAGGTGAAGACATTATCTAGGATACTGCGATCCTGGACAAAGCCTGTCTGAGTGTCATGAATGAGGTCTGGAAGTAGAGGCCGAACTCTAGCGCTGATCATCTTGGCAAGGATTTTGTAGGCAGTGGTGAGGAGGGTGATCGGGTGCCACTGACGGATCTCCTGTCTATCTCCTCCCTTCGAGATGAGGCAAATCAGTCCCGAGGAGAGGCTCTTTGGCATATAACCATTGCAAAAAATCCTCTGAAGAGCTGCTAGGAGGGGCTGATGGATCTGATCCTAGAAGGAGGTGAAGAATGCCCGGGATAGCCCATCCTCGCCCGAGCATTTTTGCCCGTCGATGGCCATCAAGGCCTCCAACATCTCGTCCGTAGTGAATGGTGCCAACAACGTCGCCTGCATGCTGGGCTGGACTAGGGATGGAATGTGCCTCCACACCTCCTCACGGGAGCATCGAGTGCAAGGGGCAAGCGGCTCCTGCTAGAAAAAAGTCATGTAGAAGTCGGTAGCCAACCCCAAGACCTCACTTGGATCCGTAACGATGTGCCCCTCTGCTGTCCTGAGACTCCGAAGCTGATCACCTGGCTGCTCTCTGGCCATGCGTCCTGAAGAACTCCCTGCACATCCGGTCGCCCTTCCAAGCCCAAAAAGAGAGAGAGGCGTGATAGGAAAACTCTGAACGGCACTGGAGGGTCTCCTCAAGAAGGGCTCTGGCTCAAAGGGCCTAGATTTGAAGCTCCTCCGAGCCCGGGGCTGCCTGCTGGAGTCGCTGAATGGAAGCGAGGTCCCTCCGAAGAGCTCTCTCTCTACCCCACCACTCCTGTCGAACCTGTAGGGCTGCGAGCTTGCAAATCTGGCTGGACTCCTGTAAAGCCTACGCCACTGAATCAACCAGATCCACGCACTCGCCCCAATCTCTGTCTCATAGATTGCCGATACTGCTGCGCACGTCCTCCCTCAAGAAAATGGAGTCGGGAATCCGGCATGAACGGGGGGAAGGGCCTGAACTGCCGAGTCTAATGATAAGAGCACAGGTGCATGGTCGGAAAGTGTCGTCCCTGGAACTATACCCGCCTGACCGCCTCTGCTGATGGCCCAATCACTGACATAAAATCTATCCAGCCTCTCCAGGAGTCTGCCTCCTTCCCTGCGGAAGCCCCATGAGAAGTCCAAGCTCCCATGCCAATGATGGAAGGACGGGTCTCTCCAGCTGTCCCTACCTCTTGTCGCGAAGATAAATGAGTTCCAAGCGGACTGCTCTGCCTGAGACATACCTATAAACTCCGGTCCTCTACCCTACTGGTCCTCCAAGGTCTCCAGATTGTTGAAGTCACCTCCAACAATCCAGGAATCCATGTTTGGGAGAATCCCTCTGAGTGTCCTCAGAAGGTGGCTCTACAACAGAGGTCTGTGGGAGCATAAATGTTGAGGATTCCTATTCTAGAACCCTCCAGTTCTAGGCCTACCCAAAGGGCATGGCCTGGGATCAACGTGCCATGACCGAAAACTCCCTGGGCTAACTGCTTGCACACGGAAGTACAAACACCTCCACTCCTCCCCTGTGCGCCGATCGAGGGCTCCCAATAAGTGTGAGAACATCCAGGGAGAATCTTCCCGCAGCTACGGGAGTGAGCCGCAGAAAGCTTGTGCTCCTGGAGCAAAAGTACATCCAAATGACCAATCACTGCTGGCTGAAGTTCTTGTCTCAAAATGAGCTTCCTAGGACCACGGGTGCCAGAAGAATGAAACCCGTTCACATTCCAGGATACAAGGTGTAGGCTCATGGTGAGGACTGGGAGGCTGCGAACAACTGTCTGCTCGTGGTCAATGTCGATGAAGAAGCTGAGATTTATATAGAAAAAGGGTACATTTTATTAATGGAAAAATTACAGATAAGGGATTTTACAAATAGGCCTTGAACGCACGTGATATTGAGGGTTTATACATAGTGACCCCCCCGAGGAGCAGGCTGTCTAGGAGGTGAGGACAATAAAGGCTATGTCATACCTAATGGCCCTTTATATAGTTGACTTTAGACTCATTAAATACCTTAAAGGTTCGACTACAATTTAGGTAGTAAAATATTGGACAATGTAATATATTGGCCTAAATAATTTGCCATCATATTCCACTCCTGCCTCCCCCCACCACCCAAAATAATGGATTTTTTTTTGTAATTTAGGGGGCCACTACATAACAATCCATAGGCATCCATGTGCCAGACTATCTATCAATCTTTTAGTCCTCATGGTCTTGCATGGGACCAATGGAACTATAAATTCTACAACCTTCTGAAGCATGAAAGCCTCCTACTTTTAATGGTGGGAAGAATAGAGTAAAAAGGATGTAGTGACCACCTCATAAGTGATAGGACCTACATAGCCCTCATCATACTCTAGAGTACATGCATGCTTTAGAGGCCAGCTTGTTTATTGAGGCCAAGGCTTACAAGTTGTAGAGGAGTCTAAAAGAGAGTGAGGCTCATCCCATGACATGGGAATGCTTGGAATCATTCTCCTCATCCTAGATAACGAGATGATGAGGAATTGGGATCACTATTATATGCATACTATTATTTTGACCCAATACATTGCCAACCAAGTTTGAATGTTATCCTCAAATTAATGGCCATAAATGATTTCCAAAAACTCATTGGATTTACTAGATTTGTTTTTGTCTAAAGAATCAAGTTGAAAATAATGTGCATGAAATGCTCAAGGGGAAAATTAGATTTGACAAGATATTTGATGACACTGTCGATCAACATAAGCATGCATTCAATACACCAAATCCATCTGCTATGATGGAAGGTCCTAAGTTTTAGGGTCCCATGAAATGTAAAGAACCTCGGCAAAATAATGAATCAAGTAAGAAACCAAAGGGTCCAGCTCATTTCTTGAAATGTTTAGAATTTGAAAAAGCTAGACAAGAAAACTTATGTTTTATTGTATAGAGAAAGGACAAAACAAGTATCAGTGCCCTAAGTTGAATAAGAGAAAGGACTCGGGAGAACAAAATGATAACAAAATAAAGGAAAAGAAAAGCAAGTACACACCATTTAGCTGTTACCTCTTGACACTTCTATAGAGTTTCAAGAGATTAGAGTTTGTCATCTTGATTCATCTCATCATTTGTTGTCACCTCGTTGATGTGGCCACCATCCACTTTCGGCCACATGCAGAGTTGGTTTGGATGCATGGGACCATCCACGGATAGAAAGTGCGAGTCATGGTTAATGATAGCGCCACACACAAATTGGTCAAGAAATTGAAGCTATAGGAATGTCCTCGTGAACATTATTATGTGGTGACATTGGTTCCAGCAAGGATGTACTAGGCACAATAGTCTAGGACATGGCCCTTTTCATACAAAGCTACATGAGATGACGCTTGATTTTTAAGCCATGCACATTACTCATGCAAATTTCATCCTTGGTCAAGAATGGCTATTTAATCTAGGTCCCACGTCATCACAAAGCTATTTACACAACTCTTTTCAGTTTGAAGTTGGTGGTCATACTATCATGGTTCTTCCATGGTGAGAAGAATGTGCTTGCATCTCCACTCACATGTGATTTAGAACATACTATTCTCGTATAGAACATTGACTTATATATATGTTTTTTGTGTTATGCATATGGTTTGGATTTTTTTGGAGGAATTAAAGAATTTGCATTGTGTATAGCTTCTTTTATGTTGAAATCTATGGATTTGAGAAAATGTATGGCATTTTCCATAAGGGCTGTGGTATTGTTATAAGCTTTGAATCGATTTCTCCATTCATTAAACTTATGGTATCTTGCAAGGCGAGGTGAGAAAGGAGCATGTGAAACTCGATCATCATTATTATTTTTGGGATACCATGATAGATAATTGAATATTGAGCTAAAGCAACAATAATCATTATGTAAAGTACGTGAATTTGTCTAAATAATGAAACAACAACCAGCCATTATAATGTAATTACAAGTCTTAAACACAAAATAATAAGAATATTAATAAGTATACATGAAAGAGTTTTACTATAGTATACATATTAAACAATTGAACTCGCAAAAGTACTAAACATTATGATTATGATATACATCATATATAATATTAGACTACACGATTGACTACTAAGACCTCTCAAAAGTATCTATCATTGAATATTCAGCTACCATTGAGGCCTTATATCTAAATAAGACCTCTAAAAAGTTAAACATAAAACACTAGAACAAAACTAAGATGAATCTAAATTTGATTGTCTAATCACACATCTAGTGGGATGGTTGTTATTACTACTACACACGGGCCCTATTCCGATGCTTAAGCACAGACGTTTAGGATACATGGGGTGCTAACCATCGGTAATCAAACTGGAATTCATTAAGTGTCACTATATAGCAACTTTAGACAAGTGTCGCTATATAGTGACACTTATTAGACTTGTGAATGGTTGTTACATAGCGACACTAAGATAGTTTCCTATAGCGACATTTTAAAGAGAGTGTTTCTTTAAAAAATAATTTTTCCCAATGAGAATTTATTTTTCCTTTTCATACATGTTTGATCCTTTCACAGAATAAAAGTATAAGAGCATGTGCATCAAGTTTGAAGCTCATATACTCATGTCCAAGTTTGAGATGAAAAAAATCAATGAAGAGCATTTATATCAATGGCTTCATCCTGAACCAAGTCTAATGCACCAAATAAGTCTATCTCTAACTCTATACCGAGTTGATCTCCTATATCATCATCATACTCTAGCATCGTCCGTTCACCTAAGACTTGATCATCTTCTTCAATAAAGTGTGGTGATTCTTGATGATCGTCATCTTCTTCCTCAATATCATGATCACCACCTTCCTCCTGTATGATGTCATTATGTGCATCTTCCTCTTGGCTCATATTGTAATCTTTATCTTCTTCGCTAGATCCATCTGGATCAATTGGATCCGGATTGGTAGTGGCATCTCCATATCCACATCTCTATCTTCAAAAATTTTCTTACTTTGTGGTGCAACTTGGATCACGTACCACCATCTTGGATCAGAACGATCCGGATGAAAAACCACTTATATTGAAGATGGGTGCCAAATGCCATCAATTATATATATGAAATTATGCTTAAGTACACGTATCAATGGATCTTTAAAAATGAAAGCTTCAATTAATTAAATCATTAGTATGCACATGCTCACAATGCTCGGGAGGAACAAAAGTATCACTTCCATAGGTCCAATGTTTGGTGGAGTCTATTGCAAAGAAACTGCTACTATCTTTTCTCACTATCACATGGGGACTATTGTAAATAGTTCTAAACCATTTTACATCAAGAATGAAAATACTAAATCGTTTGAAATCAATTTCATAGATTTCGCGTATGGTTCCATAATAATCCAACTGTGAGGAGAGAAGATTGGTATCCAAAGAACTTGCTCGACTATCTTGTGTGAAGTTAGCCATTGCTCCACAATCATACGTGACTCTCTTTGAATCGATGCATTCCACACAAAAATGTCGTCCATATGACTATAATGCACTGCACTTTTTGTACTGCAAAAGAGCATCATAAAAACAATGAAGATGCATCTATTTTATAGCGTATATTGCCACAAATAATTATTTAATTATGTCAAGAGATAAGAAACTTATATGCATCATACATCCCGATAATAACTCTCGCTTGCACTCGTTTATTGTCTCTCCATCACATTCGGATTTACGTACAGCCAGTTGTAGCCAATCAAGTTACATGTGAGTGGGGAGAAGGGCGAGATCCCATGGATACGCTTGCGATCGCCTCTAAATTACTCTGAATCTCTTCCTTGCAACTATTCTTTCTGCTTTGGCTGCTTCATATCTCTCAATCCACTTATGCATCTCCTTGCTATTGGGGATACAAAACTTATTGAATTTCTCCATTTGCTCTTCGCTCATCTTTATTCCAATCCCTCTTCCTTGGGTAACCTCATCAACGATGCGATCATCATCCTTGTTATGCCAAGCCTACGACATATCGGGATCCGTGGATGCAAGAAACTCCATGATATATACTAATGACTCTTGCATAAGCCATCCCTCTGCCATGCTTGCTTCTGGTCTTACTCTTTATCTTACAAATCCCTTCAAAGTTTTCATAAACCAGTTGTGAAAAAACATCCATTGACTATGAACGGTACCTGCAATGGCCACCTCATCAACTATGTGCACAAGCAAGTGCACTTGAGTTGTAATAATGCTCGAGGGAAAGTGCTTCTCAAGCAAGCATAGGGCTTCGACGAATTTCACCCTAGCCTTCTCGATGCTCTATATGGAGATCTCTTTTTGAGATATCCACCTATTTCACATGCCCACTGTAAAGACACAATCACGTACTTGCGCACTTTCCATATCAAAGACCCGCACTTCTCTCCATAAGATCTGTAATTCCTCTAACAAAGGTGCCATGTACACATCCATAATTTTGACGCCTTGTACTTCCCTGGCAAAAGTAGTGCAAGCATGAGGTGTCCCTTCTTTATTGTTAGCCATGGTAGGATATTGTAATTCACCAAGACTATGGGCCACATCAACCAAGATGTCGACCGTAACCCGAAAGGATTCAGGCCATCCATGGCGAGCCCAAGATGTAAGTTGTGTGGCTCCCTCACAAAGTCTGGCCACTGATTGTCTATGTGCTTCCAAGCTGCACAATCTATGGGAATCCTGAATGTGTCATTAGTGGACGGATGAGATGCTTGCCAAGTCATCAACTCCACTATGGATTTGCATCAAAACATGTGCTGTATTCTTGCAATGATGGGAAAGTGTCTCAAGACCTTTACCGGTATCTGCTCACCCTGCAAGTCATCTCTATATCATTGTTTCCCACACTATGGACAACTAGCCGAATCTCCATGCTCATGACGAAAGAGAATACAGTCATTATGGCAAGCATGGATGGTATCATAATCCATACCCATCGCTGTTAGCATCTTCTTTGCTTCATCTCTTGATGCGGGGATGGTATTTGTGCAGGCAACATCTTTTGAAGCAACCTATCACAATTCAAACATACATAGGCTTTGAATAATGATGATTCTCAAACATACGTGATGATTCTCAAAACACAATTTAATGCGGGAGCTAACCTCATTAAGGCCGAGACACTTGTATCCGACCACCCATACTTTGCTTGCAGGTTCAAGATTGAGAGACAAGCCTGTAGTTTACTGGTCCTAGCACCCTCATATAACTGTGTTGATTGCAATTCTCACATATTAACCTTAGACTCTGACATCACATGTACATGTGATGTAGTGCCCCTAAAAACAGAATCCATCATGTCCACCATACCCTCGTCATCATCTGGCACATCCAAGAGACTATAGTCTTGCTCAAAGTGTGAAGGTATATGTGCACCCTCGTCACCCTTCTCATCCTGTCTCAAGATTTCATGTAAATATAAGATCTTGTCTCAAGGTTTCATGTCATAATGGTATCCAATATGAATCACGAACTCAAATAGCATTGACTTACCGATCATTCATCACCATGTGCAACACCAACGGTGGATACTGGTTTGGGCTCCTCCCCATACATCCGCAAGTGGCACATGACAATACGATGTTGATGTCATACTTCTCGCTTGCAATGAGTGCAATGACAATACAACCTCTTTGTAAGCCACTCTACACTCCCGAGCATTGGCGCATCATCTGATGAGCTTCCACCACTCATCCCTTCCATCTGTACACTTCCAAAATCATAACATGAGCTGCAAGGAAATCTATTAAGATCCAAAAAATAGCCACCCATGAGCTCCTTTTCTCTCTTCTAACAGAAAGTGCCCTAAACCATCGCTATATAGCGACGCTTTGCCCTGTTCTATTGCTATATAGCGACGCTTTTAGGATATAAATGCCGATATATAGCGACTGACTAGCATTGCTATATAGCGACACTGGGGACTAAAACCCAAAACCCCGCGCGATGCTGTCTTTCACATCTCTATTGCAGGAAAAGAAAAAATTTCTCCTCCCATCTTATATTCAACGACCTCACTTTCCTCCTCTCTATTCCCCACTCCTCAGCCCTACCCAGTCCCTCTCCTAACACTTGTGCTCCCTCTTCACCCTTCTCCCTCTCTACTTGTGTGAAAGGAAGTTTTTCAAGAAGGTGTGTCTCTTTAAGCAATGTAGGTACATTTTTTGTGAGATTTCATTTTGTGAGTGTTGAAGCATGTTTCTCCTTGTATTGCTAAGGCTATGTGATAATTTTCATGCTTGATTTTTAGAGGTTGACAAAAAACGAGATTTGGTTAAAGAAAGAAGACTCACCTCTTCTCTTTTTGGTATTTCTCTTCCTCCTCTTTCTCCTTGTTTGTAAGGCTTATGCTTTCTCCTTGTTTGTAGGCTTCTCCAAACTCATCCAATCCCTTTGAAAAGTTGCTTCTCCAAACTCCTCCTTCCTCTAACTAGTTATCTGAAAAAATGATATGTTTTCTCTTTTTTATAGGGCCAGTCCACGAAACACCGTTCGGGACTTTTCCAGGTAAGAAAGTGCTTCCTCTTTTTTCCTTTTGTTATTTTCGTTATTTGCATTGGCCTGTAGCTAACACCTTAAGCGCTAGCTACAGTGATGGGCGTAGGAACCCTCTCTTCTCTTATTCCCTCTTCTTCCCCTCTTTTCCTCCCTCTTTCCCTCATATGCTCATGCATAAGCATAAGTATATGCTTTCTCTCTTTTTCTCTTATGCATATGCTTTTCCTTCTCTTATGCTTATGCTCTTTTTTCTTCTTTTCATAAGCATATGCCTATGCCTGTGCTTATGCTTATGCTTATGCATGAGCATATGCTCATATGCTAATTATGTATAACCACAAGCATATGCTTTCTCTCTTTTTCTCTTATGCTTTTATGCTCATGCATAAGCATAAGCATATGCTTTCTTTCTTTTTCTCTTATGCTTATGCTCTTTTTCCCTCTTCCTTCTCTTATGCTTATCCTCTTTTCCTCTCTTCTTTTTCCCCTCTTTTGATCTCTTTTCCCCTCTTTCAAACATATGCTTTCTCTCATTTTCTCTTATGCATATCTTTTTCCTTCTCTTATGCTTATGCTATTTTCCCCTCTTTCCGTTTCCCTCTTTCAATCCCTTATGCGTATGTTTTTTCTTCTCTTATGCTTATGCTAATGCATGAGCATGTCTCCTTCTTCTTCTCCTTCTCGTTTCTTTCTCTTCTTTTTCCCTCTCTTTTTCTCTTCTTTTCATATGCATTTGCCTATGTGCTTATGCTTATGCTTATGCTTATGCCTATGCTTATGCATGAGCATATGCTCATATGCTTATGCATAAGCACAAGCATATGCTTTCTCTCTTTTTCTCTTATGCTCATATGCTCATGCATAAGCATAAGCATATGCTTTCTTTCTTTTTCTCTTATGCTTATGCTCTTTTTCCCTCTTCCTTCTCTTATGCTTATGCTCTTTTCCTCTCTTCTTTTTCCCCTCTTTTGATCTCTTTTCCCCTCTTCCTTCTCTTTTCCTCTCTTTCAAGCATATGCTTTCTCTCTTTTTCTCTTAAGCATATGTTTTATCTTCTCTTATGCTTATACTTATGCATGAGCATATGTCTCCTTCTCCTTCTCCTTCTCCTTTCCTTCTCTTCTTTTTCCCTCTCTTTTTCTCTTCTTTTCATAAGCATATGCCTATCCCTATGCTTATGCTTATGCTTATGCATATTTGGTTCTTTTCCCCTCTTCTTTCTCTTCTTTTCCCCTCTCCTTCTCTTATGCTTCTCCTTCTCTTTTCCTTTGCGTATGCTTCTCTTATGCTTCTCCTTCTCTTATGCATATGCTTTCCCTCATATGCTTTCTGTCTTATGCATATGCTTATCTCCTTCTCCTTAGTCAATTCGGTTCTTTTTTCACATGCTCCTTAGCCATATTTGGTTCTTTTTTATTTCAAACAGATTCTAAATGGAACAACCATGCCCTCACCCATGGGTGTCCTCCCTAAACCCCAACCCGGTTCCCCATGTCGCAAGGATTATAGACACAGCTTCGCTACTAGCTCATGTAAAAGAGAAGATTGCGCAAGAAAGTGATTGGGTCAAATTGGGAGTTCAATTCATGAAAGAGCACATGGGGTCCTCTTGAAGCATCGTAGGTCAACCTTGCATACTTCCAATGCAAAGGGGAAGGCTACCCAGCTGGGCAGACAAAGTTGACTAGAAGTTTTTCAAGAAGCAGTATAGGGACCATCCCGAACTATTCAAGGGTCAGAGGAGGGTTGCGAGGAGACAGCTGGACTCCGTAGGTACTTCACACTTTGGTGTAGGCAGATGGTTGGTGTTCGAGGCAATCGTGGTAAGTCTACTTCTTCTCATTTAATGTATTGTTCTATTTGTTTTACTACATATTGCAAGCACTTTATCTAACTCTCGTAAATTGGGCCCAGAGCAAGCTGCGATGGGTTGCCTTCCTACAGACATAGAGACGAGATGCGCGTTTTGCATAGGAACAAAGCCATGGTTTATTGAGTGGGAGGCACTGGGAGCGACGATCGGTTGGGCTAAGGTGGCTGCTTGCACAGTATAACTCTACTCCTACTTGTAATCTCACTTTTTAAACTGTTTTATTCTTTAAGTTCCAATCTAATTTCCAATTAATATGGTTTCACTCTTAGAATCAAAGCTCGAATGTCCCATCAGTGGAGGTGAGCGGTGATGATGAGGGATTAGGCTTACATAGCTTCAACGAGGGCCAGGGATCAGGTCCAGCTCACAAGGGCCAGGGATCAGGCTAGTGCAATGAGGACGAGGACGATGATTCGGATGAGCAGCAGCAGTAGTAGTAGTAGTAGTAGTAGTAGTTTGCATATACTTCGCCATGTATATGCTTTTATATGTCGGCTCATTTGAGCGATTTCGTATCACCCTTTTCGAAAGGGTAATTTTGTAACAAACAATGTTGTATATCTTCGACATGTATATGCTTCTGTCGCTCGGCTCCGATTGAGCGATTTTGTATCACCCTTTTCACAAGGGATATTTGTAACAAACAACATTCTTTTGTAATTACTTTTAAAAAAACATTAGTGGGGCAAAATAGGGCTTGCTGTGGCCTTGTTTAGCCCCACTAATGTTTTTTTAAAGCTTTTGTTAATCGCCGCTATGTAGCGACGTTTACTAGTGTTGCTATATAGTGACGTTTATTAGTGTCGCTATATAGCGACCGTTCTTTTTCAACGCTAATAGTGACATAAATACCAACCTTTGCACCCGTTAAAAAAAAACTTTTTAGTGTAAAAGAAGGTTGGTATTTCCACCGAAAAAGGGCCTGTGCCTTGTAGTGTATCATAGTGATATAGGCCCCCATGTAAATATGGCAACCACATCCACCCGGATCTCACTTGTGCTCTACTCAATATATCTATATAAATAATACTATATCTTATTGGGTCAAAATGGGGTGGTTAGGCTAGCAAATTAATAGATGGTAAACTGGTAATAATGTTTCATCAATTCAAGGAGAGAGCTATAAAAGACTTCATCTATGAATCATTTGATGGCATAATTTCCTTGTTCAACCATTCGTGAGAGTGCCTTGATATTTTCAAGTTAGTTTTCCTACTCTTTTCTCTTCTTTTTAGTATTTTGTGTGTGAATTGAGGCCAAGTTCATGGTTCTCAATTATTGGCCTAGTATTAATAACCATTTATATATATTATGTGTGCCAATATGGACCAATTGTCTATGTTGCAAGTGTTCAAATGATCACCTTTGTGCTAGTTGACCTGCACACATACACACACACATATCATAGGCTAGTTGGTAACATATATGATCTCTCCCTTTTTGTTTCATTAATTTATCAATTATGGAAAGCATTATATTCAATGTATTATGAGTCTATGATTGTATAATATTTTAGTTACTTAAGGACTCTTCTATAGAGCTTAGAGTGTTATTATATAGAGAGGGACCTACTCAACATGTATGATAATAACTACATCCATTATGTTTCGCTTCAATGGATGTAAATGTATGCACATATACTATGTATGTTTTAGGAACATTATGCTTTGAGAATTCCAAGAAAAGGGAAATTTGTTAGTTCACGACAAGGGAGGAAGTGGATGTGGAGGGATGGGTGGATATTGGGGGTGTAGTTTGTGATAGATAAGGATTAGACATGAAGAAGATGAGGGTATGCAAAGAAGAGACAAATGTAGCCTCTTCTAGACATGGGCTTCTTTGTGATAAATGATAGTAGGCATTCTTAAGTGTGTAGTGTTTAGTGATTAATGGTAGTGGATAATGTTGAGTATCTAGTGTCAAGTTGTCATAGTCAAGCTACCATATAAAAATGTACATGTATGAATGATAACTTATATTATTCTTTTTACTTTTTAATCTTTCACGTGTATATATAGGTCACATATGTCTAGTTAGACTTAGAAAGGCATTTGAGTAGTGGCTCTAGTCATTATTATGATTTCCATTTGTACATCAATCTTGGATATAACATGTGATATGTATAGTAAGGAACTCAACAAAAAGTAATTAAGGAAATGAATAGTCGAATAGGAAGAATATTGAAAAAGGAAGAATAGAGCCTAGAGGGACTCCCTTCAAAGGGAGCATAAATGGATCTTACTTTTAAAGGCAATGTATCTCCAAAGAACATGCTTAATCATATAAGCCCAAAAGCCCATTGTAATAAAGCATAAATAGTAAACACCCCCTTAACTATTTGCCTATTCATAGTAGTGATGGGCCATCAAATCTAATGCTCATTATCATAGCATGACATGCTTGCAAGTACAAACATCATCACTTCATAAAATCAAGGGAAAGCAGTTTCGTGAACTTGTGTGTAAAAACAAACATGTACAGAAACATCATGTACACTTCGTAAAATCAAGGGAAAGAAGTTTCGAGAACTTGTGTGTAAAACAAACATGTACAGAAGCAATGTGTGATGGGAGATGAAGAGCATCTTTGAAACTCTAAATACAAATGGACAAGAGAAAACCCAAACTCAAAGCTAAAATTGCTACTTGAATTGTGAAATAGTGAAGAAGTGAGTACAAGAAGTCCTATCGAAATTGGGTAGAGAGACCTTGTGGGTCTACAGCTCGTATACTTTAACACTATTGAAAAACATGCCGGATGGACAAAAGAGAAAACAATGTCCAAACAAGAATTGCTACTTGAAATCGTGAAATTGTGAAGAAGTGACTACTAGATGTCCTGTCAAGGATGGGTAGAGAGACCTTTTGGGTCCAAGAGCTCGTATGCTTTGGGCAACACCGAATGCAAACATGCCCAAAGCTTTCCAGCTAAGATAAAGGCTATGGAAGGAAGTACCAGATCCTCCAATGGGTCCAACTCGCTCTCTTAAAATACTAAAGTGCAAATTCAAAGGAAAGAGGGCCTTTGAGATGACACAGGCAAGACTCACACATCTACCTTTTTTGCCAAATTATTGAGCTACTTCATAGAAGATAGAAAGCCATGTCTTCTTATGAGGGTGAGGCAGAAGAGTCCACAATGGCAAAGCCCTTGTTCGATTCTGTTGTCGGAGTGGAAGCCCTACAATGACAAGTGCAGGTTACCCTTTATTTCGTCAACAAGCAAGGGGAGCAAGCTTGAAGCCTTCAAGGGATGAAAGAGTATTTTTTGTATTCACCCACATGATAAGGATGAGCCAGTCGAAAGATTCTGGTGTTGTAGAAATCACAATGGCCTGCAGCCCCCACCCAACGACTTTCCTGAACTCCTCCACTACTATCACCCGGTTGCTCGCCTGCCAAGAAATGGCGATCTTGCTCCATTGACAAAGACCATGGAACCACTGCTTACGATCGACGCTGAGTTCATACCTTCATCTCAACGTAGTTGCATTCATATCGCTTTGCATTCTACTCATTTGCCATCGTACAATCAATTCAGCTGCTTAGCTTCGACGCTAACTCGCTCAGCTTCGCTTTACCCATAAGCTGCTCAGCTTCGCTTTACCCATAAGCACATGAGCACCTTGTAACGTAACCACATAGGCTGACACTAATTGTAGATCGTTCAACACTGTTTTGCAGAATGTTTCGCAATCGTAATATAATTTGGATTCGCATCGCTCATCACATCAACAATCGAGTAACTACTTAATCTGGACGCTAATCAGCTCAGCAGTCCTTTGATCTCGACGCTAAATCGTTTGATCTGTTAGAAGCAGCGTAGAATCTACATTTCCGATCGCTTGGCTATCGCTGCAACCGAATATAATTTCGATTTCCAACGGCCATGTCTGATCGATACCAACCACTTCCAGCTTCACAATGGAGTAAACTACTTAATCTGGACGCTAATCAGCTCGGCAGTCCTTTGATCTGGACGCTATATTGTTTGATTTGTTACAAGCAGAGTAGAATTTAGATTTCCGATTGTTTAGCTATCGCTGTGACCGAATATAATTTCGATTTCCAACGGCCATGTTCGATCCATACCCACCACTTCCAGCTTGCGCTTGACGCAGTAACTGCGTCAAGCACTTGTAACAAGGTTCTTTGATGATCATTGTAGACTTTGGTCCCAATCTACAGCAACCCACGAAGCGGCGGAAGCTTATCAAGACTCGCAGGTCTGAAAGTGATCGTGCAGCGATTTCGAACTACTGTTGTCGCAGGATATGCAGCAACTTGTAAGTACTGTTCGAAGTTGCACGAATTCCAGCTCACTTACCTTACCACCACTGCCAACGCTCCTACTCACACAGTTCCTTCTTGTGAAAAATCTCGCCTCCAGTCACCAGTCCCGCCCTGTAGAACAGAATTATTGAATTACATGTCAATCGACCGTCCCAGATTTCCACCCCACTTACACACAATTGACCAGAGTTGCCACATGTGTTGCAAATCAATTACCCCTGCGGGCCGAATCCTTGAGAGTTCGTTCTAGAATCGATTACCTCTACTTTGCACCCACTATTTATCGCTTCCGAATATCCCCAAGTAGATTATCTCTCAAAGTAGGTGCAATCGAGTTGAACCTAGAACCTCCTACTTTCCACCTTGCCTTTTTGAATCTTGCAGCGTAAGTTCAAGAACCATGAATTTTAAGGTTCCAAAAGCTTGCAAGGGGAGATAAAACGGCAATGTTTATACGGAACAGTGATCGTGCACAAGTTCTGTTATTTATATGATCACAACAAGAACAATACCGGTAATGCCGCTTGGTTATTTAGGTACCTCAGTAAGCCTAGCGCCGCGATGTGGCGAATACTGTGCGTTAGGCTAATCGAATCGTCCAAACGTAACGAAACAAATGCGACTGCGAGTAATTTAACATTGTTCAAGCGCTCTGGCATGATAGAACTTCCTTTGCAATCGAAAGAGGTTAACTCGAAAAATTGTAAATCCGTCGATAAATACTGTGACATATCAATCAAGAACCGATTTGGGCACAGACGAAGTAGCTCGTGCTGGCGAGGCGAGACACCAAGACATTAGAACACTAAGTGCACACCCAAATGCCAGCAAACTGCACAAAACTTCGTGACGACAGCTGAATCAGACTCGAGTCACTCCACTTTGCCCTCTTCCCGCCTGACGAAATATTACATGATACCTGCACTCCTCTAGTACTCGATTTTCGAATCCCTGCCGATCCTAAACAATGAAAAGCTCTGGCATACATTCTAGAAGGTCTCCTTTGATCTTATTTCAGTAAAGATGAGAATACCGAAACTTTCTAACAGATAAGTCCCATATACTCATGCATGTCAGAGAGCACAAATAGCGCACAGCTTTGCTGAACCAGCACACTTCATTTTATTCAAAGAAAACCACAGGCGGCTCTGGATTTTGGAGCTATTTTATCGTCTAACTACTTCCAAGTACAAAAGATTTTGTATCTGATAAGTAGCGATCAGGCCTGTATCGGGCAAAGGGATGCTGCTAGCACCTTTGAAAACAGGCTTTGTATCACGACTCCCCTAAGGTTCAGCGCCAACATCTTGATTGCTAAGACGACTAATCAGTCTACACCTATGCACAGATTCTGTACAGGATAGAAGGCCAACTTCTGCAGTTGTGCTCTCTTCAACGCAGGGAGTAGAATTGATGGATCGGAGGTCCATCAATTCTACATCTTTCAGGCCCCTTGCTCACGAAAGCAGGATATTACAGTCTGCTGGTGATTGCTCTGAAGCTTCTGTGTACAGCCCAACTCTAAGCTCCGAGAGGAAAATTGTATTCTCTATACAAAATTTCGGGGGTTCTAACCAGTGCACTCCAGTGATTCCTTCTTCATCTTCGCCAAGTGGTTGGCGATAAAATCTCCACACCTCTTGTTAAGCTCATCATCGCTGAGACTCTCGGCCGATGGCTTCTCTTCGGAGTTTGCTTTGAGAACCATGGAAGCAGGCCCATTAATCGTGTCAGATCTTCGCAAAATTCTTGGGTCGGATGCAGCAGTTTCGGATATTCGTTGTTCTGATTTGCTTCGCACTATGCGACGACAAGCAGCCCCGCCTCCTTTCTGTTGCGCTAGTTCCGCGGTTACCAGCTGCGCCTTCGGCTGCTCTTCCGAAGGGCGTTCGGCAGGTGTCAACTGTTTGGTCTCCTTCCGAGGAATCGCTGCGACAGCAGATACAACTCGTTTCGCCTCCTTCACTACCAGCTCCGAGGATCGATCCGTAGTTGCCAATTGCTTCGTCTGGGGCTTCGAAATCGCTGAGACAGCAGACGCTACTCGTTTTGGTTGGGCTTGCTCCTTGATTACCCGCGGCGTCCTGGGTGGCTCCTGGGAAGTTGGCAACTCTTTTACCGCCGGCTGAGATTGCTTCAACTGAGGCTGAGGGCTTGTCGCAACAGCCAGCTCCGAATGAAGGTCTTTGACAGTGGGCTGAGACGAAGCACTGACGATGGCCAAATGCTCGCAGGCTGAAGCAGGAGGAGGAGGACGTTCCCGCACTACAGTTTCCGTCCTCGAAGCAGAAGGCAGCTTTTGCTGTTGTCCCTCTCGCAGTACAGCAGGCGGTTGCTGCGCAGCTTGTTCCTGCTTCTTCTTGTGCTGGAGCTGCGGTTGTTCCTGCTTCTTCTTCTTCTGCTGCTGCTGGAGCTGAGGATGGGTGGACGGCGTTTCCTTACGCGTGGCTGGTTTGAACTGGGGCTCGAGGGGAGTGGAGTGGTAAGAGAAGGTGTGGTAGGAGAGGGAGGTGGCGGGGAAGGAAGGGAGGAGGAAGTCAGGCTGATGATCGGGGGGGGAGTCGATGGGGGAGGAACTCGGGGAGGAAACGAGGATGGCGAGGACGATGAAGTTGGCGAGGAAGAAGGCAGGGACAGGGGAGAAGAAGAGAGGCAACAAAGAAGAAGGGGAAAGGAGGAGGGGAGGGAGATGGAGGAGGAGGAAAGGGAGGAAGAGGCGATGGAAGAGGAGGGAGAAGGCGAAGGAGAGGGTGAGGAGGGCAAGGAAACGAAGGATACGAGCACTGGTGCGTTTCATGGAGGCGAGAACGAGCTGAACACTACGTGAGCAAGCTACGAGCAACGAGTTGGCCATCTCTACTGATCTCTTCTCTGCTCTCTCTCACTCACAATACAAAGGCTTGGCCTATTATTTGTCACAAGAAGCTTACGAGTATTTTGTTTGCTCACCTTTCCTCTCCCCTTCCCTCTCTTTATATACCCCCAATGCAGCTTCCCCCCCCCTCCCCTTCGACTCTCCTTCCCTTTGAAGCCTCTCTCCTCTCCTTCCTTTCAATTCTCTTCCTTTTCCTCCACGCTTCCCGCTCTCTCCTCCTCCTCTCCACTTTTCTTTCTTGACCCCTCCTCCCTTCCTTACACATCATCGTGTTAAACTATTAACAAAAGAACACATTACATAAACTAGAAGAAGAGCATCACTCCACCAACCCCACTCGTGTTCTCTCTCACTCTCTCTCTCTCTCTCTCTCACATCACACACACACAAATACATTTAACCTCCATCCCGAAGAGCATGAAAACACACATGGTGACTCACTCGCATATACTTCAATGCCCCCCACTCCTCTCTCTCTCTCTCTCTCTCTCTCTCTCGAGCTTGCTCTCTCACTCACACACACACACACACACAAACAAATATAGTCAACCTCCATCACTAAGAGCACAAAAACACACATCATCTTTGCATACATATGTACTTCTTGAACTCTCCATCCCTAGACCATGAAAATGCACATCCTGTTCACTCAAAAATCTCCTTATTTGTCACTATACATATATGCATCACCATGAATTGTCCTTCAAGAGCATGGAAACACCACCAAACTCTCTTCAGCCTTCATTATTTGTTCTGCATTGGTACACTCACTTTTTCCCCTCTTAGTCCTACGTTCAAAATTCACCTTGCCTTGTAACCCCTAAATTGTGTTACCCCATCGCCAACACTTTTTGAGCATATTTTTATGAAACCACAACATTGTGTTAAAATTGTGAGGTAGGTTACCATAGTAACCTTTAAAATCTAATGTATAGGCTAAGATATTCTTTTCTTGACATCTATCTTTGATAGACACGTTATCTCCACTTTAAAAGTGCAAAATTGACCATCTCAAATATCAATGTAAACGAAGATGTCTCTAATGTATCTTATATGATCATGTTTGATGCTATAATACTTTATTGCTATTAATGTTGATTATAGACCTAGATTCATTCATTTTGTACTAGAGAGAGCATATTGGAAGTTTGACTCTAAATAAATGCTCCACATGAATTTAACTCACGCTCATTTACATGCGTTTTAAACCATCTGAGAATGACAGTTCATAGCAATTTGGGCTCAAGTAAACAAAATCCTTTTCACAATATGTACTTTTGGCTTGATTTGAGTATATTAATTTGCAAATTTGTAGCATTTTTATTGGTTTTTTCTTCATTAGAGTCATTTGACATGAAACTTAAGCTCCTCTTGCTAGGGACTCGTATAATTGTATGTTATCTAAAAAGGGCACACTTTGACAAAATTATTAATGAGGTCACATCTTCCCTTTGGTAGTCAAGGAGAGTGTCTTCTTGTCAATATTTCTACATTAGATGCCTTGAAAATGCCTTAACCATGATGGGCATGTGCCGATGAAGTCATCTCATGCATCTCTCTACTAAAACATGAAAACTATTTTATTTATAACTATTGCATCACTGTAGTATTTAGTTACTTAAAGTCTCAAGGTCTTTGGTGGTAAGTTAGCTTCCTTGTTCTATGTATACTATTGAAGCATGCTCAATGGTCACTATATACTCCTTTTGTGAACATTGGAATATCTTGATGTATGTCATAATATCTCAATGGTAGACATAGTGAACTTGAAATTCTAAAAGTTAGGGTAAAATAAACCCAAGATAAAATGACAGAGCTAGGATTAGACATCACTCATTAGCACAAGTGGTTCACCTCACATAATTTAGCATACAACGTGCAATCAAAGAGTATTTTAATTAAACTTTTGGAAAAAGTTTAATAGGATTACATTAACTGGAGGGGTTTTTAAATTTAGCCTTAAAAAACAATGTACTAGTTCATAAAGAGGGGTGGTTTTATTGGAAGAAAAGTTTTAGATTTTGAGGGAATACCCCTTAAAAAATGCATGTGATACATAGCGCTGAACTTAGTAGTGCAACCCCGAGCTCATATGGACTCAGAAAAGGGCATCATGAGGGGAGGATTACAAAGTTCTCTAAGTTTCTAAGCTTAAAGAAAGATGTCATTGTGAACTTAAAATATATTATTAACAAAGAGGTTTATCCTCGGGCATTCACTATGTGAAGATCCAATGCATAGCAATTGATCAAAAGTAGACATCTGAATGGACTTGGATTCAACATCTTGGAGTGTGCAATAAGGCTTCGTATCTAGAGCAACTACAGAGATTTATTGCCTCATAGTTGACGCTCATGATGGGAAGGCAATGGTGTATTTTGAGTAGTATCACATGTGCTTAGGTGCAATGAACAAAAGAAGGAGAATGCCTAATATTTCTCTATCCATTTGAGAGGCTTTTCATAGGGGTGCTATGTTCACATTCATTATCAAAATTTTACGCATTCGGTAAAAAAAAAGAAGTCTTGCTCCAAACACTAATAACGCAATAGCAACAAAGTTCGAAGCCTTCACATCTTGGAGTTCTGAAGTTGTTTACTTGAAGAGTACTAGGATACCTCTTGTTATTGACAGGTAATTTTATTATGAACTTAGGTGAATTGTGGCGATTGTGCTTCTTGACGTAGAGTTGAAGTTGAACGCTGTTTGGGGATACGAAAGCGTCCGCTAACAGCTGCGCGCACCGAATTTAAAGGTGGGGACGGGATGAAGACTCGGCGTCAATACAATTGGCAGCAAAAGGCTCATTTCCGTCAAATAAATCTACAGGAAACGACAGCTTAATTCTGGGTGCAGAGTAACATCAAGCAGACGATCAAAGGGAGGGAAAAATCAAATTTAATTGCCGTTATACAGGAACGAATGATGGCCGTCCGTCACGGAGAACTTGCCAAGTATTTTCCGCAAAAACCACAGTGGATCCGTCCCTACACATTGTTTCTGTGAGCGAATTATTATCTCAGTGGATTTTTAGTTCTTGCAGCTACAACGATTGCAATGGCCGGCCATAGGCACTCAGCGCGCTTCCGTAGAAAAGAACATCCGCTTTTCGTCTTGAATGGACTATCTCGGGCCGCCCTGTTGTTTTAACTGCACTTCCATTCGCTTTTCTAGTGGGAGAATCCCACAACCTTAAATCTGGCTTTGTGTAATCGGTCTTGGGAGCAAATTCAGTATCTCAAACCTTTCTTTATGAGTTTTCTTTTCATGTATTGCATATGCATACTCGTCACAGCGGACCATTCCTCTACATTCTATGAAGAAACTGTCGCTTTGATATCGAAAATTAACGATTCATGCTTACTCTTATTCTTACTAGGAATTCATAAAGCTCCAAATGATACGGTATCTGCCCGAACGCTTCCCCGCCTCTCCCGTGCTTGTCCTCTTGGACCTTCCCGGTGTAAACAGTGCCAGCTGTGCGAATTCACACGTCCTCAAGAAAAACGTCGCACAAGATACCAAGTGGTTACAAACTTTATTTAGTCAAAAAGATCACTTCGATTCAATTGGAATTGGCGTATTCTCCATACTCATATTCTCATGACGAAACCAGAGAAAGAGCAATGGCGTTTCTCCTTTTCCCATTACGTATTTAGCTACTGGAATTGTCAAAAACGTCGTGGAAAGAAGTTGAAACATGAAAGGTAAAAAGTCTGCGAGGAGAGAAATCTCACAGCGCATTAGTGGAGGAAAAGTGTGGGATTGTTCAGGTCGGAGGCAGCAGGAGCTTATCAAAAGCGGGGAAGCGTTTTGTAGAGATGGGTGACCAACTCATGTACAATGAATCGTTTTGGGGAAAGATGAGGATTACAGTCCGCTTATCACTGAACTACTGGACTACGACTAATTAAGGGAACAACTTTCAAACATCAATTCAATTTATTTTGTGTTCCACGTGTCTCGCCTTCGAGAAAGTCATTTTGTCCGCCTAGGCGGGTTAAGGCGTTTAGTACTTCTTTACGGTCAGTTTTTCCCCCCTTAAACCTTAGGAACCCTCTCCCATTATATTTTATCTTTTTACTTTAAATAGGAAAAAATGCTACCATTTCAAGCCTAAGCCTACGCGAAGTCTCTCATGCACGTTAATTCTACATTAATGATTGTTTCTAATTACTTGAAAGGACTAAACCTAAAGAACTACATATATGATAAGCATGGAGAGTGTAATGTTTTATCTTAGAAAATAAGCAAATGGTACTTGATTGAGTAGCACAACTAAACCCAATTGAAAAACTTCCCTTGATAGTATAATTATGATAATGACCATTATTTGTGTATAAGCCATATGCTTGTGTGTGGATGACTAGTTACTAAATGCTTCCATATCTAGTAGATAGCCATTTCGTCATAACTAGTATGAGGACTACTAGTATAGTTAGTATTCCAAAAAGCTTCATGCTAATTACACCAGTGAACGTTCAAGCAATGTTGAAGAGTTCAAATGTACTCTTTGATACTAAACAGAGCATTAAGTTTTTCTTTTGCCCACCATTGGTGAGCTATATTTGGAAAAAGTTAGTTTTTCTCATGTAATAAAAAGTAGACCCTCACACAACTGCTAGATATACTCCATAAAGCAATCCATCTTCGCAACACAAACTCTATAGAGGATCCATTGCTACAAAAAAAAAAAGTGGGGTTGAATAGCTCCCCCAAGGGGTTGTGCCTAAAAATTGTTAAAATATGATTTGCCATGGCTTGGGTTCAGCAGAAGGGATTTATAATCCAATAAATTCATAGAAATATACATTTAGAAGGAGTCTTTTAATCATCAAAACAATTAAATTCAATTTTTTATCAAGGGAAAGGAATGTAACACCTATATGTGAGCAGGGGTTTAAATTAATATTACCACTTGGAAGCACGTTGTATCTATGCTTTCCTCAAAATGTGCACCTTGGGACAACCCCATGCAAAGTCTATTAGAGTTTATTTTATGGACTCGCTCTAGTGCCTCTAGTCCAATTTATCTAACCATCCCTGGATAATCCACACAACATGCTTGTGGTGTTGACACATTTGAGCACACAATTGCCATGACTGAGTTGGGAGTACAAAAGTATTTATTTTGAAAGCATCATGTGACCCAAGGAGATTTAAAAGTACCACTTATTAGATTGGTTGGGGATTAGGAAGAAGTGGGGGTGGCACCATGGATCATGATGTAATGATTGTTGTGAACATGCCAAAGATTTAAAAGTTTAAAATGAACGGATTCCAAAATATTATGACTATATGCACTTTATACATTTGCCTTTAACATTGATTGTCTTTATGCCATTTTTAACTTGTATTTTCAATGTTGCCTACTTTACAATCATTCAAGAATTGGTTTATCAATCTTCTATCTATTTTTGCACCATGCCACGTCCACTTTTGATGTGCCTTACAAAGACACATTTCAAATAAACAAAGAAATAAGAATGCTTCAACAAGATTAATGCAATAATAATTATCAACATTAAAGCTATTCTAACATACACTAGATGGATTCACTATTGTACATGGATCCATTTTCATTGATTTCTTTTGACACTTTTATTGCACTTAATTATATATTGTTTTCTTGGTCTCAAATGGTGAACCATAAGAAACGTTTGCAAAGGCGAAAAAATTCTCATTATTTTTGTCAACATTATTGTCATTATATGTGTTAGTGTAGTAGTTTGTATTATTTACCTCTCTATTGATTAAAATGTAGCCAGGAACTAGGATAATACAAACATGGTTTCTAGTACAAACACTAAACCAACACTGGTACTCAAAAACAATCCGCATAAAATAATTTCCTATACCTCCAAAAATCATCCTCATATCACCCAAGATTTTATATCATTTGAAGTACAAAATAGTCTAAAATTCATAAATATGGCATTAAAATACCTTCATATGTACTTATTATTATCACAATAATTCATTTGAAGTACAAAATAGTATAAAATCCACAACAGCACAATGCATCCATAGATGCACGTACAAATGTCTTTCTTGAATTAAAAAAGAAAGTGATGGGCGCGTCTATTTATGCGCCTATTAGTGCGTCTACAGACCCACATCTATATAATAGACAGATGTGCCTATAGACATGCCTATAGAAGATCTATTAGCCGCTCTAAAGAAATTACAAAAAAAAAAGGAAAGACGCGCTTATAGACGCTCTGCATAATTTATTTATTTTTTTAAAGAATTCTATGTGGTTGAACAGAATGCTGCATATGCTGTGCGGTTGCAGGAATCCCATTTCTACAGTGTGCAATTCAATTCTTATAGCCAAGAGAATTTTAATTTGCATGATTCCATGCACATCTATAGCCAACGATTACAATTTCGAATAAAACATTACAACTCCAAAACGTTTAGTTCACAAGACATTCATTAATACTAATATTGCACAAGGAAATTGAATGCCAAAAAAAAAAGAGGAGTGTATATTAATTCATAGCCCAAAAAGTGCTTGTATATACATATAGCATGAAGCCAAGCCACCTATGGCTTCAAGTACAAAAAATAAGAGGAGTGTATATACAAGAGAGGCATGAACCAAGCCAATGGCTTCAAGTACAAAAAAGAGTAGCTAGTACTAATTCTAGTACTACTTCTACGACTAATCTAAGTCATCCGTGTCCTCACTCCCTTCTTCATCACCTTCTTCATTGCCTTCTTCCTCCTTAGTATCCTCACCTTCTTCCTCTTGAATATTCCTAGGGGCCTGTAAACGAGGGACAAATACTGCTCCTTAGTAATCAACCCCTCATTATAGAAGTGCCTCCATGTATGTCATCTGCAATGTCCACGATGGTAGGCTGTCTTGGTAGGAGTAGGATATCTGCTCATGATATCAAGCTACAAGATGACACAATTTGCGGAGGAGTTAGTACAAAGAAATAACTTCCTAATAAACAACATAAACACAATATAATTCGAGATTGATACTTACAAATTGGGCCTCCGATGATGCAATACCCCCTACTCCAAAATGCAGGTTTTCATATTTCTCCATCTGGATCCTTCGTGCCTCCATGTGCTGTAGACTAGGGTCTGCCTTCGCTGCCTTCATCACTTTCTTTCACTTGCACTTATGAGTGGTGTGGGGCTAGCTCCTTGGTGGTTGACCTTCCTCTGTCCTCGTAATCTCAGCTAGTGCCTGCCTCTTAAGCAAAGATCTCTTATTGGCAAGTATAATGGTAATCTTTGACTTTGCCCATTTCTCTATGAAGTCAACATTGGAGAGATTGGGATACCTAGAGCGTATATCATTTTTCTGCTCTTTGAATGGAATAAAGAAATCTCTGTAGTTGTTAGCAACTACATAGCGCATGAAGGCCATGATATCCTTCCCTCGTGCATCCATCAAGATGCCACCTATCACAATGATGTGTCATAGAAGATCGTATCGTCACCCTCTGGCACGTCTACATCATCTAAATCCTCCCCGCCCCCACCATTACCCCCAAAGCATTGTGCCATGCATCCGCCAGAGCTCTCTCTGCTACTACGTGTTGCCCTGTCGTGATGAGCTAGTACGATGGGCACTTGCCTCTGGAGAAGGGACTCCCAACTACACGAGAGTATGCTGGCAGGTCTACAAGGCAGAAGGGCCTCGTGACCACAGGGGAGAAGGGACTCTAGACTGCCGCAGGGGACAAGGGACTCCAGACTGCAAGGGAGAAGGGACTTTTGACGATTAGGGAGAAGGCTAGTGGCTCTGCCGCCTGCTGGGCTGTCTCGACTCCACAGGAGTAATCTCAGCTAGTGTGGGTTTGGGGTGGTTTGGAGTCTGTACTGCTGACTCATGGGGGTGTTTTAATTGCTCTTCATGTACGTGTATAACTCCTATGGAGCAGGAGGGTGCCCCAAAATGTTATATAACTACTGTAATAAGGCATCTCGAGGATCAGGCAAGGCTCCTGAAGAGCTTCCGAGCCACATGATGAACTACAGAAAAGAAGAGGTTCCATCATGCATGCCCTCTTTACATATTCATATATTAAAAGAGTTATGCCAATTTCCCATTTTCCCTCATGCAATCCCATGATTTCCATCATGCATGCCCTCTTTGTTTATCCTGCCCTCATGCTGCTGTCCAATTTCCCTCATGCAATCCCTGATTTCCATCATTCATGCAATCCCTTATTTCCTCATTAATGCTTAAGGCATTGAAATTTTGACTTAAACATGCATGCAAGGGAAAGGAGAAAGGAAAGATGAATAAAAAGAAGAGAAAGAAAAGGATGAATGGAAGGAGAAGGGGGATGGGAGAATGGAAGGGTAAGGGAGAATGGATTAAGGAGAAGGGACATGGGAAAGGGAAGGGGAAGGGGAAGGGGAAGGGGAAGGAGAAGGAGAAGTAGAAGGAGAAGGAGAAGAAGAAGCAAAGGTCAGTGCTGCATGTAGAACTACACTTTTGGAGCGCATCTATGGATGAGGCTAACAACGCATCTATAAGTACGGCTATGTAGTTTATCAAAACATTTGACACGTTGTTAGACATGCTCTGACAGACAAATTTGGACAAAAGACTGACAAAGACAGATGCCCGACTCCAAAAAGACCAAAAGTATCCAAAAACATTCTTTCCTACCTGCAACAAAGGATGAATATGAAGAGAAAAACTTTTAGAGTGTACAAGAAGCATCATAGATTGAGAGAAAAGACCAGCTGACAAGAGACTTACCTTGGATAGAGGTATGAAAAGCTGCTTGTCTTTCTTCAAAGCTTCCTCTCCTTCTTCTCTTGTGGCTTCCTTCTTCACCCTCTTCTCTTGTATGCTTGGGGATGAGTGTGTATGCCTGGAAATGAGTGTGTGTGCCTAGAGCTAAGTGTGTATGCTTGGAGCTTGGGGTGCCAACTCCCTTTAGTAAGAAAACCTATCAAAATCTTGAGTATGAGCACTACAAGGCATAGGCCCTTTTCCGACAAAGATACCGATGCTTTTTACATTAATTTTTTTTTTTAAAACGGGCACAAATGTCGTTATTAAAGTCGTTAAAAGCATCGAAAAAGAAGCGTCGCTATATAGCGACACTAATAAATGTCGCTATATAGTGACACTAATAATCGTCGCTATATAGCGACACTAGTAAACGTCGTTATATAGCACCGATTAATAGAACTTAAAAAAAAAGCATTAGTGGGGCTAAACAGGGCCATAGCAAGCCCTGTTTTGCCCCACTAATGCTTTTTTTTTGTAATAAGAGAAGGAGACATATGCTCATGCTTACGCTTATGCTCATGCTTATGCTTATGCATAAGAGGAGTCTTATGCATAAGCATAAGAGAAGGAGACATATGCTCATGCTTATGCTTATGCATAAGAGGAGTCTTATACATAAGCATAAGAGAAGGAGACATATGCTCATGCTTATGCTTATGCATGAGCATAAGAACATGAGCATGAAAGAGGGAAAAGAGGGGGGAAAATAGGAGAAGAGAGAAGAAGAGGGAAAGGAAAGAGAGATTGAAAAAGGGGAAAGGGGGAAAGAGGGAAAGAAAGAGAGAAGAAGAGGAAAAGTAAAGAGGGAAAAAGAGACATATGCTCATGCTTATGCATGAGCATATGTCTACTTCTCTTATGATGATGCATAAGCATAAGCATGAGCATATGTCTCCTTCTCTTATGCTTATGCTTATGCTTATGCATAAGACTCCTCTTATGCATAAGCATAAGAGGAGGAGACATATGCTCATGCATATGCTTATGCATGAGCATAAGAGCAGAGGGAAAGAGAGAAGAAGAGGGAAAAAGAGGAAAAGAGAGAAGAAGAGGGAAAGGAAAGAGGGAAAAAGAGGGAAAGAGAGAAGAAGAGGGAAAAAGATGGGGAAAGAGATTGAAAGATTGAAGGAGAGAAGAAGGAAAGGAAGGAAAGAAGAGGAGAGAAGAGGGAAAGAAGAGGAAAGAGAGGGGAAGAGAGGGTTCCTACGCCCATCACTTAAGGCGCTAGCTGTAGGCCAATGCAAATAACAAAAATAACGAATGGAAAAAAGAGGAAGCACTTATCTGGAATAGTACGTCCCACTCGATGTTGTGGACTAGCCCTACAAAAGAGAGGAAACATACCATTTTTCAAATAAGATGTTAGAGAAAGGAGGAGATTACAAAAGCAACTTCTCAAAAAGATTGGATTGAGGGGCAAGGAGAAAGAGAAGGAAGAGAAATACAAAAAAGACTAGAAGAGGTGAGTCTCCTTTCTTTCTTGAAATCTCGTTTTTTGTTTCAATCCTTTGAAATCAAGCATGAAAACTAGTTTACAGGTTTAGCAATACAAGGAGAAGCACTCACAAAATGAAATCTAACAAAAAACCTACCTACATTTTTGAAAGAGACTCACCTCTTGAAAAACTTCCTTTCAAGAAACCAAAGAGGGAGAAGGTGGAGAGGGAGCACAAGAGCTAGGAGAAGGGTGAGGAGTGGAGAATAGAGTGGGAGGTCGTCAGAAATAGGTGGGAGGTCGTCGGAAATAGGTGGGAGGAGAGATTGCCTTGCTTACAATAGAGATTAGAGAGTGCTAAAAAAAGTGCCGCGCGTCGCGTCGGGTTTCAGTTTTAACCCACAGCATCGCTATATAGCGATGTTTTTCCGTCGCTATATAGTGAACAGAGCAAAACATCACTATATAGTGATGCTTTAAGACACTTTATGTTCAAAGTTAAAAAAGAAGCTCATAGATGCTATTTTATAACTGTTAATATATTTTCTTACAACTTATGTTGTGATTTTATGTGTAGATGGAAGGGATGAGTGGAAGCTCACCCGATGATGTGCCAATGCTTGGGAGCACAAAGTGACTTATGGAGAGGTTATATTGTCATTGCACTCATTGCAAGCGAGAAGTACGACATCAACATCGTATTATCATGTGCCACTTGCAGATGTATGGGGAGGAGCCCGAACGAGTATCCACCATTGGTGTTGCACATGTTCATGGATTATCGGTAAGTCAAAGCTATTTAAGTTCGCAGTTAATATTGGATACCAGGGAATACAAGATCTTATATTTACACGAAATCTTAAAATAGGATGAGGAGGCTGACGAGGGTACGCATATACCTTCACACTTTGAGCAAGACTATAGTCTCCCGGATGATGACAAGGGTATGGTCAACATGATGGATTCTATTTTTAGGGGCACTACATCCCATGTACACGTGATGTTAGAGTCTGAGGTCAAAATGCGAGAGTTGCAATCAACACAATTGTACGAGGGTGCTAGGATGTCTAAACTATGTGCTTGTCTCTCAATCTTGAATCTGCAAGTAAAGTATGGGTGGTCGGATACATCTCGGCCTTAATGAGTTTAGCTCTTGCATTAATTTGACTCATTATTTGGATATTGTTTGTTTTGAGAATCATCATGTTTGGATTAGTGTACCAAATCATCATTATTCGAAGCCTATGTATGTTTGAATTGTGCTAGGTTGCTCTAGAAGATGTTGCCTGCACCAAATACCATGCCCGCATCAAGAGATGAAGCGAAAAAGATGCTAACAATGGTGGGTATGGATTATGATACCATCCATGCTTGCCGTAGTGATTGTATTCTCTTTCGTCGTGAGCATGGAGATTTGGCTAGTTGTCCAAAGTGTGGGTAACAACGATATAGAGATGACTTGCAGGGTGAGCGGATACCAATAAAGGTCTTGAGACACTTTTCCATCATTGCAAGAATACAACACATGTTCCAATGCAAATCCATAGGGGAGTTGATGACATGGCATGCATCTCATCGGTCCACTGATGACACATTTGAGGATTCCCATAGATTGTGCAAATTGGAAGCACATAGACAATCAGTGGCTAGACTTTGCAAGGGAGCCACGTAACTTACATCTTGGGCTCGCCATGGACGGCATGAATCCTTTCGGGTTACGCTCGACATCTTGGTCGACATGGCCCATAGTCATGGTGAATTACAATATCCCACCATGGCTAAAAATAAAAAAGGGACACCTCAAGCTTGCACTACTTGTGCCAGGAAAGTACAAGGCAAAAAATATGGACGTGTACATGGCACCTTTGATAGAGAAGTTACAGATCTTGAGAGGAGTGCGGGTCTTTGATATTTCCAGAGCTCCTAGACATACCAATGATATTTTGGTCAGGGGTATCTTGATGTGGACCATGTATGACTACCCAGGATATGGAGAGTGTGCAGGTACATGGTTGTGTCTCTTCATGTATAATATAGGATTATGCTTTTATGACTCTCTTTCGAACACATGTCTTATACTAACACATTCATGCACGCGTGCAGGCCTTGTTACAAGTGGGTACCATCTCGGGGGGGTCACTATGTATAAACCCTCTATATCACGTGCGTTCAAGGCCTATATTTAAAGTCCCTTATCTGTAAAAAATTTCATGAATAAAATGTACCCCCTTTTCTATAAAAATCTATAAATTTTTTCCAAAACTATTTTAAATAGTCCCTTATGTATATTTATTTCTGTAAATTTTAAAAATAAAAAAAATCCTTATGTTGAACTCACGTGATAGGGTTACATATGATGAGTGACCCCCCCGAGGGTACCATGCGTGTCCTGTTTGTGGATTGGGTTTGAAATCACTTGCATGCTACTCCAAACATATGAGGAAAAATGTTTATGAAGGTCATGCTCAATACCTTCCGCTCGACCATCTCGCACGTGGAGGTCAGCTTGATCCACCACCATCATATTTGAAGGCAAGTGACTGGATTCAAGCTTGGAGGGCAAATAGAGAGGAACCTCCTCCTAGTATGAAGAGGCTATCGATCTTTCACGAGCTTCCTTATTGGGGTCAGTTACAAATCAATCATCTGGCCGAGGTTGACAATAGCTATGATCGAGTATTTTGGCAAAGAAGAGGAGCCGAAGAATGTGTACTTGCAGGTGGCAAACCTGAAGCAGTCAGAAGGTGAGATGGCACGTCGATATGTGGATCGAGCGGTCGTGCTCTTGGACCATTTAGGAGGACAACGCCGGATTTCGAGTTGGAATGACTCAGCATGTGCTGGGCTACCTCGTAGCAGGAGCAAGTGATGAATTTTGCCTCAAGATTAAATGGGAGAATCCAGAAACCATGGTGCTAGCACATGAGATTGCTCAAAAGTTTGATAAAGTTCAATCTGCTGACCCCGCTTCAAAGAAGACCATTGTCCCTCTGCAACCCCCTCAATTATTGCAACAACAACTTGGGGGGTCCAACTCAGGGGCATACCCCTACCCCCCATCAAAGATGTATCCACCGCCTCCACCTCAAATATATGGTCCTCCCTTAGATGCTTACCCTCAACAAGGAGTATATCCTCAGCCTCTGCTTGGAAGATTTTCCCAGCCTCGCCCATGAGCCCCCCTCCTTCCTACTCCCTCGACCCCTCTTGCTAAAGAACCCGGAGTCAATGACCTAGCCAAGGCCCTGAATGATCTTCGGCTTGAGATGGTGGGCATCAAAAATTAAGCCAATTATCATCCAAGAGAATGTGCCAATGTTGTGTGCTACGAGTGCCACCAGAAGGGTCATTATCACACGGAATGTCCCAATATTCCAAGGGTGAATCTTCTAAGTGAATCAGGCACCAAGGATTCTGACGTAGAGGTCCTTGAGCTCGGGAAAAGAAGTCGTACCACCTCGGACCCTTCTCTAAACTGTGGACCGCCGGGCTGCCCCAGGAAGAAGGTGTCCTTCTCAGAGCCCTCAGATGCTAAGACGGTAGACCCACCAACAGAGAAGACTAAAAGATCTCATAGGAGTAAGTGGTCGCCCTCGGATTTTCCCATCAGCTCGGGGCAAGAGGACTACTCGATTGTTCAGGACCTTGCTCATCGGTCTTTGAGCATCACGCTTCCTCAACTAATAGCATTAAGTCCTAAGGTGAGACATGAGCTACAGCAAGGGCTCTCAACAAAGAGGAGCAAGACAAAGGAAAAGGTACGAGAGGTTTCTTCTATCTCTAAAGAAATTGATCGGCACCCACATACAGTAGATATCATCATAGATAATTGCCGTCTCAAAAGTGTGTGTGTTGATGGGGGAGCTGCATGTAATATCATGGTACCCCGTATCATGAAGAAATTGAATTTGAAATGCACAAGGCATTTCTCCACTTGAATCAAGGTAGTAGATGGTCGATGACTCGCCACCCTAGGAGTCATTGAGGATTTGCCCATCACTTTTAATGGGTTAACCATCACCATCAATTTCTATGTAGTGGACATCGAAGATACAGGCAGGAGTTACACAGCCATACTCGGGAGACCATGGTTGAGAAAGAGTGATGCAGTTAGCTATTGGAAGATAGGACACATGTCTTTTGGTGCTTCTAAGGAGAAGATCCTGGTGCAACCAGGTGCCACTGAACCAGAGGAAGAAGAGGAGCAAGACAGTGATACTCTCTCATCCTCGGTGTCTGAATCAATGGAAGAATTAGATAGGGGGGAGGAGTTCTCAGAGGAGGAAGTTTACATGATGGGGGTGTCTTTGACCCCACCGCCTGCAGAAAAGGTAACAGCTAGTCCTCAACAGCTTGAATCTATGCTTTCCCTAGATTTCACTCCAAGTGAGAAAGACGAGTTCCTAGAAATTTTCAAATATTTCCTTGACCTCTTTGCAACTAGCTACCACCACCTTTGTCATGTGATTGCCATAGAGCTTTAGATAGAGCTGAAGTCTGATCTGAAGCTTGTGGCCCATAAGTGTCAGATATTAGGGCCCCTATAGACGGATACTTTGTGCTTAGAGTTGCAAAAACTTGTAGAAGCTAGGTTTATTGTTTCGATTCACAATACTGAATGGGTTTCACTAGTGGTAGTCACCCTAAAGAAAAACAACAAGTGGCGGGTCTGCATCGACTATAAGAAACTCAATGCGGCCACCAAGAGGGACCAATATCCTCTTCCCTTTCAAGACCTCATTCTTGAGAAGGTAAGTGGTCATGAGATGTATACTTTCTGTGATGGTTACTCCGGGTTTTATCAAATAAAAATTGCTGAGGAGGATGTGCTTAAAACCACATTTGCCATACCCTGGGGGATGTTTGCATTCAAAGTAATGCCATTTGACCTCACTAATGCTCCTGCTACTTTTCAAAGATTTATGCAGATGGTGTTTGCTCCATATTTGGGGGTTTTCTTGGAGGTGTTTTTAGATGATTTTTGTATATTCTCGACACGTAAGGAGCATGTCATGAAGGTTAGGTTGGCCTTCCAAAGGGTCAATGATGTGAATGGCAGCCTCGACCCTAATAAATGCACCATTGGAGCCACTCAAGGGAGATTATTGTCTCATCCGAGGGCATCAAGCCTCTGACCGTGAGAAGGTAGAAGCTATCCTCAAGCTCTCCCCGCCAAAAACCAAATGTCAGGTACACTCATTTGTCAATCTAGCAGGATACTATCATCGCTTCATTGATCAATATACTACTTTGATGCGACCCATGACTATGCTATTAAAAGATGGAGTTGATTTCTCTTGGGATGAGGATTGTGCTCATGGGTTTGTACAAATCAAGAGTGCTCTGGCTTCAGAACCCATTCTACACAATCTTGATTGGTCAAATACTTTCTATATCAATCCTAGGTTTGGTGAGCACATTCTGGCGGATATTTTGCTCTACCAAGGGAGGATCGGCTCATGTATCCTGTCCAATTTGCTTCTTGACAATTGCTCAAAACTGAACAATGCTACTCTAAGGCTGACAAGCATGCTTTGTCTTTGGTGTTCAACATTGAGAAATTTAAGCATTATGTTGCTGGAAAGTCCTTCATTATAATCTATAGCAATGGTCTTGCAAAGCAGGTTCTTCAATCACTAAATCCCATGGGCCGGTTGGCCAAATGGTTGGCAGTTTTACAAGAATATGATTTTTCTTTCAAAATTGTAAAAGGGGGTTGTTCCAACTTGAAGAATTCTTTGATTGATTTAGAGAAGTGCCTCAATGTAACCCTTGTAATGGCCATAGAAGTTGGGGATCCATGGTATGGTGGTATCTACAGGTTTCTGACCGCCTTCTCCTTTCCTCGAGAAAGTACTAGCTATGAGAGAAAGAAAATCCGTAGAGATAGTAGGCACTACACTCTCTTTGATGGGGTGTTATATCATCAAGGCTTGGATGGGGTACTAAGATGGGCCATTGATGCAAATGAAGTACCTAAGGTATTGAAGCATTATCATGATGGATTTTGTGGAGGCCACTATGCCGATGACTATACAGCTAAGAAGATTTTACATGCTGGGTACTATTGGCCGACCTTGTTCAAGGATGTCACTATGTATTGCAAAACTTGTGAACCATGCCAATTCTTTGGTAGGAAGGATTTGCATCTCGGGCAACATCACCCAGTGATGTCCATCCATCCGTTTCAGAAGTGGGGAATAGATTTTGTTTGGCCCCTACCCATGACTGCCCGCAAAAAGAAGTATCTTCTGTTAGCCACTCAGTATGTCACTAAGTGGGCTGAAGCTATTGCCCTCCCCGCTACAAATGGTAAGGCAGTTTCAAATTTTGATATTTGAACGTATCTGCAGAAGGTTTGGGACACCCATGGAAAGAGTATCTGACCATGGGAGTCCATTCTTAAATGAAGCAGTGGAGTTTCTCATGGATTGCATGGGTATTGATCATCACACTTCTAGCATCTATTATGCAACATCCATGGGACAAACGGAGCAGACCAATGGCCTCCTTTGTAAATCCATGGGAAAAATGGCCATAGGAAATAGGAGCTAGTGGGATTAGAAGGTTACTGAAGTTGTGTGGGCTTACAACATCACTCATAAAACATCTATAGGTCACACTCTTTTTGAGTTGGTGTACGGTACTGAGGCAGTTTTACCCCTAGAGATAGAGATTCTGGCCTAGAGATTGGCACAAGAACAGAGGATGACAGAAGATGAACATGTAGAGGCTAGGTTGGTACAACTTCAGAAGTTAGATGAAACCTGCCGCCTTGCACTACATCAAACAGAGATCCAAAAGAATCAACAAAGGGCCTGCTTGGATGCTAAAATTTGCAAGGGATGGGAAAGACACTTTGCTGAGGGGGATGCAATTGTGCTATGCTTTGATAACAGATTGGACCACCAAATGGATAAGAAGTTCCTGCCACTATGGACTGGTCCATACAAAGTCATCAAGGAATGTAGCAATGGGTTTGTACAAGTTCAGGAGCTCCATGAGCCATATGGCAAGAAGGTGATCAACAAGCATTATCTCAAGCCCTTCTTTGTGCGTGATGGTCCTAGGCATGGAAATGCTGTGCATTCCCTGCCTAGGGGGGGGGAAACTATTATGGATAAATTTGACCAAAGTAAAAGGCATAAATATGTGTGTGTGCTTGTATGTGTGGCAATAGTATAATAAAATATGGTGTGCATAAGGCCCAAGGTTGAGGTGGTAGGGCATGACCATGTGCCACCCTTCTATGTAAGAGGACCCATAAGGTGTGTTGTACATAATCCATGGTAGTAATAATATAAAATGATAAGGTGGCATGGGTCCTCCATGTACCACCCCTCCACCTAGGCACTCCCACGCCTGCATTTATTGAGATATGGCCCAAGGACCATGGGAGAAGTAATATAAAATAGGTGGAGATGGATATTATATTGGATTATTCCCTCCATGTAGGATAGGCCCATGGGGGGAGGGGGTGTAGAAAGTTCAAGAATGCAAGTTAAATAATGGGAAAGTAGGATGAGGTGGCAAGATTCGTTCTGCCAACCCTCCACTTGTCCTCCTAGATGTTTGAATGTATTCTAAAATTGGGAAGAGACCAAGGGAGTATCTTAGACTTGGGATATGGGGGTTGATTTATGTGGAAAAATAAGGCAAAGTGTTGTCGCACACAATTGACAGCGCATAACCACCTAGCCCACATGGGAGACTCTTCCACACACACCATGCATGTGGGAGGGTGCATTTATTGGGAGAGACCTGCTCTCTTGGCTATAAAAGGAGGGGGCTATTCCTTGATGGGACATGCTCATTCTTGTAAAGCCACCTAGCTAGTACTTTGATTTCTTCCCCCCATCCTTCCTTTCAAATAAAGCATGACCCTCCTCCCTTGATGTCTCCATCTCTACATTCCTCATCCCATTATGTACATGCTCCTCTTTCCCCTCTCCCTCTTCCCTTGTGACATAGTCTCCCTCTTCATTCCCACCTCTCTTAATCCCTTTTCCCCACCCATGTTAACGCTTCTCCCCTCACATTCCCTTTTCCTATATGGCCCTCGAGCATCGCCATGCCTAGTGTCTAGCCTCTTGTCTCGAATTCTTTTCTAGTTAATATTGGGTCCCTATGAAGTTTTATGGATTTGATCTGATAGCCGATCTTGTGGATGCATGGAAATATTGTAGTCCTTTGATGAAGTGGAAGGAGCACTTGGGGCTAAAGGGGGATCCCAGTTTGTATGAAGGACTATAGTGGTCCTAGGCGGTAACTTACCAACAAAGGCCTTGGTGTGGATTGACCTACTTATGGCAAGGTATATTCATATAAAAGGTATTAGAGGTGTGCAAGGTCACGGGTGGAGAAGCTTGGGGTGTTAAGAGATAATTATGAGCTTCAAGTATTAGAGAATATCTATAGAACGATATCTCTTTGAATATACTGAAGGGTAGCCAACCAATTGTATTCTATTGGATGATTGGAAGCTAAACCAATGGAAGTTAGTATCCTATGGGATTTGGTGAATCTCTACTAGATCACTTTACCATAGTTTGATAAATGACCTTACTTTAACTCCTAATCTAAACCATAAATGGGACTTGAGAAGGTCAAATAAATGGTGGAGGGTGATCATCAATAGCCTATGGAAGGGGTGTTTATTGGGGCAGTCTAGCTTCCTTGCTTGGAAGGTCTTACACAAATGGTTGCCTCTTAGAGGGAGCATACACAAATGGTCTTAGAGAAATCCTTTTTGCCCCTTGTGCAGGACATGGTAAGAAGACACCATGCATCTCATTCGGGGGTGCATGCTCATTTGGGGGTGTGTGCAAGACATGGTGGTATGAAGACACCATGCATCTCATTTGGGGTTGTGTGCTATTCTGAGAAGGGTTTGGTGTAAGGTTGTGGGGGAGGTATGCCAGAAGGGTATTGTGACATGAAGTTGGGGGTAATAAAACTTCATGCACCTCTTCACTTCCTACTACTTCCAATCTTAGTGAGACAGAGATCTTTATTATTGGAAAAGGAACATTAAAAAGAAGCTTTTATGCCAAGACACCACACCATACTTTCGTCCCTTACATGAGAATGAAGATGGTAACATCTCAAGTGATGTTGTACTCAAGCATAGGGAGAAGGAAAGGATCAGCAGAGGCCATAATGTTAGCAAGATGGTTTGTAGAAAAGAGAAGAGCGATATGTTGTTGAAAGAAGATCTTGCATCTCAACATGACATGAACTGATATATATCAAGGAGTTTGAAGGGGATGATTGGGTCAGATAGGTGGGTTCCGAGGAAACATTGCACCTCCTTCATAGATACCTTTACAATTAGCTCAAAACACTCTACAAACTGTCATCAAACATAGAGGCCTATAACTTGTAGCAGATACATGATATCAAAGAGTCAAACACATTTTGAGATGTGGCTTGAAATGGGCTTCTCTTTGATATAAGTTTCATAAGAAATAGAGAAGCGATCGGAAAGATATGGGAAGTTTACTAGACAGGGGTAACAATTGTGATAAACACATATTGTCTGACATAGAGACTCATAGATTTTTGAGTTTTTATCAAACACAAGATATAATTATCCAATGAAATTATCCTTAAAGAGAGATTTGCATTGATATAAGTTTCTTTGAAATCGAACCACCGAGCAAAAAGTTATGAGAAAAACACTGATAGGGGGTCAAACAATCATGAAAACCACACACTCCTTCTATTGATGCCGACTTGGGAGAATACTCCCTCCATGCTTAAACTTTATCGATGTTCCAAAGCCCATAGAGGTTGGCTAGGAGAGAGGAAATAATTCCCTTTGTGGCTTGAGAAACGAGTGGACCATGTGCACACAATGAGCGACCAAGTAAGAAACACTTTGAAGACTTTGAAAGGAAGAAAAGAACAATGGAAGGAGAGAAGACTCAAGGGAGGTAATTTGAAGTGACTTTCATTTCCAATAAAGTGATACTCCATTCAAATCAACTCAAAATACTACAAACACAAAGGAGAAGAAGAGGTTTCATCCATACAAGAGGGATCTACTCATAGAAAGAGAATGAACTAGAGAGATATGAGCTCAAGAGTCTATATAAGAGGATACCTACAAGAGGGAGAGAGGAGGCTCATGGAAGAGGCTTGATGAGACTAGAGCTACAGTAGCATGAGGCTCAATGGTGGAAGAGATATGTTGAACAAGGGAGAGGAGGGATCTTTTTATAGAGATTTTGTCACCCTCCTTCACCCACTTACAATTGTTGGCTATAGATTCCTTTCCCCATCAATCACATAAGACCGTATGTCACCATCCATGTCCTTTTTGGCTACTCTTGCCATGTGTCCCATCAAAAGATGCTCAAGGCTCTTAAAATATTGAGAAAGTTAGGAGTTTCCCCACATGGAGCCCTTAGGGACCCTCTATTTTCCATATGTACACATCCTCCTTATTCCACATAGGAATTCTATAAGGATTACTCTTGACTCCACATTCTTCCACACTCCTCCACATGCCTTCCACACGCTGGGCATGTGATCTCTCTTATATTATTGGAACATATGGACATGAGACCCGCCTCTTTATATGACTTACTCTTCCTATTTTCTAAAAACCCCATAATATACCATACACAAATAACTCTCACCTCATACCAAGGTATTTATCCACAAGGTATTTACATTGATCTATTCCACTCATCCTATCAATCACATACAATATCTTAGAAAATAGAAATAAGTGAGACATGGTAGGCTATCACTTGATACTCAAACTCTTATCAAACATAGAGAAAAAAAATACCAATGCCACATAAAATATATCAATTTCTGGCGTCACAGTATGATGGGTGGATTTGCTTTATAGTCAAATTGGAAGGTTGTTGTTTTGGGTAACATAGGAGGTCTTCAGTCCATGCTATCGGTGTGCTAGCAATATAGTAGGCCTATAGTCCTTTTGGCAATATGGACCTTGAAAAAATATATAATTTTTAAAAAAGTGGTTGGAGTAGCATACAAGGAAAGTGCTTTGCTGGGGTTGGCAAGGAATTTGTAACAGATCTAGGTAGAATCATATGATACCATAAGATAGCTCTATGAGTTGGATTTTGCCTTTGTGGTGTAGGGCATAGGTAATTTGCTCTTTTTGAAAGCCATAAAATTTTGTACTTTTTTCCTTTCTTTTGTACATATAATAAAAGACGACGTGTTTAAATTTGTTTATATACATTGTCGGCTCTTTTTGCGAGTATTAAAGTAATTCTAGGAAAGAAACTATTGATTTGTATAGGAAAAGGGTACATTTTATTAAGAAAGTTTTTACAAATATGGGACTTTACAAATAGGCCTTTAATGCATGTGATATAGAGGACTTATACATAGTGACCCCCCCAAGCAATGCCCCAAAGAGTGTGGGCTTCATGTAAAGAATGAGGGAGAGAGATAGGAGACTCAAGTTCAGCTTTCTTCACAACACACAAAAGAGAGAGGACACAAGGTTGGAGGGTGAAGCCTTTCTTCACTTTTGCACACAACAACAATACAATAGAAGGGGGAAATACCCTATATGTCAAACCTAGAATACGTGGTTCATATGTGAACCCAAACCAAAAACATACGTGGTAGTCTAACTACACCACGAGTACAACTAACATAGGCGGTGACATAAATGATAGTCATCCAGGAGATGTATCGGGGGTAGAGCTTGATATCTCAACACTCCCCCTCAAGCTCAAATCCATCTCACGTACACCAAGCAAGCTTCTAAATCTGCGAAGCTTCTCGGTACCCAATGCCTTCGTAAAAATATCAGCCACCTGCTCCTCAGTGCTGACATAGACAAGATCAATCTCACCAGCTAGAACCTTCTCTCTCACAAAGTGATAATGCACCTCAATGTGCTTCGTTCTAGCATGATAAACTGGGTTATTAGCAAGCATGATGCTGCTAATGTTGTCACAATGAATGACAACTGCTGCATGAATTGACTGTCCCATATCTGCAAGTAGCTTCCGTAACCAAGCTACCTCACATGCAGCCATTGCTGCACCCCTGTACTCAGCCTCTGTGCTCGACAAGGCAACTGTTGGCTGCTTCTTGCTGCTCCAACTGATGGCACCACTCCCAAGGGAAAACATAAAACCACTAGTAGATCTCCTGTCTGAGACACTACCAGCCCAGTCAGCATCTGTGTATCCATGTACCTGTAATGCACACCCAGCTTCATAAAACAGTCCATAATGCAATGTGGACTTCACATACCGCAGTATGCGCCTAGCCGCATCCAAATGTGGCTTCCTCGGTGCCTGCATAAACTGACTCACCAGCCCCACAGCATAGCTCAAGTCTGGTCGGGTTATAGTCATGTAAATCAAGCTACCTACTATGCGCCTGTACATAATAATATCTTCAAGAAGCTCACCTGACTCTGCATTGAGCTTCACATTCTGCTCCAATGGAACAGAGATAGGCTTACAGCCTTTCATCCCATATTTGGACAGCATGTCCAAACCGTATTGCCTTTGCAACAGCCATATCCCACTCGGGGATCTAATAACCTCAATGCCCAAGAAGTAACGCAGCTCTCCCAAATCCTTCATCTCAAATTTCTGCTTCAACAGCAGCTTCACTTCATTAATGTCTGCATCACTATCACCTGTAATAATCAAGTCATCAACATAGATGACTATAAGCACAATCCCTCTGTTTGTCCTTTTCACATAAAGTGAAAAATCTGAATTGGAAATCTGAAATCCAATAGTGACAAGATATTGCCCTATCTTGTCTGACCATGCCCTCGGCGCCTGTTTTAAGCCATACAAGGCTTTGCGCAACCTGCATACAAAATCGGGGCGTGCTTTATCCTCATAACCTTCTGGCTGCATCATATAAACCTCTTCCTGCAAGTGACCATGCAAGAAGGCATTTTTCACATCCATCTGATGCAAAGACCATCCCTTTGCAGCAGCCATAGCAATTACTGCTCTCACAGTTGCCATCCTTGCAACTGGGCTGAAAGTTTCCTCATAGTCAATTCCATATGTCTGTGCAAAACCTTTGGCAACCAATCTTGCCTTGTACCTGCTAACAGACCCATCAGCATTGTGCTTTACTTTGTAAACCCACTTGCAGCCAATAGCCTTCTTATCATGAGGCAAAGGCATCAAATCCCAAGTGTGGTTTGCATCCAAGGCAGCCATCTCTTCATCCATAGCTGCTTCCCAATTTTTATGCCCTGGTGCATCCTCAAAACATGTGGGCTCTGGCTCCTCTAGAACCTTCACCATATAAGCATAGTGATGTGCTGTATACCCATCATATCTCAGCCTGTCAACTGGATACTTAATACGAGTGGACCTCCGTACAACTGGATCAGTTGCAGGAGTCTTTAAATCATGCCTGCTTTTCCTTGCACCAGGTGTAACAACAGAAGGAATCCCAAGTTCCTCATCAAGGCTCATTTCAGAGCCACTTGACTCTCCATCAACATGAGAGCTACCAGCAGACACATCAAACACTGGAGCATGGTCCACTTTTTCTTTTCCCTTATGTGATACCTGCACAACACTATCAGGACTGCCATGTGACGATTCACTAGATCTCAATCTCCCTGTCCATGCATTAGATCCACTAGTAGAGGACTCTCTGGGTCCACTCAAGGCTTGAGATTGCTGCTCTGCATTTATTGCAGCATTCCCATTTCCTGCATCTGCATCTCCTACCATAACAGTTGGTGCATACCAGCTGCTCATTTCATCAAAAACAACATCTCTGCTCACTTGCATTTTGCGGGTGGAAGGGTTATAACAGCGATACCCTTTCTGGTGTTGAGCATATCCAATAAAGATGCATTTTTCTGCCTTTGGATCCAGCTTTGTTCTCTTCTCATCAGGAACATGAACATAAGCTATGCAACCAAATACCTTCAAGTGAGAAATATCTGGTTTTTGGCCTGTATACATTTCTTCAGGCGTCATGCCATGGACAGCTGCAATGGGGGTTCTGTTCATAATATAAACAGCAGTTGCTACTGCTTCAGCCCAAAAATAATCAGGCATGTTTTTCTCATTTAGGATCGCCCGTCCTACTTCTGCAATATGCGTGTTCTTCCTTTCTGCAACCCCATTATGCTGAGGGGTAGACCTGCATGAGTACTTCCTTTGAATTCCCTGTTCTTTCAGATATTCACAAAATTCTTCTGAAAAGTACTCTCCCCCTCCATCAGATCTTAGCACTTTAATATGCACACCTTTCTCTTTTTCAACCATGGCCTTAAAAGCCTTGAAATGGCTGAACACTTCACTTTTGTGCTTCATAAAATAAATCCACACCTTCCTAGTGTAGTCATCAATAAACGTCACATAATAATGGCATCCACCAATAGAAGCAGCTTTGGTTGTCCAAACATCTGAATGGATCACTTCCAAAGGTCTTCTGCTCACCTTAGCATTTTTGGGAAATGCATGTCTGGCCTGCTTACCCATTTGGCATGCTTCACATACCTTTTGCATTCCCTCAACTCTGAATTTAGGCAAACCTGCAACAATGTTTTTCGTTTGCATAGATTTCAGCCTTTGTATATTCACGTGCCCAATGCGCTTGTGCCATATCTCAATATCTGCAATGACACCTCTCCCATGCGCAAACATAGCAGCTTTCACCTCAGGCATATCAGCATCCAAGGTGAACATTCTTCCATTTTTGTTGCCTTTCGCAACCAAGCGGCATTTATTTTTCAAGTCCTCAACAAAGCATCCATCAGGATTAAATCTAACCTGCAGACCTTGCTCAACCATCTGGCCAACTGAAACCAGGTTCTTAGTGATTTTTGGAACATGAAGTACATCTGCCAAGTACTTTGTTTTGCCATCCTGCATAGCCAATGGCACTTTACCAACCTGCGTAATTGGGTGCGCAGTATCATCACCTGTTTCAACATAACCTGGCTTATCCAAATTTCTGACATCATGAAACCACTCACCATGACTGGTCATGTGGTTAGAGGCACCTGAATCAACATACCAAACATCATTGCAAGCTGCAGCATCTCCTGACATGGAGTTAACCATATGCTGCATCACAAAAAGGTGCTCATTTCTGTCGTCACCATGCCCACTTGATGATGCATAGTTGCTTTGCTGCAACTTTCCACTTTTGATGTCATTCTGCTTTTTATAGCATGTATTCTCCTTGTGTCCAGGCTTTCCACAATAATAGCATTCTATGCTGCTATTTACTTGCTGGTTCCTTTGCCATGAACCACGGCCTCTTTGGCTCCCCCTGCCTCTAGAACTACCACGTCCTCCTCCATAGGACTGGTTTTCCTGTTGTTGCTGTTGGTTCTGATTTCCTGCACGGCCACCAGAACGGCCTCTTCCTCTACCTCTGCCTCTACCTGTATTCGAGTAGAAAGCAGTCTCTTGAGAAGTTGAGGTGGCTGAACCACCATTCCTTTGCTCTTCACTCAGCAAGAGAGCAATAAGTTCCTGAAAATCAGGAAATGTTTCACGGACTCCAATGGATGTCCGAAATTGTGCATAATCTTTCCCAAGACCATTCAAGGTCACGGACACTAAGTCCTCATCATCAACAGGTGCTCCAATGGAGGCAAGAGAATCTGCAAGGCCTTTCACCTTCAAGGAATACTCATTTATATTCAGATTTTTCCTTTGCACATTGTGCAACTCCTGCTTTAGCTGCATCTTTCGTGCTTTGGTATTTGTGCTATACAGCTTCACCAATGTATCCCATGCCTCCTTAGGCGTCTCTACATCCTGTATATGCACAATCATAGAATCTGAAATGCTAACAGACAGCCAATACAAGCATTTTCTGGCTTTTTCATGCCATTCTTTAAAGGCCTTCAATTCAGCAGGAGTGGGAGCAGCACCCAAAACTGGTTCTGTAGTTTCACCACTGATGTAATCCCAAACTCCCTTTCCCATAAGGAAGTTTGTCATCCTGAACTTCCATGCTTGGAAGTTGTTCTTGTCAAGCTTCTCACTGACAATGGTAGACAGATTCTCAGACATTTTACAAATCACGAATTGCAACAGCAACCTGTAAACACAGCAAATGCCTCACAAGGGCAAATAGCAAAGCTTCTGCGAAAAGCCTCACAGGGGCAGATCTGCAACACTGACGAAAGTGGTATTTCACCACACAGTCACTTCCTCGTGACGATTTTGCATCAACAGGCAACAGGCATGAATCTGCAACTCCCAATATCTCTGCACATAGGCATATAATGCAATTTCTGTGGCACCTTTTCCACCGACTAGCCGCGCGGTGGTCGCACAGCAAAAACAGGGCCTTTTTCTGAGTGCCCGCGAAGAACTTCCGCCTTCAAAACGGGCCCCGAAACGGCCTCAAATCAGAAAAATAAAGGTTTTGCACAGACATATGGAATTGACTATGAGGAAACTTTCAGCCCAGTTGCAAGGATGGCAACTGTGAGAGCAGTAATTGCTATGGCTGCTGCAAAGGGATGGTCTTTGCATCAGATGGATGTGAAAAATGCCTTCTTGCATGGTGACTTGCAGGAAGAGGTTTATATGATGCAGCCAGAAGGTTACGAGGATAAAGCACACCCCGATTTTGTATACTGCGCTCTCGCTGCACCGCGAAGGGCCTGTCAATCTGAATCAGTGCACTCCTGCACTTCTAGCTGTGCTACCTGCAGAGATTTGCTCCCAAACTCGAGATAGGAAAGCAACACTGGTCCTCTTACCAGGACACCACAAACTTGGCTTGCTTTCTTGAGCTCCTTACCACGAACAAGGCTCTGATACCATGTAAAGAATGAGGGAGAGAGATAGGAGACTCAAGTTCAGCTTTCTTCACAACACACAAAAGAGAGAGGACACAAGGTTGGAGGGTGAAGCCTTTCTTCACTTTTGCACACAACAACAATACAATAGAAGGGGGAAATACCCTATATGTCAAACCTAGAATACGTGGTTCATATGTGAACCCAAACCAAAAACATACGTGGTAGTCTAACTACACCACGAGTACAACTAACATAGGCGGTAACATAAATGATAGTCATGCAGGAGATGTATGGGGGGTAGAGCTTGATATCTCAACACTTCATTCCATTATGGGGTATTTATACAAGTTGGAGAGCTTCTCTCTTTGCATGTAGGAATTGTAAGACATTCTCTCTCTACATGTTGAACTTGCATATAGAAGTTGCATGTAGGAGTTGCAAGTTGCATGTAGAACTCGCATGTTGCATGTTGCATGTAGAACTCGTATGTAGAACATGCATGTAGGAATCACATGTAGGACTTGCATGTAGAACATGTTGAGATATTGAGCTCTACTTGTGATATGCTAGGGTGACCGTTGTGCATTTATGTCACCGACTTATTAGGTGCAGATGCAGTTGGTACACTGCCCATGAATAATAGCTGGATAATAGCTATCTTTATGTATTCTAGTTAGTGGCTCAGTTAGTATGCTTTCCTTTTTTTTCGAGTTTGGGAGCAAATATCTACAGGTAGCACAGCCAGAAAGTGCAAGAGTGCATTATCTCAGATTGGGATGCCCTTCGCGGTGTGGTGAGAGGGCAATATATGCTACCGGAGTGGGCAAAGCCCTTCGTGAAATTATTTTTTTGATTCGAGGTCATTTCGAGGACCTTTTTGGTGGTGGAAGTTTTTCGCTAGCACTCAGAAAAGTGCCCTATATTTTGCTCTGCAGCCACTGTTCTGCAGGTCGGTCAAAAGTTATTGCAGAAATTATATCGTATGCCTATGCACATAGATATTGGGAGTGATAGAATCATTCTTATTGCCTGTTGATGCATAATCGTCACTAGGAAGTGACTGTGTGGTCAAATACCACTTTTGTCAGCTTTGCAGATTTGCCCTTGTGAGGCAGAAGTTGTGTTTCTTTTGCAGTGATAGAATATTTTGCAGTGTTCTATAATGGTGTCTGATGCTCTTTCACAGATTGTCACTGAAAATCTTGACAAGAACAACTTCCAAGCATGAAAGTTTAGAATGACGAATTTCCTTAAGGGAAAAGGCTATTAGGAGTTCATTACTGGAGCTGAACAAGAACCAGTTATTCCTAATGTTCCCAATCAACAGGAGTTGTAGGCATTTAAAGGATGGCATGAGAGAGTTAGAGAAGTTATGTACTGGCTGTCTATCAGTATTTCAGATTCTATGTTTGTGCATATTCAAGATGCAAGCACGCTAAAGGAGGCGTAGGATACTTTGACAAAAATGTATAGCACAAATACACAAGCCAGGAAAATGCAGCTCAAGCAGGAGTTGCATAATGTGCAGAGAGAAAATATGAGCATCAATGACTACCACATGAAGGTGAAGAAGATTGTGGATGCACTTGCTTCTATTGGGTCACCAGTGGAAGATGATGATTTAGTTTCTGTGACCTTGAATGGTCTAGGAAAGGATTATGCACAATTCTGGACATCCATTGCCATCCATGAGAATTTTCTTGATTTTGAGGAGTTGATTGCTCTTCTAATTTCTAAAGAGCAGAGAAATGGTGGTGCATCTTCTTCAGAAGGAACTTCAAAAGAAGCTGTCTTCTACTCAAATGCTAGAAGAGGTAGAGGGAGAGGTAGAGCAGGCCAATTTGGAGGCCGTGTCAGAAATCAAAATATGTAGCAAATTCAAGAAAACCAATCCTATGGAGGAGGACATGGTAACTTTAGACGCAGGGGGAGCCAAAGAGGTTGTGGTGGATGGCAGAGAGGCCAAAATGCAAACAACAATGATGAATGCTACTACTGTGGTAAAATGGGTCATATGGTTAAAGACTGCTATAAAAAGCATAATGACATCATGATTGGAAAATTGCAGCAAGGCAATTATGCATCCTCGAGTAGACAAGGTGATGATAGAAATGAGCATACATTTATGATGTAGCACATGACCAATTCTGTGACATGTGCAAAAGAAAGCAATGATGTGTGGTATGTTGACTCAGGTGCGTCAAACCACATGACGGGTCATGCAGAATGGATCCAAGATGCAAGGAAAATGGAAAGACCAAGATTTGTGGAGATTGGTGATGATACTGCACATCCTATTGTGCAGATTGGTAAAATTCCTTTGTCTATGTAGGATGGGAAAAAGAAATACCTGTCTGATGTATTTCATGTCCCGAATATCACCAAGAACCTGGTTTCTATTGGTCAAATGGTTGAGCAGGGATTGCAGGTCAGATTTAATCCTCATGGATGCTTTGTTGAGGATATGAAAAATAAAGGTCGCTTGATAGCAAAAGGGAAGAAGAAGGGCAGGATGTTTATGTTGGATGCAGACATGCCTGAATTGAGTGCAACAATGTTTGAACATGGGACCAGTGTAGTTGCAAATATTGATATTTGGCATAAATGCATTGGTCATGTTCATGGATGGCGACTTAAATTAATGCAGGCCCAAAATATTGTTGCAGGATTGCCTAAAGCTTAAGTTTGCAGAAATGCATAAGGTATGTAAAGCCTGTCAATTTGGAAAACAGGCAAGGAAACCATTTCCTAGACATGTTCAAGAGAGTAAGAGGCCATTGGAATTAATTCACTTTGATGTGTGGACTACTAAAGCTGCATCTATTGGAGGTTGTCATTATTTTGTCACTTTTATTGATGACTACAGCAGAAAAGTTTGGGTGTATTTTATGAAAAAGAAAAGTGAAGTGTTTGGGCATTTCAAAGCTTTTAAAGCTATGGTTGAAAAAGAAACAGGCCTACAAATAAAATGCCTAAGGTCAGAGTGAGGGGGAGAGTGCCTCTCAAATGAGTTTGCAAGTTTGCTACAGGAGCATTGCATAAAGTAGCAATATTCATGCAGTCATACCCCATAGCAAAATGGACTTGGAGAAAGGAAAAAATGGCATGTTGGAGAGGTATCTCATGACATGCTCAATGAAAAAGACTTGCCATATTATTATTGGGATGAAGCAGTTGCTATAGTAGTCTACATAATGAGCAAGACTCCCACTACAACAATCCATGGCATGACACCATAGGAGAGGTATACTGGTAGGAAACCAGATATTTCTCATTTGAAAGTTTTTGGTTGCTTTGCCTATGTTCATGTGCCAGATGACTTGAGATCCAAGTTGGATCGAAAAGCTGAGAAGTGCATCTTTATTGGTTATTCTCTGCAGCAGAAAGGGTATAGATGCTATAACCCTTCTACTCGTAAGTTTATAGTGAGTAGAGGTGTTGTTTTTTATCAGATGAGCAGTGGGTATAAACTAGTAAATGTGATTGATGATGTAGATGCACAAAATGGTAATGCAGCACAGAATTCACAGTAGCAATCACAAAATATTAGTGGACCTGTAGTGTCCTCTAGCAATGGTTCACATACTTCGCCATGGATAGGAAGATTGAGATTAGGAGGATCTCCTCAAAGCAATGCAGATAGTGGTGTGCAAGTATCACAAGTATCACGAAAAGGAAAAGACAAAGTAGATCAGCCCACGGTTGATGTGAATGCAGGTCTCTCTTATGTGGATGGTGAATCGTGTGGCTCAAAACAGAGCCTTGATGATGAGTTGGGTATTCCTTCTGTTGTTACACCTGGAGTAAGGAAGACAAGGGATGTTTTGAGAGCACCTGGTAGTGAGCCTATTTTGCACAGGTCTACCAGAGCTAGGTATCCTATGGATAGGCAGAAATATGATGGATTTACAGCTATTCACTATGCTTATATGGTCAAAGTGATACATGAACCAGAACCCACTTCTTTTGAGCAAGCCATGGGAAAAGAAAAATGGGAGAAAGCCATGGATGAAGAAATGGATGCCTTGGAAGCCAATGCTACATGGGAATTGGTGCCTTTGCCTAAAGACAAGAATGTGATTGGTTGCATGTGGGTTTATAAGATGAAGCACAATGTAGATGGTTCTATGAACAACAGATACAAGGCAAGATTGGTATGCACAGACATATGGCATTGATTATGAAGAAACATTTAGTCTGGTTGCAAGGATGGAATCTGTAAGAGCAGTCATTGCTATGGCTACATCAAAGGGATGGTCTTTACATCAGATGGATGTAGAGAATGCTTTCTTGCATGGTGATTTGCAAGAAGAGGTCTATATGGAGCAACCACCAGGTTATGTTCATGCTCTTCATCCTGAGTTTGTTTGCAAGTTGAAGAAAGCCAAGTGTATGGCTTGAAGCAAGCACCCAGAGCATGGTTTGACAAGATAGGACAATATGTTGTCACTATTGGCTTTCAGATTTCCAAGGCAGATTTCTCACTTTATGTGAGAAAAATAGAGAAAGGCATTACGCTGCTTGTCATTTATGTTGATGATTTGATCATCACAGGTGATAGTGATGAAAATATCCTTCATGTGAAAATGCTATTGAAGCAGAAGTTTGAGATGAAGGATTTGGGAGAGCTGCATTACTTCTTGGGAATTGAGGTGATTAGATCCACAAGTGGGATATGGCTCTTGCAGAGGCAGTATGGATTGGACATGCTAGCCAAATATGGGATGATAGGCTGTAAGCTATTTCAGTTCCTTTGGAGCAGAATGTGAAGTTAAGCACAGATGCAGGTGAGCTTCTGGAAGACCCTACTATGTATAGACACATAGTAGGAAGTTTGATTTATATGACTATTACCAAGATAGATTTGAGTTATGTTGTTGTTGGGTTGGTAAGTCAGTTTATGCAGGCTCCAAGGAAACTGCATTTGGATGCGGCTAGATGCATACTAAGGTATGTGAAGTTCACATTGCAGTATGGACTATTTTATAAGACTGGGGTTCAGATATATTTGCATGGATACATTGATGCTGATTGGGCTGGTAGTATTTCTAATAGACGATCTACAAGTGGATATATGTTATCTTTTGGGAGTGCTGCAGTCACTTGGAGCAACAAGAAATAGCCTACAGTTGCCTTGTCGATTAAAGAGGCTAAGTACAGGGGTGCAGCAATGGCTGCATGTGAGGTAGCTTGGTTGCATGGGCTACTTTATGATATGCATCAGTCTATAGATGGGCTTGTTGTCATTTATTGTGACAACATGAGCAGTATATAGATGCATCAGTCTACAGATGGGCCAGTCGTCATTTATTGTGACAACATGAGCAGTATACACTTGGCAAATAACCTAGTCGATCATGCTAGAACAAAGCACATTGAGGTGCATTATCACTATGTGTAGGAGAAGGTTCTAGTAGGTTTTATTGATCTAGTTTATGTCAGCATAGAGGATCAGGTAGCTGACATATTCACGAAGGCATTGGGTGTAGAGAAGCTACACAAGTTCAAAGACCTACTTGGTATGTAGGAATTGGGATTGAGCTCGAGGGGAAGTGTTGAGATATCAAGCTCTACTCGTGATATGCTAGGGTGACGGTTGTGCATTTATGTCACCGACTTGTTAGCTGTAGATGCAGTTGGTATACACCACCCAACTATAATTATAGCTGGATGACAGCTATCTTTATGTATTCTAGTTAGTGGCCGAGTAGTATGCCACCTTAGTTAGCTGAGTTTGGTTTGAGACTCACATATAGGGTTCACCTATTCTTTTGTACTTAGAGTTATTTTGGCTTACACAACTAAGAAGAGGAAAATTGTTTTTAGCCTCCACCTTTGTGTATATTCCCCCATTGTGTCTATGAGAAAGTTGCAAGTGAGACTCCTTTCTTCTCTCCCACTCTCTTCATAGAACATGCATGTAGGAGTTGCATGTAGAACTTGCATGTTAAGGATTCCTAAGAGAGATTATTCCTAGTCTTATTCAAGTACAAGGAGAGCTCTGCTGCTACTCGACACACATATTTTGTACTGCCTAAGTCCATGTTGGCACAGAGACAACATACTCTCGGATCCATTTTATTACCCTTCCTCGGGTTATGGCTTATTGTGATCATGGAGCTGGGATACCATACGTGAAATCGAGTGGTTGTGGAACTTGTATTGTGCCACTCGATCCTACTATAAAGTCTTGGCACCATACAATTTTTGCTCAGTTTCCAAGTAGCCTGTATCCACCATTTGTTCAAATAGAGATATGCGGCATGCTTCTAGAAAGATGACTCTTCGATGGAGTTGGCTTGTAATTTGAGCATATGTTTTGTAGAAGATAGCACTTTGGTGAAGGAAGCGGTCAATGTTGCTGTGCATTATTTTCTCATGCTGTTGAAGTGCTCGAATCAGTGTGCCTTGGATATTCCATTCTCTGGGGCTTATCCAGTCTTCACTAACTTGATGCTAACAAAGGTTGGTAGGGAGGTTGTCCAGGGTCCATCCACCTCGAGTTTTCATATCACGATATTTGCTCCAAAATTCCTTGATGGGGTTACTAGGAAGTGGTATCACACCAAAATCATACCCATCATTGGAATTTGGCATGGGAGTGCGAATTGGATTATGCGGATCCTAATATTGAAAATCAAATACTATGTCATTTTCTATTGATGGTAGCACAAGTAGTGTCAGAGGTGATGATGGGGCACGGAGAGAATCTGGGGACATGGGGGAGAAATATGGAATAGTTCTAGTTGTGGAAGGGGGAGAAATGCAAGGAAGCATGGACACTTGAGTCAATTGCTTGGAATACCAAAGTAGAACTCAAACAAATGCCCCAAAGAGTGTGGGCTTCATTGCATTATGGGGTAATTATACAAGTTGGAGAGCTTCTCTCTCTACATGTAGGAATTGTAAGACATTCTCTCTCTACATGTAGAACTTGCATATAGAAGTTGCATGTAGGAGTTGCATGTTGTATGTAGAACTCGCACGTTGCATGTTGCATGTAGGAGTTGCATGTAGAACTCGTACGTAGAACCTGCATGTAGGAATCGCATGTAGGACTTGCACATAGAACATGCATGTAGTAGTTACAAGTAAAACTTGCATGTTGAGGATTCCTAAGAGAGATTATTCCTAGCCTTATGCAACACAAGCAGAGTTTTGACGCTACTGTACACATGCATTCTGTACTACCTAATTCCATGTTGGCCAGAGACAACATACATACATACATACATATATATATATATATACACACATGTATGTATGTATGTATACATACATCCATATACATATATATGTATATATATATATTTATTTATATACTCACACGCATTCACATAGCAAGGGAGATTGATTTAGAGCTATAGATATACTGCAAATTGGATAGAAAACTTGTGTATTATCGAGGTGTTGATTTGTAGAAGATTGCAGATAGGATTCTGAAAGTGCATGGACCAAGCTCTCCTATGGACCCTAATCTACTCTAATGACCATACTAAGGTCTTACTAGTTGAAGAAACTTTCAAATTTGGCAGTGTCTAATTGGATACAATCATTCTGACTTAATAAGCACGTAGAGCTCAAAAAGACGATCACTTTTCCTTCATGGAGCGTGTGCGAATTCTTCCTGGATTGGAAAGTACGACTTGTCGAAGTTTTATGAAGAAGTGGACCTTAATGATGTGGCACAAGCTATTCACATGCAGCATACAAAGTGTGCCTAGCAGGGGCTATTTGCTTAGGTGGCATTGAGTTGACTGAACCCTTGACCTAACCTAGCTTGACTAGTGAGTTTAACTTAACCAGTCATACTCAACCAAGGTAAAAACTGAACCATGGTTAGTAAACCATGGTTAGTTATGATCTTGCCACATGTCAATTGTGGAGAACCTTAGGAGACCTTGTAGAAAAATTCTCAGCAGAGAGGTGTGGGAGGAGCGAGGATGGCATCACGACTCTCCTTCTTTGTGTCTTGTAGTTGCTACGTGGTGGGGAGTCTCATTGTTGATGGAGGTGTAATGCTTTGGAGATGCTCATCGATGGCTTTAGCCATTAATGCTTTGCGTCAATAGGCTAATGCATCAGGCATGTTGTAGTCTGTTGTTGTAGTCGAAGCCCATAGCCATTCACCGCACCCTCGACAGTAGCAACCGCTTCAACTAAGGAGTAGCCGATGAAAAAGCTATTGGAGAGCTGCTACTGGTCTCTTATAAGAGTGCCAATTCACACAGGGGTGAGGGGGTTGATGAAGCACTTGGAGGCTGGAGTCAGCTAAAGCTACTGGTTGGTGCTCATGAAGGAGCCCATGAGAAGGCTATGTGTCGACTTCTCTATACATTTGTGTAGGCTGTGAGGAGGCGTCGCTGGATGTAGGTGCTGGCAGCCATGTGTTGTAGAGTTGGGTCTCTAAGAGATGGGAGCACATGGGTTGTTGGAGCTTTTGGCGATGGCAGGCTATAAAGAAGGGCCATTGAAAGATACGTTGCATGTAAGTTGTAGAGCCGACTCTACAATCATGGAATTGGTAACCTCTACAAAGGAGTTCGTTTTGCAAGGCAGAGAAGGCGTGGCATTGCTTTATGAATGTCTTGGCCATCATAGTTGGGTGGAGCTCCTTGCCTTCCATGACAGCTGTGGTCGTTGGTACTATTGGGAGACCTGGATGCGTGCAGCTTCTTTGTGACCAATCAAATGAATGAATGCCTCTCAATCTAAAATCTACATCTAATCTAGGAGATCTAGGACCTAAGCTCTGATACCATGTGAAAGTGCATGGACCGAGCTCTCCTATGGACCCTAATCTACTCTAATGACAACACTAATCTAAGGTGGATGAATCCTAAGAGTGATCATGATCTATAACTCAAGTCAATTAGGTTCCAAGATAGATTAGCTTGGAATCATAAAGAGAATCTTGAGATAGTGCAAAGTGCTTGATTGATATTGCTTCAAATGAACCTCCCTTTTATAGGAGTGGGTACTTATGCCCATATGCATGCTCACATGTGGGATATCTCCTCGCCATGTGGCAGCTTGCCCTTTGCTCTACATGTGCTCATGGCACCACAACTCTCAACAAGGATGTGCAATGAAGGGTTAGAATGACGTCCCTACTTACAAATGAATCCTAGCTTGAAATTCTTCTTGAAAAAAATTTGAGGCATCTTACCAATGACAGGAGTGGGTTTCAAGCAACTCTACACAAAACATGCATTAAAGTTTTAGGAAGAAATCCCTATTTTTTACACAGAGTACTAGACTACATTAGTTTGACTCAAATAATCATAGAAGTAGGGTAGAGGCTATCATGCTACCTTAAAGAATAAAACTCCTACTTATCTATGGTCCACGATGCCCTTGAGCTTAACGAATTTGGCAAATAAAATAACCGTTTATGTAACCCCCTGCCTCTCTCCCTCGATCCTTGGTGGAAGAATTTTGTCTGAGTGACCAAACATTCGTTAAGAATGGCACATGGTGGTTGGATAGACAAATTTTTACTATGGGGCTAAAGTGTTATATAGTACCCAATGTGATAGTGGACTAAAGACACTTGGATGTAAGTTGTGTAGTAATACCAAAGTCCATTGATGAAGTCTCTATGGACACATATGTAAAACAAGGTATACATGTGTGTATCCAAGTTATGGAAATTGGATCACATCCTCTCTCTCTCTCTCTCTCTCTCATGCTTACGCTCACACACATAGAGTTTGCCACATCTATGTAATATCAAGTAATGATATAATGTATTTTCATATAGAAGAAGATAGCTCCAAGTGTGGACACATTGGAGAAGTTATGTTCTATTTTAGTTTCCATTACTTGTTCTTCATAAATTAAATCCTTTTAGTGAGGATGATTTTTTAACAAAATTGTTCATCACATAATAATACAACTGACTATTCATGATGATGTAGATCAAGTTTATTTTTGGGGAAACTTTGGGAGTTTCTAGTATCAATGACTAAAAGAATTAATTAAGTACTTGTAGCATCATAAAGAATCATGTTGGAAGTTGCCTATGGTAGGGGTGGTCATGTGGAGGAGTGCATATTCCACATCTTCTATCTTGATAGGATTCACTACTACACACGGATCTTATTGCGATGTTTATGTACCGACGTTTAGTGCCCGCGTAGCGTTAATTGTCGGTATGAAAAGCGGGTTCCGGAAAGCATCGCTATATAGCGACGCTTGCCAAAAGTCGCTATATAGCGACTTTTATAAAGGTCGCTATATAGCAACTTTTATAAAGGTCGCTATATAGTGACTTTTAAGTGTCGCTATATAGAGACACTTATATACTATTTATAGCAACGTTTTCCAGAGAGGTTTTTTTTTCCATACAGGCCTTAAAAGTTAGTTTTTTCCAATGAATTTTTTTTTAAATTTTCATACATGTTTGATCTCATAGAGAATAAAAAAATGAGATCATGTACATCAAGCCTTTGAAGCTCATACATTCATGTCCAAGTTTGAGATGAAAAAAATCAATTAAGAGCATTTACATCAATTGTTTCATCTTGAGCCAAGTTTAAGGTGCCAAACAAGTCTATCTCCAACTCTATACCGAGTTGATCTCCTATATCATCATCGTACTCTAGCATCGTACGTTCACCTAAAAGTATTTGATCATCTTCTTCAATAAAGTGTGGTGATTCTTGATGATCGTTGTCTTCTTCCTCAATATCATGATCTCCATCTTCCTCCCATGCAATGTCATTATGCGCATCTTCCTCTTGGCTCATATGGTGATCTACATCTTCTTCGCTAGATTCATCAATTGGATCCGGCATTAGTAGTGGCATCTCCATATCCACATCTCTATCTTCAAAAATTTGCTTACTTTGTGGTGCAACTTGGATCACATACCACCATCTTGGATCAGAACGATCCGGATGAAAAACCACCTATATTGAAGATGGGTGCCAAATGTCGTCAATTATATATACAAAATTATGCTCAAGTACATGTATCAATGGATCTTTAAAAACAAAAGCTTTGATTAATTAAATAATTAGTATGCACCTGCTCATAGTGCTCGGGAAGAACAAAAGTATCACTTTCATCGGTCCAATGTTTAGTGGAGTCTATTGCAAAGAAGCCACTACTATCTTTTCTCACTGTCGCATGGGGACCGTTGTAAATAGTTCTAAACCATTTTAGATCAAGAATGAAAATACTAAATCTTCTGAAATCAACTTCATAGATGTCGCGTATGGTTCCACAATAATCCAACTGTGAGGAGAGAAGATTGGTATCCGAAGCACTTGCTCGGCTATCTTGTGTGAAGTTAGCCATGACTCCACAATTATACGTGACTCTTTTTGAATCGATGCGTTCCACGCAAAAATGTCGTCCATATGACCATAATGCATTGTACTTTTTGTACTATAAAAGAGTATCATTAAAACAATGAAGATGCATCTATTTTATAGCATATATTGCCACAAATAATTACTTAATTACGTCAAGAGGTAAGAAACTTACATGCACCATACATCCAGATGATAACTCTGGCTCACACTCGTTTATTGTCTCTCCATCACGTTCAGCTTTACGTAGAGCTAGTTGTAGCTAATCAAGTGACATGTGAGTAGGGGGAAGAGCCAGATCCTGTGGATATGGTTGTGATTGCCTGTACATTACTCTGAATCTCGTCCTTGCATTTATTCTTTCTGCTTTGGCCACTTCATATCTCTCAATCCACTTTTGCATCTCAGGGCTATTGAGGATACAAAACTTATTGAATTTCTCCATTTGCTCTTCCCTCATCTTTCTTTCAATCCCTTTTCCTTGGGGAACCTCGCCAACGATGCAGTCATCATCCTTGTTATGCCAAGCTTGCGGCATATCGGGATCCGTGGATGCAAGAAACTCTGTGATATATACTAATGACTCTTGCACAAGCCATCCCTCTTCCATGCTTGCTTCTGGTCTTGCTCTTTGTCTTACAAATCACTTTAAATTTTTCATAAACCGCTCGAGAAAAAACATCCATCGACTATGAACGGTACCTGCTATAGCCACCTCATCAATTATGTGCACAAGCAAGTGGACTTGAGTTGTCATAATGCTCGAGGGAAAGTGCTTCTCAAGCAAGCATACGGCTTCGATGGATTCCACCCTAGCCTTCTCGATGCTTGATATGGAGATCTCTTTTTGAGATATCCACCTATTTCACATGTCCATGTAAGATATTTTCATAATCAGTCTACAGATTAATCAGCTTAAATTGAACAAAATACATTCAATGCGATTTGATAGTAAGCATACCTCACAATACCACAGATCTTGAATATAGCAATTCTAACATCTTCTTGTAAGCACCCTTTTATTGTAATTGGGAGGATGAACTATCAAAGCAACAAAGAAGTCATGTCAACAATATAACATAATAATAATTACGCTAACACATCACGATTATCGGTACACTAATTCTACTTAGAATACCTATAAGACCTTGTGTCAATCATGCGACTTGAGCCCACTAAGCTTATTGTCCTTTGCAAATGCTCCTTTCAAGCAACGCATGTACCCTGTCGGTGTTTGAAAAGAGGCAGTGTCTGCCTTGACCACTGCCTCCTCCCTCGTAGAGAGGATCCACGTTGCTTTCGAGAGGATAACTTTTCCCGAAGCATGCACTTGGGGCCACAAACGAGACATCCTATTCATAGCACGCAAGTCTTCTCACACTCCTCTCGAGTCTTTGGAACCAACCAAGTGTGCTCAAATAGTAGCCCCCACATTCTTGAAGATATGCATGGGATCCAAGAGATTATTGATTTGTAACTGACCCCAATAAGGAAGCTCGTGAAAGATTGATAGCCTCTTCATACCAAGAGGATGTTCCTCTCCATTCACCATCCAAGCTTGAATCCAGCCACTTGCCTTCAAATATGATGGTGGTGGATCAAGCTGACCTCCACGTGCGAGATGGTCAAGCGGAAGGTATCGAGCATGACCTTCATAAACATTTTTCCTTGTTTGTAGCGTGCAAGCGATTTTAGAGCCGGTCCATAAACAAGACAAGCATGGTACCCACTTGTAACAAGTCTTGCACGCGTGCATGAATGTGTTAGTACAAGACATGCGTGCGAAAGAGGGTCATAAAAGCATAATCCCTCGTGATACATGTAACGACACAACCACGTACCTGCGGACTCTCCATATCCTGGGTAGTCATGCATGGTCCACATCAAGATACCCCTGACCAAAATATCATTGGTATGTCTAGGAGCTCAAAAAATATCAAAGACCTGCACTCCTCTCCATAATATCTGTAACTCCTCTATCAAAGGTGCCATGTACACGTCCATATTTTTTGACTTGTACTTTCCTGGCACAAGTAGTGCAAGCATGAGGTGTCCCTTTTTCATTGTTAGCCATGGTGGGATATTGTAATTCACCATGACTATGGGCCATGTCGACCAAGATGTCGAGCGTAACCCGAAGGATTCACACCGTCCATGGCAAGCCCAAGATGTAAGTTGCGTGGCTCCCTCGCAAAGTCTGGCCACTGGTTATCTATGTGCTTCCAAGTTGCACAATCTGCGGGAATCCTCAACGTGTCATCAATGGACCGATGAAATGCATGCCATGTCATCAACTCCGCTATGGATTTGCATCAGAACATGTGTTGTATTCTTGCAATCATGGGAAAGTGTCTCAAGACCTTTACCGGTATCTGCTCACCCTACAAGTCATCTCTATATCGTTGTTCCCAGCCAAATCTCCATGCTCACGATGAAAGAGAATACAATCATTACGGCAAGCATGGATGGTATCATAATCCATACCCACTGTTGTTAGCATCTTTTTCGCTTCATCTCTTGATGCGGGAATGGTATTTGGTGCAGGCAACATCTTCTGGAGCAACCTATGACAATTCAAACATACATAGGCTTTGAACAATGATGATTTAGTATACACTATCTAAATGATGATTCTCAAAACAAACAATATCCAAATAATGAGTCAAATTAATGCAAGAGCTAACCTCATTACAACCGAGACACTTGTATCCGACCAGCCATACTTTACTTGTAGATTCAAGATTGAGAGACAAGCACGTAGTTTAGACATCCTAGCACCCTCGTACAATTGTGTTGATTGCAACTCTCGCATTTTGACCTGAGACTCTGACATCACGTGTACATGGGATGTAGAAAGTGGAGGACAAGAGGAAGAAGAGGGAAAGGAAAGAGGGAAAGGAGGAAGAAGAGGGAAAAGAGGAAGTGGACGAGAAGAGGAAGAAGAGGGAAAGGAAAGAGGAAGAAGAGGGAGAGAAGAGGAAGAAGAGAGAAAGAAGAGAGAAAGAAGAGGGAAAGGAGAGGGGAAAAGAGGAGAAGAGAGAAGAAGAGGGAAAGGAGAAAGAGGAAAAAAAGAGGGGAAAAGAGGAGAAGAGAGAAGAAGCGGGAAAGGAAAGAGGGAAAAGAGAGTTTGGAAAAGAGAAGAAGAGGGAAAGAAGCATAAGCATGAGCATATATCTCCTTCTCTTATGCTCATGCTTATGCTTATGCATAAGAGGAGTCTTATGCATAAGCATAAGAGACGGAGACATATGCTCATGCTTAACTTATGCTTATGCATGAGCATAAGAACATGAGCATGAAAGAGGGAAAAAGAGGGGGAAAAGAGGAGAAGAGAGAAGAAGAGGGAAAGGAGAAAGAGAAAGAGCATATGTCTTCTTATCTTATGCTCGTGCTTATGCTTATGCATGAGCATAAGAGAAGGGGGAAAGAAAGAATAAGAGGGAAAGGAAAGAGGAAAAAGAGGGGGAAAAGAGGAGAAGAGAGAAGAAGAGGGAAAGGAGAAAGAGAAAGAGCATATCTCTTCTTATCTTATGCTCATGCTTATGCTTATGCATGAGCATAAGAGAAGGGGGAAAGAGAGAAAAAGAGGGAAAGGAAAGAGGGAAAAAGAGGGAAAGAAAGAGAGAAGAACAAGGAAAGGAAGGAGAGATTGGAAAAGAGAAAAGAGGGAGAGAAAGAGAGAAGAAGAGGGAAAGAAAAAAGAGGAAAAAAGCTCAATGCTCATGCTTATGCATGAGCATATGTCTACTTCTATTATGCTCATGCATTTCTCTATTCTTTCTCTCTTCTTCCTCTTCTCTCCCTCTTCTTCCTCTTCTTCCTCTTCCTTTCCCTCTTCTTCCTCTTCTTTCTCTCTTTCCTTTCCCTCTTCTTCCTCTTCTCCTCCCCCTTCTCTTTTCCCTCTTCTCTCCCTCTTCTTCAGATTCCTCTTCCTCTTCTTCCTCCTCTTCTTCCTCTTCTCTCCCTCTTTGCCTATTCCTATGCCTATGCCTATGCTTATGTTTGTTTTTTTGTTTTTTGTTTTCGTGTTTGTGTCTATGTTAGACATGGGATCACGTCGCTCATCCGACGAGTACGGACAACCTCGCAGGAGGAGAGCTCACGATCTATATGCTCTATAGGACTTTGATTCCTCTCAGGCGACTACCTCGAGGACTACCCCTGGTCCGACTCCTCTCGGACCTAGCACTACGACTACCCCTGACTCCTCTTCCATGTAGCACTGCGACTACCCCTCAGGGAACTGCTTTACTAGCCACGCATGGCTTTGTTGGGAGTCCCGACGAGTTTGTAGCGCAGATGAGCGATGAGGAGGCAACAAGATTCTTCTCTCTGCTATCTCAGAGGACCTCAGCAATTCCCTCCCCTACACTGACGGCTAGACGTACTACCTAGTCATCCCCTCGTGCCCCTTCAACCGAGGGGTCATCACCTGTGCATGCCTCTCGTAAGGGAAGGAAGAGTAGGAAGGGTAGCTTATGTTGTGCTGACTCAGGGATGTAGACGAGTCAGCACACTCACGTTCCTACAGATCTCCACTTGGTCTGGAGACACAGTATCAGTCAGGTCCCTTGCCCTCTCCTACTCCCACTGCTACTCCTCGCTCCGGAAGCGCTCGCACAGCTTCCACTCCTGACTCTGCTACCATCATTTTTCGTTACTCGTCAGGGAATCTCTCCTATCAAATCAGAGCTACCGGAGAGATAATAGAAGATAGAAAGGGCAAAGAAGTGATGGCCACCATGAGGCGGTTAATGAGCCATCACTTCAAGAGCGGCATTGCTACCGATTGGCGGTATCAAGATGACCAAAAGAAGCAGGCGGTCATTGATGAATCAAAACAAAAATACCCTAACCTTCCAAATTGGGAGTTTAATGAGAATTATATGCGAGAGTGCATGGGTTTGGTCTTGAAGCATCGTAGATCAACCTTACGTACTTCCATCACAAAGGTGTTGGCTAAACCCAGCTGGGCAGACAAAGTTGATTGGAGGTTCTTCAAGAAGCAGAATAGGGACAATCCTGAATTGTTCGAGGATCAGAGGAGGGCTACAAAGAGACGACTGGACGTCGTAGGTACTTTGCACTTTGGTGTAGGCGGACGGTTGGCGTTCGAGGCAACTGTGGTAAGTCTACTTCTTCTCATTTAATATATTGTTCTATTTGTTTTACTACATATTACATGCACTTTAGCTAACTCTAACTCTTGTAAATTGGATCCACAGCAAGCTGCAATGGGTTGCCTTCCTACAGATGTAGAGACGCGACGCGCATTTCGAATAGGAACAAAGCCGTGGTTTATTGAGCAAGAGGCAATGGGAGTGACGATCGATTGGACTAAGGTGGTTGCTCGCACGGTATAAGTCTACTCCTACTTGTAATCTCACTTTTTAAATTGTTTTATTCTTTAAGTTCCAATCTAATTTTCGATTTATATGGTTCACTCTTAGGGTCAAAGCTCAAGCATCCCATCATCGGAGGCGAGTGATCACTAGGGCCAGGGATCAGACGCACGTGACGAGGATCAGGGAGAAGGTGCAGCTCACGAGGACCAAGGAACAGGCCAACAAAACGAGGACGATTCGGATTCGGAGGAGTAGTAGTAGTAGTGGTAGTAGCAGTTTGCATTTTCTTCGCCCTGTATGTCATTTAGTATATCTGCTCATTTGAGCAATTTTGTATCGTCCTTTCGAAAGGATAATTTTGTAACAAACAATGTTGTATATGTTCGACATGTATATGCTTTTGTTGCTCAATCATTTCATTTGAGCGATTTTGTATCACCCTTTTCGCAAGGGAAATTTTGTTATAAAAAAACTTTGTTTTGTAGTTACTAAAAAAAAAAAAGGATTAGTGGGGCTAAACAGGGCCATAGCAAGCCCTGTTTCGCCCCACTAATCCTTTTTTTTTTAGTTCTATTAATCGTCGCTATATAGCGACGTTTACCAGTGTCGCTATATAGCGGCGATTAACAGTGTCGCTATATAGCGACGTTTATCATCGTCGTTATATAGCGACGCTTTATAGCGGCAGTTCTTTTCTGACGCTTTTAGCGACTTTTATAGCGACGTTTGCACCCGTGAAAAAAAAAAATTAATGTAAAAAATGTCGGTATTTTCATCGAAAAATGGCCTATGCCTTGTAGTGATTTTTCCTTGATGGACTTTAAAATAACTCGCTTGGCACATAATGTGATTGTGAGATGAAGATCAATATGGATCTTTATCCCCATCTTGTTCCTAATGAGATGAATGATGAGGCATGTTTCTGTGAAGAATTTGCTATTGAGATAACTTATGCCATTAAATTCCAACCCCTTTGCAGACCCTTTGCCTCCTAAAGATACTAGAGCTAGAAAAGAGTGCCCTTCTATTCCTTGTAAATATTGGTATTACGCTTATGCCAAAATTCATGAACATGAATGACATTCAATCATATGGTCTTGTCTTTAACTATGAGGTAGCATGGGGATTCCTTGTAGTAAACATTAGTATTACAATAGATAATGTGTATGCCATAATTGATGGACTTGAATGATGTTCAATCATATGAACTTATCTTTAATTGTGAGGACCATCCCAACATTTACATGATTTGGACAAGTGGGTCATGTTTGTCCCCCTATATTTAAAAAAAATAAAATTCATCAAGTAGTATTTAAAATGGGATAGGATTCTAAAGGTGAGCGGTGTAAAAGGATACTAGTGCTTTTTGTTTTTATTTTCGGTTTTGATATTTTTGTGCTTTTCAAGTTGTTCATATTCATCCTTTAGGTCACGATTCCCTCTCCATGTTTTGCATTATGCTTTTGTAAAAGACTTCTACTCCCATCTTCCGCACGTTTGATATCTACCCGCATGTTGCTACTTCTTCATATCTTCTATCTTTAGCATATTATGGTCTTCTATGCTAGTCCCTCTGAGACTTAGCATACGTGAGTGTGTTGTCATTTATCTTGTTTAAGTATCTGCACATTGCATAAGAGTGATTGTTTTTTGTGTTGTTAATTCAAAAATATACATAGTCAAAAAGGAAAATCTGAAAGTCGTAGAATTAATACATGCGCTTAAAAAAAAAACTTCTCAATGTAGCAAATTTGGATTCAATTTGATCATTCTTGTAAACTTTGAAGAACCATTATTCGGAGAGAGTGGGTTAAAAAAGGTGCCATCTAGAAGATTCAATTTATCATGGTATGTATGGAGAAGATGATGATAGTGGAGTGGATGCCGGTTGTCATCTCATGGTGCAAGGAGGGAGGTTGTACATGTCACATTGTTTTTGTGGCATTTTGTTATATTAATTACAAAAAGTAACGTTGTTGACATAGAGAGAATATTTGGTGCCCAAATATAAAGCAGGTCGACGTGGCCCGGTATTGAATTGAATTTTTTATCGAGGAAGACGGTGCTAGAACAATGTCTGTGATCATGAGACCACAGCCTACAACTCGATCTAATAATATCTTCCGCGACTGTGACAAAAATTCTAGAGAAATGGTGCTATCATCAACTTCAAACTTCTAACACGAAGCTGGACTAGTTTGCTCAGCGGTTGCACGCACTGAGTTTGGGGCCAACGTTAAGACTCTTGGCGAGGGTAGAAGAAGCGACAGCAAGGGACCCAACTGGTTGAATAGCCGAATCCCGCTGCGAATCAGGAAGAATCTCGGAAGAATAAAGGCGGAAGCGCCGGAAAGCCCGAGAGAGGGTAGATTTCCGTCAAAAGCTCTGGCCATTGCTCGCCATGAAATTTCTACGATTCCAATGTCAATCGCCCCACACAGACCTCACTCAGCGCGCATACCGTAGAAAGAAGCATACTCGTGCGCTTCATGAAGTGACAATCTTCAGCCACCCTCGTTGTCTTTTCGCTTCTCTTGTGGTATTGGAACCACTCTTGGAAGTAAACAATGCCTACTATCTCTGATTCTCTTTTCACATATTACAAATGCAAAGCACTCCTCCACTCTAAAGTGAACCTCTTGATTTAACATATCGCAATCACCGCAAATTACCGACACATGGTCGATTCTTGGGATTCATAAAGTTCCAAGCGATACGCATTGGAACGCTTGCCCTAGTTGTCTGCTCCGATGTCCTCCAAGCATAACACCAAGCCTGCTGTAAACTTACAAAGTAACTATATAATAGATACGTTGTACAATACCAAAGGCACACAACTGTCGAAGAAAGATTTTATTCATCCGCGCCGGTGCATAGGCTGCAATTCTTGTTTACAATACAAAAGGGTCTTGTAGAAGAATCAAACGTGAAAGTTGTTTCAAAAAGAAAACAAGGCGGACACGTTCAGAATGAGCAGCACATTGAACATCGCGGCTAGAGTTGGCCGCGGTGCACTCATGTCACTCCGGAAACGCAAAGTGGAAACTTCATAGTCCTGTGTTACGCAATTGTCAAAATACATAGATGATTGTAAAGTCTGCTCAGCAAAAGGCTCCTACTACTAGAACAACGAGTAGCATGACCCGTCTACGACGAGTTAAAGACCCGCTCCGCTGGGTCTCAAAGTGAGATTTTAAAATGTTTGTAATTTCTAGCAATAGAATTTCAAGTTTCAAAATCCTCCAGCATAGGCACCACTTGGCTTGGCTCTATGCTCAGTTTTACTGAACTATTCAGTTAGAAGAGAGGCAAAGCATTTGCACAACACCCACCCCCCTTCTTGCACACACACAAATGCTCTCTCTCTCTCTCTCTCTCTCTCTCTCTCTTCCTTTGATTGTGTCCCTCATGATGCACACGCACATGCACTAATCTCTCTCTCTCTCTCTCTCTCTCTCTCTCTCTCTATCTATCTATCTATATATATATATATATCTCCATTGTAAGTTTGCTAGAATTCTCGGTCAAAGCAAGCAACATCTCAGTTTGTCAAAGGAAAATAAGAGTTCTATGTTGGCAATAATCCATGCACTATCTTAGAACATAATAACGATTGACGCAAAAGGAATGACAACCAAAAAGAGAAATAGCAAA